>NC_090921.1:795346923-795657459 GCF_040938575.1 Ambystoma mexicanum | reverse complement strand
CATTGTGCATTGCAAAATCAACACTGCAGCTTCTGTGTGCTGTGTCCAACTCCTGCTCAGTGCACAGCACAGTGAACAGCCATTGTGTGTGATGCACACCCTGAGCATCACATCTAAGCGACAGACCACATCAAAAAGCAAATTAGGCATGTACAGGATCCATAATTGGTCACAGAACATGTGCTGCAGGGACACAGTGGGCACCAGAAGGCAAACAGAGTGTACACGTGGATATGCAAGGGTGGCTGTACATGTAGTGCATCATAGTGCAAGTGTGTGGGTCAGTAAGGACATGCACTCAACATATGCATGTGCAATCAAGTGACCATCAGTGTCCTCTACACATCACATGTGAACATTCACCATGTGTACGCCCCAGCATATCAAACCACAACTATCCCCTCACACCTGAAAGGTAAACACAACACATGAACAGACATTGATCAGCAGAACACAACATGTACATAGGATACCACCATTACAATGTCAGGGTTCCCATCACACTGCAGGGCAAGGCAACTATCAACAACAACCCCCCCCTCCCTCACAAATGACCATGACCCACTGAACAACTGCACCTGGGCCATGGAGCCTTCAACCCTCAATTTCACCTGGCCACAGGATCACCCTTCCCCTTCGTCACCATCTCCCACCTTGTGTGTAAAAAGGTGCCTGCACCCTCAGAGTCCACCCTCATTTGCAAAATCACAAAATCCAAGCCAGAAAAACTAACCAGAACACCCTCCAGTAGATGACTTGACGTAGCAGTACCTCACAAAGGCCAAGTACTACCACAATGATGTAAAAACCAAGGTAGCACAGTAAAACAATGTCACAACAGGATGTGGACCATGTGTGGTACATAACATAGAATGATGCACCATGAACGGATGTGTACTGTCACAGGTCCCGTGTACAGGCGCGGGACTGTCACGAAACAACCACCCCCACCGTGTCCCGGGTGCCTGCAAGGTCAAACTCACACAGGCCTCTGAGACCCTGGTGGGGAAGGATGCTCAGGGATATGCAGTCGGGACAGGTGTTGGCACACTGGATAACTGGAATGAGTGGCAGGAGAGGGGAGGAGGAATGACACATGAAAGTAGGGAATGCACGAAAATGTACTACCTGCATGAACACATGCACAATCCGAACAAACTTGGACATCATTGTCATGGCCTTCTGTAGTCCAGGCTTAGGAGTGGCACGAACCAACCACCCCCTCTAGGATTTTGGCGCCTGCAAGTTTGGGGCTTACACAGGCATCCGCAACCCCAGCGGGGAAAGAGGGTTAGGGAATGTTGCTTGGATAGGTACGGGAAGCAGGAACACCGGGTAGAGGGTACAGGGTTTAAAATTGGATAGGACTCCGGGTGATTAGGGGAAAACAAACATACCGAATTGAATTACACATTCATCCATGCATTAGTGCACCCCCCAGCAAGCCTATGCAGGGCAGTTTGAAAGAAAAACAACAAGACACTTAGCTCTGGTTTTCAGTGCTGGCCTCCTGCCTGCGCACTCTCAGGTCCGGTTACAGGAGCACTGCAATGCTGCAAAGAGAGCCACAGTTAATAATCTGTATGTGCCCATTACACAAAAACACACCACCAAACATGCCCCATAGCAACAAACTACTCTACAAACAGACAATCTGGTGTAGATGCTTCGTACCCATATATAACATTACCCCTGTGATGGGTCATACACAGTCAATGCAGTAAGTCAGCCGCCGGTGGGTGCATGGCAAATGGAACACCAATGTGTCACAATTCACACAACATGCAATGTTCCCTGAGTAAGCAGACAGACCCATATAGCAAGGCATGACTTCAGAACAAGTCGGGTTCCACCATGACCGAAACAAAGTTGGCAGTGCATGTATCAAAATGTACATGGAAATTAAATGCACTGCACCCGAGTATGTCCCTTGCTGTATGTCCCTGTGAGCTGCCCCTTTCCATGTCTCGGAAGGCTACATGGTTGATACAAGTGCCTCAATGGACCTTGGTGTACCGGAGGGTATGTGCCACTGCCCCTGCAGGTATCCCAGACAACCTTACAATCAACAGCCATCAGTCCACCAACACATCTGAGCTGCATTGTGTGCTTCAACACCAATATTCGTCCAAGCTCACCCTCAGTGCTGTGACTAAGCCTACATGTGCAACTCGCCTGGTGCAAGCTTTGCTGTGTTGTGGCCCCCCTGTGCTGCTCACCTTGCCTGGAGTTCCTTGGAACATGTCAGCAGCTCTAGGATATAGGTCTGCAATCGCTGTGCCTCTGCTTGTGCACACATGTGCATGTGGGCACCAACAAACGTGTCCAGAATTCAGACGTCCAATGGGCCATGTCTGCTGGCAAAGGTGCTCTGGAGGGTCATCCCCCTTCAGAAAGGGCATGAAACACATGATTCATGCTTTAAAGTCATCTGTGTGTGTCTCTCATGGCATCTCATTACTGGACCATGTCAGAGACTTACATCAGAAATCACACCATCAGTCTGTCTTTCACATCCAAAGTGTGGAACACACTATCTACGGCATGAATTGCAACAAGCACGTGTACAGTAAAGATAAGAAACATACTACACAATGCATAGCAATGAAGGTACACATTAATCATGAAACACCCCATCTAGCAAAAGCTGAACAGTGGACAATAACACCGCAATCATCCCCACTAGGGGTGTCACACACAAGTCACACAGCACCAGACATGCCACAGATATGACAGTCCAAAGCCCTTGTGTAATAGGTTGTCACACTGAACCATCCTTGCGAGCCCATGGATAAGGGAGGCAGGAGTGGCATATGTGAGTCAAGGACCCCAAGCAGCAAACACATACACAAGACAAGCCTGAAGGGCCCAGCTGGAACAGACAGTGGATGCCTTCAAAAGCCACAAAGCACCGCACCGTCACATGAAAGCACAATAGACAAGCAATTTTAAACTATATTAACTAATTACACTAACTATGAAAAATCTACATTACCTAATTAAACTAACTATCAAACAGAAACTTAACTAACTAAACTAAAAGAATAATCAAAAATGGCCACATACGACCCGGGGGGGAGGGGAGGCACCCAGGAAGGGGGAGGTACAGGGTGCTGCTCAACACCCACATGTGATGATGCTGAACCAAAAACAAAAAAACTCCATGGGCTCAACGCCTGCACAGCCCGACCTATGTGGGAGATAGATGGTCGTCCGAGTCTGGCTCATCCTGGAAAGGAGGACGTGGCACAGTAGCCTGGCCACGCCTAGCCGCAGCTTGCCCCTCGTCGGCAGCAAGTCTGCCGGACGGGTGAGCCTGGTTCTGTGTGGCGATGTGACGTAGGTCTGCATGCAGAACCTCACGTGATACACGTGCTTCCTCTTGCAAGGTAGCACGTGTAACACAGAGTTCCTCCTGCAAGGCCTGGCTGGACAACCGCTGCACCTCCCGGCAAGCCTGTAGCTCAGCCGAGATGGTACGCTCAAGCTGTGCAAACCTCTCCTCTGCCCGCTGCCTCTGGGACATCATAAGGACACCCAGAGTGGATTTGAGGGAAGCATACTCCTCCCTCAGGGCATCCATGTGCGCCTCTGCGTGAGCAGTAATTGCTTGATGCAGAGATGACATATCAGCCTGGCGTGCCCTGTCTGAGGCCGCCATGCCCAGCCTGAGCGAGCGGGCCGTGGACCGTGCCGCCTGCTGCTGGAAAAGCACCTGCCTAGCAGGGGGGAGCACAGATTGGGCCACACGCTCCATGCTCTCAGCGATGTTCTCCATTGCTACCCCCTGCCGTTCTGAATTGGCAGTCATGTCTTGCTCCCACTCAGTATACTGCGGTTGCGCGCGGCGACCGCGTTGCCGGGCTTGACCCCTGCGGGACCCAAGGACCGGGGGTCCTCGCTGTGTTGGCACCGCCCGCGGCTGCACGACTACATGCCCCCGTCGACGTGATGTCCCAGGCACATCAGTGACTGGTGTGGAGGGTGACCCTGCGTCCCGATCCCCCACGGGCAGAGGAACCAAGACTGTCTGATCCCTCAGTGCAGGTGTCGCAGACAGAGGAGTGTCCACATCAGAATCACTCACCCCTGACACATGGACTTGATGCTCATCCAACTCAACATGGACGTCAGAGTCGTCATCAAGGCTGGACTCATAGGCAGCCAGAGACAAGATGGACTGTAGCACTTGGGGGTTTTCGTGTCCTACCACCCCACGACCCCCACTTGTGCCGTGTTGATGTAGTGGTAACAACCCTGTGTCTGGCATGACAACACCATCCTCCGCCTCCATTGCGTCATCACCTGAAAAATAGAGAGAAAAAAGGTCACTACACATGTCAGAAGCACACAACACACACACACACTGACAACAAACGCATAAGGCAGACATGTGACACACAACATATAACCTGGCATGCATGCTGGGTCAACTTTGAATTGCTTCTGTGATCAGACCTGTTGAAAGATGGCAGTTTCCAGGGAAGTGGGTCTACGCAGTGCAGAAAATGTGTACGCCACTCACTACCTACATGTACAAGGACTCCATGGTGTGTGCCAGGAAATGTGAAGGCAGTGCAAGGTCAAATTCAGGCATCAGGTGCATTGTGCATTCAATGTGTACCATATCTAGAAGCCAAGCACCCCTCCACCCCAGTACCAAAGCAGGGATGCCTAGCATGGTATCAAAAGGCTGACCATACACCTGTGTATTGACAGGCAGTGTTGACTGGCCTCAACAGCTTAATGTGATTCAAGTGACAACACTGCAAATGATGATGGGACAGTAAGCAGGACACATGATGAAAACTCTGGAGGCCGCCCACGTGTGAAGAAGACACAACAACAGTTGGACAGAGTCATTGGCCATTGAACAGGCCGAGGCCTGTGAGCCACACAGATTGTCAGACCCTAAACATGTTTGCAACGCAGTACTGAGCCACAGTTGGCATGGGAAGGCTGATGAGATGCCATGCAATGTATGTCACCCATGACTTGTATTACAGTGATCATCCAGTCAAGGACACATAGGGGCATGCGTGCAATGCACATGGAGCATGAATGGGCACTCATGTCCCTGCGGGACATCTGACCTATGCACAGTACAAGTGAGATACCCTGCATCAAGTACTAAGGCTGTACCACACGGCATATGTCTGGCAGATTGTACGCTGGAAGTTAGCATGTACACAGGACGCATGAACAGGAAAGTACACATTGGCAAGATTGAAGCAGACCAGTGCAAAGGTGGAACTGGGGTGCAGAATGGCGGAGGAGGGGCAAGGGAGCATCCCTACATGGAGTCCCCGCATGCAGGCAGAGGAGACATGCACGTCAGTCATGCAATGACATTGTGCCTGGGCTGAGAGGAAGGTCACCCCACGCCACATGCAGAAAGGCCAGTGAGCTGGAACATGGACCGGAGGGGCATACTTGTAACCAGCATGTCAGTAGAGTGCAATAGTGGTGATGCGGACAGTCCCCGTCTGGTCCACATGTCCACCATCCAGCAGAGCAGACATGCATCACGGAAGCATTGCATTACTTACACATCAGAACCATGTACATGTCACATGTAGTGGCAATCATGCACAACACATCCCACAAGTGAAACACACACGTCCTCAACAAACATGCATCAACACTCACTGAACTGGGCATCAAAGTCCAGCATCTCTGCCACTCCTTCGCCCAATTCAGGTGGTATGAACTCCGAAATGAGTGCCTCATGCGGAGTGAGCTCTTCCTCCTCTGGTGCAGGCCCACCGCCAGTCACTAGAGTCAAGTTGTAATTAGAGGCACGCTTAGCCTTAGTGCTGCGTTTGATGTCATTCCAACGCTTTTTGCACTCTTGCGCCGTGCGCACCTCATGGCCGAATGAACTGACATGTTCCGCAACATGCTTCCAATGGGTGTCACGTTGGGCAGCCATAGTCTGACTATTGGCACCCACTAGCTTTTCACGGCTGTGGCCCCGCACGTAGCCCAAGAGGAAGTCCAGTTCCTGCTTGCCGAAAGGCTTCTTCCACGACGTGCAGGAGGTCGTGGCTGTGTGCGGGGTCCCAGCCTGTGCTGCAGGTGCAACCTTCCTCCTCTTGGACTGTGGCGCAGACCCTGGCTGGCTAATGCCGCCCTGACCAGTATGGCCAGTGGGTTCGGTGGATTGAGCCAAGGGAGTGGCAGGTGGAGGGACGACCAAAGGCCTGACTTGTGTCAGTGGCATCTGGGTGCCTTCTAATGGACCCTGCGCAGCAACATCAGCTGTGGCAGGGTCATTGACCGCAACGGTCCTGGTTGGCAGACTCACAACCGGGGTGTTGTTGGGTGCATCTGCCCCTGCACTTGCCAACACTCGGCTGTTCGGGGCAGCAGATGACATAACTGCCCCAGGTACACGTGTCTTGGTCTGAGCAGCCCGGCCTGCCCCTATGGTTTCCCTCCTGGCCTGTTGGAAATCTACCAAGGGCTCCTCAAGTGCCAACGCAGCCTGCGCTGGCAGACCCAGAGCCTGGGTGGCGGTGTCCACAGCTGCAACTGCAGCTACCACTGCCCTTGGGCCCGTGGCAGTCGATGGAACGGACTGCTGGGTCACACGGGCGCCAGTGCCAGATGCAGACGCTGCATCCCCCGGAACCACAGGGGGTGGTGGCATGACTGCACCGACACATGGCACAACATTGTGCTCAAGTGGCGCACCCCTGCCTCTTCCCCTGTTTGTGGCCGCCCTGGACACCCTGGAGTCCCCCTACTCCCTGGTCACCACGGCCACGTCCCCGACCACGCCCGCCACGAGGTGTATGCCCAGCTGAGGCGCCCCTCACCTTTGGTGTCCTCCCAACCATGGCACAGATGTAGTAGTGCCGGCACAGATGGAGTAGTGCCAATGGGAGGTGTACACCACAATTGACCTGGGCAATTGGGGCGAAGGGGGTGGGAAGCAAGATGTTAACAGCCCCCCTGCACCTGCAAGGCTGTATGTGACCCCGGTGATGTAGTGACGGGTCACGCAACGCTCAGGCACCCCTAAACTGCAGTAAAACCGTGCAAACAACCCTGCAGCCTACGTGCGTGGATTCAACCTCCCGCAGTACGCGGTGGCACCCAGTAACACGAATAACGTGTACGCGTGGGACACGCAGGCTACTATGACATTGAAAATGGGTGCGATACACAGGGGCACCCGCAGTGGGAAAAATAGCGTGTGCGACTCACCGTCTGACTAGTGCGATGCAGAAAAACCCGCGTAGCCAATACCCCCGCCAAAAGAAGAGATACGTCCTTGATAGCTGTGAAGTTGTGATGGCGCTCGAAACAACAGGAAGCAGCAACACACGTCGGTCTCCACGAAAGGCACGTACAGCGAACTGCTGGCCTTGCTCACCTTTAACCCGTGCTGAAGGAAACGCCCGCGCGCGTCACATCACTTACGCGCATGGGCCCTTTCCTCGGATTACACGAGGACGTGCAGTTTTTCACGCGCGCTGAAATGCCCATGCACGTATTGCGCGCGTCACGTAACAGAGGTGCTTGCGCTTGAAGGGCTGTATGTCCAATGAAATTGCGTATGCGTGCAGACGCGCTTACGCGCTAAGGGCCTTTCCTCGAATTACACGCTGACGTGCAGAATTTTCACGTGCCAAATCACTCCGTATCAAGCTGGCCACGCGTAAGCACACGGAAGACCACGCCCCTGCCCAGAAGGACGAATTACTGCCTCCCAGATCCCCGAGCACGCTCCCACCTGCCATCTGCTGCTGCCCGACTGCCTGCTGCCCATGTGCCCTGCCATTTGCTGCCAGCACATCAGCCAGGGGTGCTGTTGCTGTGACCACCCCTGCTGGAACCGAAGACTCCCGACTGGGATTCCATCGCTCCACAGCCCAGCCCCAGGACCCAGTTGCCCACCCACTCCTGCCTCTGGGGTTGTCATGTCGGGCACTGCAACATCTGGCACCACTGACAGCCCCCGGCCAGAGAGGCAGAGGGGCACCAGCTTCACTGCCACCGAAGTTGGTGTCCTGGAGGAGCAAATCCTGGGGCAGTATGATGCCCTCTTCGGAAGTTCCCGCGCCGACAAGGAAGGACGGACTCGGATCTGGATGGACATCGTGACTGCCATCAACGCGGAGGGGGTGGCAGTCCGCGGCTTCCAACATGTGAAGAAGCGCTGGGAGGACTTCAGGTCCAGGACCCTCAACAAGGCCCGGCGCCTCTTGAAGGCAGCGGATGCTAAGGGGCCACTTGTCGGAAGATCAGATGAGGGTCCTCGAACGCGTATCCCCAGCGCTCCACGTCCAGGTCCTTAAGAGGCAGACCCGTCTGGAGTCGAGCGGTAAGTGTACATGCATCATGATTGTAAGCTGTGTGTGTGGTGATGTGCCAGTAGTGTGCAGGTTGCACACCTGTTTGTATGGGGCCGAGTATGGGTGGGGATGTACAGGGCCATGAGGCTAACACATGCGAGGGCTGTCATGTGTGAGACATGGATGGTGCTTGTGTGTGTAGGCTTGCATGCCAAATGCAGTTGTGTGGGCACACATGTTTGGATGAATGTGTATGTAAGTAGGCATGTTCGTGATGACACGCATGTATGTTGTTTTCAGCTGCATGTATCAGCACTTTGTACATGTGCATGTGTGTGTATTTGACAAGGGTGCAGCAGTGATGCAACATGGATGCATGTGACAGCGGGATGTGGAAGCCTGATTGGCAGATGTGACATGGATGCCCATCTGAACACTGCGACAGTTGGCAGAGGTGTACACATGCATGCAAGTGTGGTGGTGTGCGTGCATGTGTAGTGCACTCCCTGTGTTGCATGTGATGTCTGGCTCACCTTTGCCTGCTCATGCTGTTGTATGTGTATGGATGGTGCTGGCAGTTGCGATATGGCTGTGGTATGGCTCATGTGTGGAAGTTGAAATGACATGTGTGTTGGGGATTGTGATGGCATGTCTGAGGTTTGCCAATGCCATTCATGTACAACTGTCATGTGTGTATCTGTCCATTGTACAGTGCCCTGATGCCTGCGTTTTATTTCTCCCTGTCTGCAGCGTCAACTGATGAAGAGGGCGGAGAAGGTGCTGTGGAGCACAGCGGCGGGGATCGCACTGCCAGCCAGAGACGCAAGGCCCGGCTCCCCTCACAGGTTGTGATCTCGTCAGGGAGTGAGGAGTCCGGTGCCGCGTCCCAGGCCGCAGCTGCCGGGGGGAGGTCCAAGAGGCGGAGGTTGGAGTTGGACTCCTCGGGAGCAGAAGGGGCAGCTGGGACCCCACAGGGCCCAGCGGGGGAAGATGGCACAGAGTCATCCAAGTAGGTGGGGGGTTTGGTGGAGGAGGAGGCCGTGCAAGCAACAGAGACGGGGTCTGGAGGTGGGGATTCCACTGGTGCTAGTGGTGCAGTGCAGGACCAGGGACAGGAGGCAGCAGAGGCCGCCGCGGAGGTGCCTCTGTGCAATCCTGTCCCTGATCCTGTCACTGCATCATCTTGCACCAGCAGGGATGCCTACATCCAGACCCGTTTTCAGGCAGGGGATGAGCTCACGACAACTGGCCTTCCTCTGCCTGCGGACGTGGCTATCCGGGTCCGGGTTGAGCCTGTCCTGACTGGTGTAGCGTTGCGTCAACAGGCCATGCGAGGTGACCTGCAGTCTTTTCATGAGGAGACTGCACGTCATCTCGAATGGCTCGTTGACCGCGTCGGCCTACTGGGACAGGTCACCCAGGCCGGATTCCTCCGTTTGATGGGGCTTGCTACAACCCCCTCCTCAACTGAACCCCCTATGCGCCAGTTGTCCTCCGTGCCATCTTCCCACCCATTAGTCACCTATGTGCCCTGTGGAGCTGCCTCTGACGGTGCGGCCAGGATGGTGGAGGAGGCATCCCTGCCACAGTCGGGAGTCGGACGTCCAGCAGGGGTGGCCACATCAATGACTGCACCCCAGCCAGCGGAGGATGTGCAGGCAGCAGGAAGCAGTGCACGGGCAGAGGCACAGCAGCAGCAGCAACGTGGTGGGAGCCATGATGGCTCGGGGCCTTCGACATCGGAGGGGCAGGCATCGGCCAGAGGGCAGGAGGACCCGGGACGGGAAGTGTCTTCCATGTGGCAGCGGTTGGGCCACGCCATAGATGCGGAGTGGCAGCGGGCGGAAGAGGCACGGCTCACAATGGTCAGGGTGGAGAACTCCATGCGGAGGGCCCTGAGTCGGGCCGAGTGCCTCGAGGCAATCCGCAGGGGGTTGGAGGTGGACACGTCAACGGCCCTGCGGACCCTCGGGGCCATGGAGGAGGACCGCCTGCGGGACATTGAGCAGGAGTTCGATGATGCCCTGGCCCGGGACATCCAAAAGTGAGCCGTCGGACTAGCCCGCTGCCCTTGTAAATAGTTCTGTAGTTAGTGTTAGGTTTCCTTTGGTTTTGCATTTTTTTTGGACCTTTTGGACAATGGGCCACATTTTTGTATATAGTTTTTTTTTATTAGGTAGTGTTTATTAGATAGGTTTCATTTCTTCTGTTGGGATCATGGACCCTGTATTGTTTATCTGTATATAGTTGACTGTTGGATTTTCATTTTTTTATGATTTACCCATGGAGCAATGTTATGTTGCTTTTAATACATATTTTTTGTTCAAACCTCAATGTGTAGTATCATCTCATTGGTTTCATGCATATCATGATATGGGTTTTGAGATTCACTGACACCCATTGGGTGTATGTGAGGGACATGTGTTCATTTCCAAACTTGCAATTGGGGTTCTATCATGTTATTGCCATTTCTAAGTGGGTGGATGCAATACTCGGGTGGGTGTTTGGCATTTGGAGGCTGACCATAAGGGCCAGGGATCTAGATTGTGATGACATGTTGGCTGGGGGACATGTGTGGGGGCCTGGTGGAGGGTGCCCCACAGTGCTGGGGGGTGGGGGTGCAGGGGGACATGAGTTGGGGGCCTGGTGGAGGGTGCCCTGCACTGCTGGGGGGTGGGGTGCAGGGGGACATGTGTGGGGGCCTGGTGGAGGCTGCCCTGCACTGCTGGGGGGTGGGGGTGCTGGGGGACATGAGTGGGGGCCTGCTGGCAGGTGCCCCACAGTGCTGGTGGGTGTGGGTGCTGGGGGACATGAGTGGGGGCCTGCTGGCAGGTGCCCCACAGTGCTGGGGGTGGGGGTGCAGGGGGACATGAGTTGGACATGAGTGGGGGCCTGCTGGCAGGTGCCCCACAGTGCTGGGGGGTGGGGGTGCATAGGGACATGAGTTGGACATGAGTGGGAGTGCACTGCTGAGGGGTGGGGGTGCTGGGAGACATGAGTGGGGGCCTGGTGGAGGGTGCCCCACAGTGCTGGGGGGTGGGATTGCACGGGGACATGAGTGGGGGCCTGGTGGAGGGTGCCCTGCACTGCTGGGGGGTGGGGGTGCTGGGAGACATGAGTGGGGGCCTGGTGGAGGCTGCACTCCTGGCAACAATCTTACACTCCTGTAAATAATTGAATAAAAACACAGAAAAGGCAAAGCTAAGCGAATAGTCCAAGAGAGAGCACTTCGAGGAAAAGGATGACGAAACAGAAATGTAAAAGCATGTCCAAGCACATATGAATTTGGTTTAAAACTGGCCAAACATGGTTACGGTCGTCACACTCCGCAGAGAATCCGGAGGTGCTAAATGATCAACGTGTGTGTGGGCCATCACCCACCTGTGTCAGGCCGCGAAATCTCCACACATTGAGACTTCGAAAGAAGTGCGCAGAAAGATTGGTTTCTAGAGCAGACTGAGCTTGCGGAATACACACACTGATCAGGATACTCACCGAACCAGTCAGTGGAGGCTTTCTAGAGCCTTCCACCTAGAATGCGACATCAGAAAATCAGCGCAAAATGCTATCCATGGATTTCCTGCTCTTAGAGACTAGGCCGTAGGACCTGAAACCAGGGCTGTCACAAGATGTGGTGAGGCCCAGAGCAAAACATTTGGTGAGGCCCCCTTACAATTTTTTCCACTGGGTCAGCGGCGGCACCTCTGCAAACAGCAGACTCGAGAAATCTCCCCTTGAGTTTGTTTCCAGGATTCCAAATATGGTTAATTAATACAACTGCAAATCACCTACAGCAAAGTTAGATTTTTCTACAGAAGGAAGGTTTATGCCAGACTACTTTTGTATCGTATGCATAAATATATATGGGATGGCATGAGCTCTCCGCTCTGCCACTTCCAACTCTCTGAGGGTCAGTCGCTTTTCCAAGCAAAGAGTTGGGGGCAGATCTCTTTCTTCGACTGGGGCCTCACCTCTGAAACAGCTTCCCTGCCTCTCTGAAACTTGAGCAGAACTATCGGCAATTCCGGAAGCAACTCAAGACCTTTCTCTTTCCTTCTGCCTTCTCTCTTCCACTCCTTTGCTGATCACCTGCCTGATCCATGCACTGGTCACCCTCTGAATTCGGGCCCAGGTCCCTGCCTGTCCTGTTGCAATCCTGCACTGGCTCTTGGCTCTCCTGCACTTGTGGTCTGTATCTTTAACCGTACAGTCCCCTCTCTTGCACTTATTCTCCACCAGTTGGCTGCACTTATGAGTAGCCACACTTGCAACCTGTTGGCTGCACTCTTGTTTATCCTTTGTTCCTGCACTTTTCCATCCTACCCCACCCTCGGCTCTTCTCCCCTGCCCCCTTCCCTGCTCTTGTGAAATCTGAATGACACAAGGCCTAGTAAGATCGTTGTTTTGTCCTCCTTTTTTGTTTCCCCCTCCTTGCCTTGTCGCGCCTATAAACACTTGTGTGCAGGCGCGGTATAAATGCCATATCATATCATTAAGGAGCACCTTCCCTCTGTGTGCACATTAAAACACACATCATACAAAGTGACAGATAGATGATGTACAGTGGAGGCTGGTACATTTCTAACCTTAAGAGGCTTAAATGTGTGTGCCAATTATGCAGGATCAACAGAGCACAGTGAGGGAGTCCAAACCAAACAAGGGTTGCTTGAGAGGAGGGGTTCTCACTCCCAAGAAAATGTTTAAAACAGTGGTTTAAAAATATGCATTTTAGAGCACTTTCTTTGAAAAATTGGGTAGAAATCCGTACAATTGGTTATGTATGGAAGCACATGGGAAATTCCAATAGTTGCAAATCACAAACCGTGCACAGGAACATTTTTCAATACATTTCATGCCGCCTTTCCACACAACATATGCTAGTACAAAAATATATTCATGCTTGCTCCCATGTATGTCCATGCAGGCTGCATAATATATGCCATTATTACCATGTGCGGACTCCCAGCCAGTAAAAATGCCATGCCGCAGAAAGTATGTCCAGGTTGACTGTGTACAATAAGTGTTACTACTGGCTAGATTGGCCTTAATTCAATGTGGCCCAATTTAGCCAAGTAGTATGTTTGCTTTAACCTTGATGCATAGTCCTGTGCATCAAGGATAAACCAAAAAGAGCATTTGCAATGCTAACAGTTTGGGCTTTCATGTAGGCATGGGAAAGGCAATTCTGTATTGGTATTAGCTGGCCGTTGATGGGGTCAGGTGCAAAATGGTGTGAGTACCTGAGCATCTAATAGCAGTGCCTGGCAAATGCCTAATTCGTATACACAAGCCAAAACTGTCGGCTTTGACAATGCTTATTTTTAACAGGTCTTCAGCGAAAGACATGCAGGGTGCTTTTCAATTGAGTGGCCGAAGGCAGACCTGATCAAGAAAGTTCTGTGTTTACCACTCTGATGAAGTCATTAACTCTCAGAAGACTCCTTTTAGAAAACACTTGCAGGCACATTTAGGGTAAAGTTTGATGGCAAGGCTTGTTTAAAGCTAGCCCAAAGAGTTCCAATGAGGAGGTGTTTTGAGTGGGGAGGGCAGGAACTGGGTAAGAATCGCTACAGGGATTAGAATGGCCGTGAGAAGTCAATGGGTCTGCAAATAACTAAACAACATCTACAAGCTTTTTGTCCCTCCTCATATGCCATTTCTTCCTGTATGCACTCAATACTGTCATTGGGATGGATCTTCTCAGATCTAGGATCTGGCAAATAATTACTCACCAGATCTCAGATATAGCTCCACAATCTGGGAAATCTATGTGCACTATATGTTTATTTTAGAATGCTGTGGTGTGTTCGTGCTTTAAACTATGTTGGGCAGGGATTTGAACCGTGGTCACTAGGTTCCAAAGCGAGACACGTCCCCACAAGAACAGTTGAGGGTCTGAGCAGGAGCCCTGTGAACTCCCTTGTCAATGTTGCACTGTACTGGAAATATTGATGTGCATTTTTTATGTTTAAAAGGGGTGCAGATTTTGAACTTTGCTGACGATATATCCTCTGAGGGGAAGAGGCAAATGTTCATGTGGGTGACTAAAATTCCTGCCTTACACCCACCTAATCCTCCTGTCGCTGGACCCACTTTCACTGCAGTAGGAAAGATTCCCCTGAAAAAAATACTATTTCCACCACTGTCCGTTCGCTAAAGCAATAGTTTTGGCTTATTGGTGGCACGCCTAATAACCCAAACAAAAAGAATGCCATGCAGTGGTGCAACACCATTGAGAAAATTGGGCTATAGCTCTCTCCCGAAATTGTGGGCTTTGTTGACTCTACCTGGCTGCATGGGTGGCACCAGCCCCTGGCCAATTTGAGGCAGAAGGCCTCTTATGATATGATTGGTTATCTATAACGCGCTTAATACCCAGAGGTTTCTAAGCGCAGACCGCGGGATCAAACCTGTATTGGTCTGTGTCGTCTTGCTTCTAAGGCGAGCACGTTGCCCCTGAGCTATCCTCCCGAGACATCTTTCAATGTGTCGCCAGCCCGTAGCACTCGTTAAGGAGCGGCATCAGCATCAAACATGCAGAGCACAAAAACCTATCCATGCAAAATCAACAGACTCACTTTGATAAAACCAAAGTCTTAACTTTGGTATCAGCTTTCAGATAGCCCACCTCTCCAGGGATTAGCACAGCATTATGAAAGTAACCAGCCTCTGAATTGGGGTGAAAGGTACGACCAGTGGCCAAAGGGAAGGTGCAATAGTTATTCTGCTTCCTAGCTGGGTTCGAGGAATTGGGAGGGAAATGGGAGAAGGGCTGGCTGACGGTTTGTCATGGCAGTGGGTTCCCATTTCTTTTTGATGTTTGGGGCACCCCTTGCCTTACTGATTGAAAAAATAGGCCAAGGCAGCTGTGTAGTGCTCAAATCAATAATGAAGTCAAAATAATGCAGCAAGATGGTTAGAAGCTGCAGATTATCAGTAGGTGTCTGTGCCATAAGACTGCCAACATTGGGGCAGCAGCTTGGGGGCCCATTTCAACTGTAATCGCTGAAAGGTCCAGATGCCATCCCTAAGTGGGGTAAACTGTCATCCAGCCTCTGCCGGGCTGACCAACAGAGCCGTGGCCAGACGGAACAGGACACAAACGTTACATGGTGCCTGGGCTTAGCTGTTAACAAAGGCGCTGCAATTACTAACATAAAACATTTCACTGTTAGCACCAGCATTCATATGCATACATTTTTAGGTAATTGAAAACGTGATGTGGGGTTAGCACTTGCATGCCAGGGGAGTAATTAGAAAGGAAGTGGTGACATGAGACATCTCGTTCTCCAGTCCTTAAGTGTGACGTTTCAGAAATGAAGGCGAGAGTTAGCTGCTTGTAACATTGAAGCTTCACATTCGAATGTGAAAAGATGTTAGATTTCTCCACACAAGTAAGTTTGCCCCTCACTCACGGCCCCTGAAGTTAGCGCCTCTCCCAACATTTGAAGTGTTAGTCCCCTTCCCCGCCCGACATTTTAGCCTAGATGCACCTCTGATGTCATGAGCCCACACACACACACTCACATACAACACTTGCACCCATGCATTCATCCACCCCACCCTAATCTGAGGAGCATTTGTAATTAAACTGCTGGGTGAGCCTTGGGCAGATGTCATCCGGTGACAAACCTCCATGGAATATGTGTTCGCGCTCCCCACCCCCAGATCTATCCTCTAGAAGCTAGCGCCTAGCAGTGGTTTACTTTGCAGTGTGTGCCATATAAAAACATACATTCGAGAGAACTATGAAAAGTGAGCAATAGGAGGGCATCAAGAAATAGACACACATTCAGAGACGCAAAGGAATAGTCAGCCAATCGGGATAAGGGGGAAGGGTACAAAAGGGAGAGGAGGGGAGGGATGTGGTGGGCGGGGCTGTAATGAAGGATGAAAAGATCGAGGAGATAGAGAAAGGAAGCAAGCGATCGAGACACAGACAAAAGAATCAGTAAAAGTCACACAAGTGGGAGAACTGAACCTGGACACTGGGCTAGACTGGTAGGGGAGCAGCGAGAAACACAACCAACAATGTTGGGGCTGATTATGAGTTTGGAGATGATGGTAAAAAATGTGGTATTTAGAAATACCCCACGTTTATCTGCACCAGTTTTTTTTACAGAAAATCTTAAATTCCACCTGCTTTTGTGTGGCGGCATTTACCACCACGCAAAAGCATTACCGCATGCAGGGAAATGGCATTTACCAAAAGAGGGAATTTCGGAGAAGCCGGCATCACTCAGAAACATGCAGACCCTTCCACTTGCTGCATGCTTACCGGTTGCGGTAAGAGTAAATCTGGTGGGCCGTACAATACCCGCCCAACTTGCAATTGGGCCCATCTAGCTCTAGTAAGCTAGAGATTGAGTGCTCAGCACCCACTTAGAAATTAAGAAAATAAAAAATAACTGTTGAGATACACAGAAAAGGATTGGGACAGCTGCAAAGTATCTTGAAAGAGATTCAACTGTTAACATGGAAACACTGGCATTCAGACGCTGGCCCCAACCTAGACACCACGTTAATATATAACTTTGAAACTGTAGCTGTTGACAACATTAACATTCAGTCTGTTGCTAGACAGCACTGGTATTTTTTTAAAAAAAACTTTTGCTCAGCGTAAAACACAAGCGATTCAGAAGCCCACTAAATGTGACTGAGAGGACACGTGCACTAACTAGGGACATCTTAGGACTTGTACCTGAATCAGAGAAACGAAAAGATCTAATATCTCTTTTTGATTCTCCAACTGCCCCCGTGAGCCCCCCCGCCCAACCCCCCCCTCCAATGCCAGTCACAGCCCATAGCTCGGCAATTTGTCCTGGCAGAGATCACAATAAGCATGGGAACTGCCTCCAAGTCCCCTGGTCCCCTTCACCCGCAGCACAGCAATCATCATCAGAAACTAGTGGCATTTCATTGTCAACATGTGCAGACCACGGTGAGACTACTTGCCTTCTAGCATATCCACAGGAAACGAAACAATATTAGCCTTGGTATAGATGCAGGACACAGAGCACCCACCCCAGCAAAGAGCGAGAACTCAGATGAGCAGCCTGACAGAATGTACACATGCTCAAGCATAGATACAGGAGAAAGACTGGAAGCCAGGAGGACGGCACACATGCAATAGCACATGTAGAGGCCACGGACTGGAAGTTACTAGGATGGTGCACGTGACCAGATAGGTTGATGTTATTAGAGAGGTGTCGTTTTCAAGTGGTGTTGCCATGAGTGAGCCAAATTATTAACTGTCCCTCTTATTATAGATGAAGCAACACTATATCCAGCTAAACCATGAGTGCAGCTTTTTTGAGGAGCATACTCTGAGAACTAAATCACTCTTAGAGACAGTTTAGAAATATGTAGGAACTGTCCATTTTGACAAGATATCCACTTTTAGATGAAATAAACTGGCCAATATCAAACATTGTGGTTAAGTGATGATGTTGGCATTTGAGGCCAGTGTGCAATTTTGGCGATTGAATACATTTTCCCTCATTGCGAGTCCGGTGGTAGCCGTGCTGGTAAAACAGTCAGGCTGCCGCCTGACCCGTAGTGCATTACCTGCACCGGTCTTACCGGAATTACTGGGGCATTACAGCCCCGGTGGTCCGGTAAATTCGGTGCCGGCAATTCTGTAAATTCCTGTGAAGTCCCATAGGACTCCACAGGAATGGGGACCGCGGAAACACTGGCACCATGTCATAATGGTGCCAGTGTTTCCATGCATCTCTGCGGGTGGGTGCCGTTCCGCCCGCCAGGTCATACCTGGCGGCGGGACGGCACCCGCCCTCAGACCTCGTAGTTTGCCGGATCGGCAAACTTGTAATGAGGGCCAATTGTTTGCTAGTTCTTGTCATAAAACAAGGTGCAATTATTTCAAAATGTCGGCTATGCTCTTCTTGCAAGTCTGTGAAGACCTTAAAGCATCTTCTTATTTATTGTCCTGCAACTTTGGACCTCAGACAAGAACTTTTCGGTCGATTTATTTTTTAACCTACCCATTTTAGCTCAGAACCACCTAATGAATGGGTTTCAAAAAGGTTTAATTAAAGCTCTAATTAATTGTTTGATCATTCTCCATGCTCGCCTAGGAGAATCTATGTATTTATGTAATGTTATTATCAGGTGGATGTGAATCCTCATCAACTGTCAATCTGTTTTTGTATCTATATTCGTATTTTCATAACTTGTGTTTTATGGATTAACGTGTTTATCAATTTTTTAAAATAAACTATGAAACAATAAAAAGAAATTGTAAATGTTTGACTTTTAGGCGTTCAAATTGTACCGTGTTTTTAAGACCTGATTTGGGAAGTGCACAAATTCTATGATAAACTAACATGAACATATTTTAAAACATTCTTCTAGAAATATGTTCTGCAGTTTATTTCCTCCATCATAAATAGAAGTCTACAAGTACCAGAATCCTAAATTGATGTGAGCCTAAAACACCTTTTCTTGGTTTCCTGCTGTATTTTTTTTTCAAAATTGAACTTTATTGATATTTTCAACAAGGAAATGCAAAGCATATCATAAAGCTCCATCGGTAAACAACATAGCTTGACAACCGTCTAACAAACCCCCCACCCACCTGCACAACCCTCATGCAGCGAACCCCATAGACATCTGAGTTAGTTATTTTGAGGACGACCTCCCAACCCCCTTAAACACAACCTTCAGGGCTTATTGTCAGCCATATTTCTTAACAAAGGGTAGCCACAAACTTTCAATATTAGACCTCAACTCCTCCAGGAGCTGTGAGAGGAACTCCATGTCATATATTGGCCGAACTTTAGCCACCCATTTCCTTTCCGTTGGCAAGCATTTCCTCTTCCATAGTTAAGTCAAACTACTTGTGGCCGCCGCCAACAAAACCTGCACCATGTGCCCGCCCTGCTCCATCTCTTCCTCCTCTATCCTTCGCCCAAACAAGAGCATTCACAGCGGGAGCATCTTGGGGACCCGTCGATCCATTTGATCCATGAAAGAACTTCCATCCAATATTGCTGTACTTGCGGGCATCCCCTCCACATATGACAGTAATTACCCACAGCCCAACAGCATTTCCAGCATCAGGAGTCATACGCCTTGTACATTTTGTACAATGTGGCGGGTGGGTACTGCCATCTATGGAGTAGTTTTATTGCTTGCAACCTGTACTGTATAGAGACAGTAAATTGAGAGACCCTCCTACACATCAGCATTCATAGGGCATCATTGATGTTCCTAGCCAGGTCTTTTCCCCACTTTACTCTAGCAGACAATGGGTCCAGCGAGGTGGTGGTGTGCGACTCGGCTGGGCCTCCTTGGAAGAATTGGCAGAGCGCCTCTCTGGGGAAGCCGAGTATCTGACAGGGAGCACGCGTGATTACCTAGTGAGCAGAGGAGGGTGGGGAGAGAGTCGTCTTCATCTCCCCAGCTTGGAGGACCTGCCTGCCTGGCTCTGGAGACCTGAAGTGGGGGCCCAGTGGCGCGGGGTGTCGGGAGAGCTCCCGCCTGCCGACACAGAGGAACAGCAAGAGGCTGCACTGCTAGAGGACTCCGCAGGATGTTGGTGGTGCAGGTGGGCCTCAGGGAGACCCTGTCCAGTACAGTTATCTCAGCGGATGACGGCAGACACCTCCCATTTCCTGCCTGTCATATGTTTGTACCACCTGAAGTACCCCATGTTACAGTTGTTGTACCTTTAAGGAATGGGCCCACCTCAGCAGAGGGCAGGGATTAGTGACGCTGGGAAAGGGAAGTTGTTTGGTGCCGTTCGCGCCAGTTCCTGTTGTACCTTAATAAAGAAATGTTGTGTCATTGCTCCTCCGGCTATGCATCCTTCATTCAGTAGAATCAGACCCAGTCTCGGTTACAGCTGGTGGTGAGGATGTCTCCGCGCGTGCCGGAGTCCTCCTGCCTTTCTCACTGGTGATCCCACTGATCGTCCTACAAACTACGTGGCCGGTGATCCCACCGGGCCCCTCCTCCTCCTCACTACATGGCCGGTGATCCCACCGGGCCCCTCCTACTCCTCCTACAGCACGGCACAGCATTCTCTGGAATAGCGAGCCCCGCTGCACGCCTCCTGCTTGCTGCAGCCTCTGGCGCGCGGAGCCGGAAAGCCCAGCGGGCTCCGTTGGACTGGCAGGATGCCCAAGCGGCCTTTTGGTACTGCAGAGAGCACTCTTCTCAATGTGCATGCTCACAACTGAGAGCATCCACTCTGCAGGGACACAGGAGTCCCCTCTTCTCAACACGTACGGTCACAACTGAGCGCATCCACACTGCAGGAACACAGGAGTCCCCCCAACTCAGCTGCTCCTGCCAACTAACCAGGGAAGAGAAACAGGCAAAGCACAGCACACCCCCCACCCTAACGTGAGCCTGCACAGCTGCACCACTCCTGCCTGAGTAACAGGTGCATGTTCTCCCCCCCCCTCGAGAGAGCGCCAACTCCACAGGCACACGCCCATCCTGAGGATCACCTGCTCACGGCTGCACCCCTGCTACCAGATCCTCCAGTCCTCCAGCAAGCCCGGGTGGTGGTCCTTCACCTGGTTCCATGCGACAAGAACTTCTGAGTCACCCAGCTGCCGACAGATCCACGCCCTGTGAGTAACCAACACCACAGACATCACAGCCGGCCCGTGACCCACTCATTGCCGCCATGAACAGCGCGGGATGAATACATCAACCTTATTCAGGACAGTGAAGAAGCCAAAGAAGCACCAAAAATTCCAGTCAAGATGGGAAACTGTCTGTTCCATTTCTTAGTGGACTCCGGCGCCACCGTAAACATCATGGGTGAGCAAGAGTACTTGAAAATTCCCAACACACCAGCACTTGAGTTAACTCGATCCAGAATCTTCCAATAGTGCACAGCCACACCCCTGCAGACCATTGGGCACTTCAGACGCTCCTACTTCTCAAGGGCCGACAAAATGACACCACCATACATGTCATCTGGTGCCCCACCAAAGGCCGATGCCTCCTCAGTTACTACACAGCCTCATGCCTAGGACTGATCGACATACACAAAGGAGCCAATGATGTGATTACTTCAACTGTAGTCCATCAAGGTCGGGACGAGGCAGTGAGAGCCATTGCCCCTGGAAATTCCCAAAATCTCATCACCAAGCTCAACATCATGGAGAAGTTTCCTCAACTATGCACCGGTCTGGTTAAGCTGAAAGGCCCCCCGATTAAACTACACATCGACCCCTCAGTGAGGCCAGTCCCGCAACACCCAAGGAGAGTCAGATTCCACCTCCAAGAAGCAGTCTCCAGAGAGCTCAACCAATTTCTCACTGATGGTATCATTGAACCTGCAACTGGGCCCACCCCATGGGTTCTGCCCCTGGTCATAGTGCAAAAGGAAGGAGGGAGACTGTGGCTATGTGTTGACATGAGGATGGCCAACACCGCCATCCAAAGGCAAAGGCACCCAGGTCCGTGTATTGAGGACATGATCGTGCAACTAAACAACGCCTGCATGTTCTCCAAACTCGATATGATACAGGGATACCATCAACTGGAACTACACCCTGACTCCAGAGGAATAACGACCATCGCCACCCATGAGGGACTATTTCGATACCGGAGGTTGAACTTCGGCATCTCATCGGCAGCTGAGATCTTTCAGGAAGCTGTGCGACAAATCATCAGGCCAATAGCGGGCACCTAAACTACAGTGATCATATTCTCATATTTGGGGCCTCCAAAGAGACTCATGACGCCGCATTCCTTGCAGCCTGCAAAGCCATCCACACCCCAGGCCTCACGCTCAATAATCGACAAATGTCGATTCAGCAAGTCGAAACTAAAATTCTTCAGCCACGTTTTCTCAAGCGAAGGGATGACACCCGACCTGGAAAAAGTTGAAACCATCACCAAGCTAAAAGAACCCCAACAAGTGGCGGACGTCCGGTCCTTCCTTGGAATGGCTGGATATTGCGCTCGATACATCTCCCACTACGCCTTGATCACCGAGCCACTCAGAAAACCTCTTCAAAAAGACGCACCGTTCGAATGGTCTCCGGTGTGCCAGCAGGCCTTTGACACAATTATGCAAGCCCTGACGGAGGCCCATTGCCTCGCCTACTTCAACCCCTCCTGGCACACAGTAATTATAGTAGACGCCAGTCCGGTGGGCCCAGGAGCCATCCTGGCACAGACGAGCGGTGCCTATGTCAACCCCAGACACGTGGTAGCATATGCCAGCAGGGCCCTATCGACGCCAGAGTCTGCCTACTCGCAGGCCGAGAAGGAAAGCCTGGCTACTGTCTGGGCCTGCGAACATTTTCATAATTTCATAACTGGGAAAAAGTTCACCTTAATCACTGATCATCAGGCGCTACTATCATTGTTTGGGAACCCACATGCCCCCAAGAATTGAGCGATGGGGCATCAGACTGCAGGAGTACAATTATGACATTTACACCGCCCCAGAGGCGACCTGAATCCGGGAGACTATCTTTCCTGTCATCTTGCGGGGCTCCCAATCACCCGCAGAGGGGACATTGCATACATTGACTATGTTGTGGCCAACTTGCTTCCTCCAGCCCCGTCTCTAGAAGCAGTCGCGGATGCATCGGCTGCGGACCCAACTTGCCATCAGTTTGACAACTACAAACAAATGGAGGGACTACTGACGAGCAACGCTGGCTCACCCGGGGGCGTGCAAAGAGGAAATGGAGAGGCTGGCGAGGGTGCAAGCCAAACTCACCGTAAAAGATCAGAACATACTGCTAAGGGGTTGCCGGACCGTCATTCCTGCCGCTCTGAGAGCGGACGTAGCCTGCACAGCACACGAGGGACACCGAGGAGCCGAGAACACCAAGCAGCAACTGCGGTGCCATGTCTGGTTCCCGTTCCTGGACTCGTTGGTCGACGAGTGGATCAAGAACTGCCATGGTTGTCAGTGCACAGGACCGGCCGAGCCACCAGTACCTCTCCAACCCACACGGATTCCGGACCGACCCTGGGAAAGAGTGGCAGTCGATTTCTACAGGCCAATGGAGTCCGGGAGTATTCCTCCTCCTCATCGACGAGTACTCCCGATTCCCCATTGTCAAGAGGCTTGCCACCACCGCTTTTCCCCAGGTGGCCGCCACCTTGGACGAAGTACTCAGTGAATGGGGAATCCTACACGTGATCAAGTCGGACAACGGTCCGCCATTCAATGGACATGAGTTTGAGGCGCTGGCCAAACACCTGGGGTTCAAACATCTAAAGATAACACCTCGCTGGCACCAGGCAAACGGCATGGCGGAAAGGTTCATGGCATCGATAAAGAAAACGCTCCAGAGGGCCCACCTCAAAGCCACCAATACCCATCAAGCCCTATGCCGACTCCTAAGGGACTATAGAAACACTCCCCACGAAGCCACAAACAAGACCCCGGCAGAGCTAATGGTCCGCTATGACGTAAACACACGCATTGTACGCAATTCCTTGACGCCTGGAGGCACAGACGAAGAGGTGACACAACGGGATGTCGAAGTAAAGGAGAGAACAAAGCAAGACTCGGATGCAAGGCCAATAACAGTGCCCAAAGACTTCGAGGTTGGAGACAAAGACCTTGTCCAACAGCCCATGATCAGGAAAACAGACTCACGATTCGCCCCGAGCCCGATGAGAGTCACCGCCGTAAAAGGGATGATGGTGACGGCTCAGAACAGAGATTCCGACATTACAAGGAACAGTTTGCTGTTCAAACATCATGTGAAGAGAGAGGACTGTGAGTCTCCTCCACCAGAAACCAGATCTGGTGCCCCTAGAGGACCGGGTTGACCTGTGGGTCCCACTGGGAGGAGGGATGAGCTCCGAGCGAACCCTTGAGGGTCTGTTGGGTGGGGAGGAAACCCTGATCCGACAAGAGATGCCTCATCGGGTGATTAGGAAGTCATCACGCTGGGTCGAAGAGTGTTGACCCGGACGTTTGAACATTCGTCCGGGGGGTGGTGTTACAGTTGTTGTACTTTTAAGGAATGGGCCCTCCTCAGTAGAGGGCAGGAATTAGTGACACGGGGAAAGGGAAGTTGTTAGCCGCTGTTCGTGCCAGTTCCTGTTGCACCTTAATAAAGAAAGGTTATGTCATTGCTCCTCCGGCTACGTCTCCTTCATTCAGTAGACTCAGACCCAGTCCGGGTTACACCCCATATCAAGATAAGTGGCGTGTGGTGGGGGGCACCATAGCTGCCGAGGAAGATGCCCGTTTGGGACATAAGCAAAAGGTGAGGTGCAGCCTGGGGCCCCCTGACACTCAGGACATTGCACCAATCACTGTGGAGGGCTGTGGGGCCATGCACACTAGATCCTGTGCCCTCGCCCCCAGAGCAAAGTGGACTACTACCCAGAGGAGGGCTGCTGCTCTGAAACATGCAGCAGCGGAGGATTACCTCCAGTACATCTTCCAGCAGCTGCCCCCGGAAACAGGGGTCCTGGCCAGGGGGCTAGTACACCCCCTATTAGCAGTCTTGCAGCCTACAGGGCAACTTTGCTGGTGGATGATGGCGAGGGGCCCTGGCAACACTGGGACAATCGCGGGTCCATCTCTGCCAGGACTCTGCATCACGCAAAAGAGAAAGGGGCTTTCTCCCTCCTCCACTTCTTGGGATGACACACCACTATCAAGAGTCAGCACCCATGGAAAACACAGATTCGGCGCAGATTAGGACCATCTGCTGGCTGCAAAGGTAGAAGGGGCGGGTGCTCAACTGACCGCAGAGAGGGTGGACCCACACCTTAAAGTATACGGACCACAGGAGATGACAGGCGGGGTGGGGTTTGGATTCCAGCAGAGCCCATGTATAAAGGCAAAGGTAAAGGGAAAGGCAAAGAGACCCAGCTCGCCCAGCGATGGCTCCGCAGGGGGCAGAGGGCACTCTTAGCAAGTGTTGGCACCCTGACAAACCAAAAAAACAAAAACCTTCATCCTTCCCGGACACAATGGCTGGAGAAGGGCCTTCATCACAGTTGGAAACCATGGCGGTCAACAAGGAAGATTTAGTGCAATGCCTAGACAACCTCCAGACATGGATCACAGAGTCTTTCTAAGAGCAACTCGCCTCCTTGGTGCAGTAGATGAAAGGGGAGCCCACAACGCTGGAGGAGAGAGTGGACACGAACGAGCAATCAATTCAAGAACTCTCAGATGACTCCAGGAAGGTGGAAGAGGCAATGAATAGCTATCGCAGCTCTCGCACAATCTGGACCTCCAATGAGAGGACCTCGACTCAAGAATGTTCCGGTGGAAGTCACAGATAGAGAACTCAAGGTGACTGTTCAGACATTCTTCGAGGCCTGCTCCCAGAGGTCCCCCCTGATGGGGTCCACTTAGACAGACTACACAGAGTAGGTCTACTTTCGTCAAGTTTCAAATCAACACAGACACATTTACATTGGCAATGGTGTACCTGGCAAATTCGGGGTAAGACAGGTTCCTCAGAGTGACTATGGCCGACCTAGAGGGGATTGCAGAGGGGAAGGTCATTCTGACCGGAGATTTCAATATGGACTTGGTTCCCGGAGAGGATCTCAGTGCTACTGGACAGACCGCCCATGTCGCCCCATCCAGGACTGGCTCTCTTGGATGGGGGTGGTGGATGCGTGGCATACGTGCAGAGGCGCTGAAGAGGGATATATGTTTTACTTCCATGTGCATCAGTCGCTATCTCATATCGACTACATTTGGGTGTCTGCCCAGTTGGCAGGGAGAATTCAGGAGGTATCCCTGGGCTCTATAGCAGTGTCTGATCACACCCTATGGGTGCAACAGTCAATATTCCTCAAGGCCCGAAGGGGCTCTGGCAATGTTCCCTCCCAGAATCGATTCTCACTGACGCTCTTCTGTCGGAGGTGGTCGGGGAAAAAATCAAGAACTAGTTTTGTGACAATTCCTGGTCCGACACTTCCCCGGAAATGGGTGGGATGCGATCAAAGCTGTAATTAGGGGAGGCCTGGTTGGTCTAAAGGCCTCTGAGAATAAACAAATGAGAATAATGGAGGGAGAGTTGGAATCACAGCTCAAGGAAATTATGCCTAAAATGGGGAAAAGCCCAGCAAAAGGCTGAAAAGCTATAGGGTGATCAGGGGCCAGCTGGATCTGTTGAGGGCTAAGAGAGCGGAATAGGAGTCTACCCAACACAAAGCAACGGTTCTACTTTCAGGGCAATAAAGCAGGCAAGCTTTGAGGGAGGCAGCTTAGATGGAGGGTAGCTGCTCAGACAGTCCTGAACATTTGGGATAGCACCTGGGTCTATGTGGTGAGGTTAGAGGGGATACTTCAATGCTTTGAGTGCTTCCACTGGACCCTCGATACCTCCGACAGACCTCAGGAGGGGCCCCAGACAGACTACTTCAACTCGCCATGCATAAAGCATTAGGCCAGAAGGTTTCCCTGACACCTTTTTATAAAAAAGTATTGATCCACCCTAGACCCAAAACTGAGGCAACTGTACAATTCCTTTGTGGTAGGAGGAGGTTTCACAACAACTATGGACCAAGCCAAGCTAGTAATTTTCCCAAAACCAGGCAAAGACTCTAGGATGTACAGCTCTTACCGCCGATAGTCCTCATCAATACTGATGCCAAAATTGTCAGGGTTGGCAACAGGGTTGGTTTAAAGGCAGAGCTGTCTGGGGGCCAGTGGTTATGCACAGGGTGGGATGATGCTTTGTTAAGTAAGAGGAGATGTTAAAAGGGATTGAGCAAGGTGTTTGTGCTCTATCTTCCTTAACCTTATGTTGTACAGGTCTGCCAAGCCAACATGGCTGAAAAATAGCTGGGGAGCCGATTCTCTGGAGTTTCAAGGAACAATCACTTGGAATGCTCAGAAGAATTTCTAACTGCCTTTTATCAAAGTTGTTGAAGTGTCACGTTGTGTTTATAGAATTTCCCTAAGTTAGGCTCAAAAATTAAACAGTTGGTTATCCAATCTAAGCCTAGATAGCCTAGAGATATAAAAGCTTAAAGCTCTTTTTGGATCCAACCTGTGGAGTCTTTCCTCCTCCTTACTAGGATGGGGTGGAGGATAGAAAGTCTGTAACACAATTTTTTGATTTAAGTGAAACTCAGATACCACCTTTGGTGAAAAAGAGGGTTTGACCTTCAAAACAACTCTGTCCTTATGGAACACAGTATTGGGTGGCCCAGAAGACAGTGCCTGCAATTCGCTCACTCTTCTTGCAGATGTTAATGCAAAACCCCTTCCCGGAGCAAACCCCCGACCTATCATTGCAAAGCTACTCAATTATAAAGACCGGGACGCCATTCTCAGAGCAGCCAGAATCAAAGGAGAGCTCCAATATGATGGTGATAAGATTCCGTTTTTCCCGGATTTCTCCCAAGCCGTCCAGGCGCGAAGACGTACTTTCACAGCCGTGAAACGAAGACTGCAAGAAAACCAGATCCAATATTCCATGCTCTTCCCAGCGAAACTTCGCCTTCAGCACGAAGGCAAAATGCAGTTCTTCCACACGAATACCTAGACCGAGCCGGCTGCCGCCCCGCCCCAAACAACCACATCCTCCAGAGGGGTAACAGACCGAGGAGAGATCCACCATAAACATCAGCTTCATAATTGTCGCACTAGGTATGACGCCTCAACAACACTCATACAGCGGCTCTATCACCACGGACCGTAATTTGCAACGAGAATTGGGAGCCAGCCGCCTCTTGGAGGGCCACCGGCACCCCTAGCACTGCTATGTTGTCTGTTCTGTTTGTAAGGGATTGTTCTCTGTGTGCCAGTTGGGGGTTGCCCACTCAAGGGTGGGATTCTAGATCAGCCGGGCCGCTACCTACCTCTCACCCTTATTCTACAACAACCATCAGGTTCCTTGCTACTCCAATACAAGCCGGGCCCTCTGGCCACCTCCAGATCGCAACAATCCAGTCAACACCTCCAGACCTGATAAACCGGAGCTTAATTGACCACCCAGATGGCAGGAACAACACTTAAAATCGCCACCTGGAACATCCGTGGGAGTAACCATCCAGCGAAGACTAGGAGAATCCTCCATTATCTCAGACGCCACAAAATCAATATCGCTATATTACAAGAAACGCATCTCCTGCCTTCATCGGAACAGCTCTGGGCTAAATGATGGGGCTGTCACAGGTATTTCTCATATTCTTCGTACGCCAGAGGTGTTGCAATCTTAATAGACAGGAAATCGAACTTTAGTCTCATCAACTCAGTGAAGGACTCAGAGGGAAGAGCTCTATTGGTGAGAGGGTTGATCTCAGGGAAAGAGGTAGTAATAGTAAACTCATACGCACCAAATACTGATGGACCCAACAACTTTAACTGGGTTATGACTCAGCTAGGGAAGTTCAATGCAACAACCATTATCTGTGGAGCGGACCTTAACACGCCAATTGACCCCATTCTCGACAAGTCCCATAATACAACAGGACACCCCTCTAAAGCCAGTGCCCAAGTCTGTGAGATTTGCCACACGTTTGAGTTATCCGACACTTGGAGGCGCCACAATCGAGACGCCAGAGAGTACACCTTTCATTCTGCTGTTCACAACACTAGCTCCCGGATTGATTCTAGCATCTATCCACTGCCCTTTTAACTGGGGAGAAAGTCAAATCCTGCCGCGTTCCTTCTCTGATCATTCAATGGTCACACTGGAAGCCACTCTTCCAGGCACCACCAATCCTGGACTCCGGTGGAGAGTCAAGCCCGGAGCACTCACCGACGCCGTCTTTGCGGATGAACTTCGCAAGGAAATAACATCCTTTATCGAAATAACCCAAGACTCGGTCGCCTCGGCCAGCACCATGTGGGAAACACTAAAATGCTTTGTACGAGGAGTCTGCCTGGCCAAAGAAAATGGCATACTAAAACTGATCCAGAAGGACTTGGCCAGTAGTGAACAACGCTTGAAAGAACTAGAGATGAGAGCCTCCACTACTCAAGACCTACATGTTCAGGCTGAAATAAAGAAAGAACTGCTGAAGTTTAAAGAAACAGCTGAACGAGAAATAAAGTTCACGAGCCGCAAGCATCAGGTCCGCCAATATGGGGAAGGCCAGAAACCAGACGCCTTGTTAGCCCGTCTCCTATCTATAGATAAAACCCCGACTCAAGTCGAGTGTATTAAAGATGACCAGGGTAGACTGGTATATTCTGAAGAAAACATTGTCAAGGTATTTTGAGACTTCTATCAAGATCTTTATAGTTCTAAAGGGGCCTCCGATCCAGAAACCATACAAACGTTCCTCAATGACACAGAGCTGTACTGGGTTGAATCGGAGCTACGTGAACCCCTAAATGCTCCGATAACAGTAGAAGTTCTGGAGGCAATAAAATCACTCCCAAATGCCAAGGCACCTGGGCCTGACGGGCTCATCGGAGAGTTTTACCAGGCCCATGCATCCATCCTAGCCCCTCTTCTGCTCTGAGTTTTTGAAGAATCTTCGCAGCTTGGCTTCCTCCCTCCCACATCACGTGAAGCCAACGTAATGGTGCTACACAAAGCCGGCAAACCCCCAGACGATTGTGCTTCCTACAGGCCAATCTCCTTGATTAATCTGGACAGTAAAATTCTAGCTAAAATCCTCGCTGCAAGGTTACTGCCTCTAATGCCCGCACTTGTAATCGGAGACCAAGCTGGGTTTATCCCGGGGCGAAGCACAACCTACGGGATCAGGAGACTGTTCGGCGTCATAGAGGTCCTAAATCCAACACAACAAGCTATAGCAGTCCATCTCGACGCCGAGAAGGCATTTGACTCGGTTGAATGGCCGTTCATGTTTGCAACGCTTACACAAATGGGCATAGGCAAATTCTTCATCAAATTAGTGTCCCTGCTTTATAGTGCCCCCCGCTCATATATTACTCTCAGAAACTCCAGGTCCGCAGGCATAACACTAGAACTGGAACAAGACAGGGCTGCCCGCTCTCCGCACTTATCTTTGCCCTCATTATGGAACCCCTGGCATCCAGGCTTCGCGCCAACCATCTGACACGAGGTCTCAAACTGGGTACCCATAGATTAATTGTCTCCCTCTATGCTGATGATGTTATGTTATTTGTCAGCGACCCCCAGGCCAATCTCAACCCGGTAATGCGAGAAGTCATAAAATTTGGTCGAATGTCAGGTCTCAAAATCAATCATTCAAAATCCGTGATCTTCCCCCTGACCCCGACCACAATTGAATTCCCAGACGATTACGGTTTTAAATGTGAAACCTCAAAAGTTCGATATCTGGGTATCTACATGTCTCGAAATCATCATGAGATTTATAGGGATAACTATGTCTGTGCATTAAATTCTTTGCAGGAACGAATTCACAGGTGGAAAAATCTACCTTTAACGATATGGGGAAGAACCTCCTTAACGAAAATGGTCATCTTACCCAAACTCCTCTATTTGTTTACGAACATTCCTTTACTGTTCCCCAGGTCTTTCTTCCAAAAGGTCAGGAGCCTAATACTAGAATTGGTGTGGGCTGGGAAACAAGCGCGCGTGGCGCACAACACACTTAGGTTGCCGGTGGCGAACGGGGGACTTGCACTCCCCGATATTGAAAAGTACTATTGGGCAGCCCAGGCCCAAGTTCTCAGTCACTGGTATACGGTCCACTTTGTTTGTTCCCACGTGCAAGTGGAACGTGCCCTAGCCTCCCCCAACCTTGTGAGGGCTGTCATTATCAGTCATATTCCGGTCCCATATAACACGCTAAACACGGTCCTATCCACCTATGCAATTTGGAAAAAAATAGCTAACAAATATGGGGTGACAATAAGATTTTCCCCATTATTACCCATTAGATTTGTTCCCGATATTCCCATTACTAATGAGAAAGTGTTCCTAATATGGACGGACAAGGTCAACATTCACTCCTTTGGTGACCAAAGATAGAGGCGGCAACTCCTCGTTAGACATGTTCATCTACTTTGGACTACGCCACACCCTTCAAAAGCTGTTTCCGTCCTTTCCCAAACAACCTCCCACATGGGAGTTATTACACAATACGATTCAAGCACAGGGGGAGGGAAGATTAGTGTCGTTGTTATATAAATCCCTCATAGTAGGCAATGCGCCGCCCAAATCCAAGGCGCAGCAAAAATGGGAAACAGCCATTCAAGAAGCGATATCTGATGAAGACTGGTCTTATATCCTCCGCCAGATGCAAAAAGTGGCAATAAACACTCGGCATAAACTGATTCACTTTAACTTCGTGCATCAGACGTACTACACCCCAGTTAAGAGGAACAAACATCACCCAGAACTGTCACCCCAATGTGACAGGTGTGCGGCAGCTAACGCTGACTTCCTCCACCTAGCCTGGAATTGTCCAGGAATCCACAATTTCTGGGCCTCCGTTCTACAAGTTACCGAAGACATCATTGGCGAACAAGTGACCCCAACACCCCTCGTAGCCCTGCTCTGCCTTACGAAATATTTGCAGCCGGCATCTCAAAAACTTGCGGCCCTGCTCCTGGTGCTGGCCCGCAGGAGAATCGCAATGTCATGAGGGCCGAGGCCCGCTCCCCAAGATTGAAGACTGGAAAAAAAGACATTGTTTATTGTCAAAACACTGAATGCAAATTTATAATACTCCTACCGCTGCATGCTCGCCCCCCGGATATCTGGGGTCCATACATAAATTATTTGCTAAGAAATGTTGATCCCTCAGACTCTGATATATCTGCGAACTAGAAGATGTGCGGTGAAGTCCAGACCCGCAAGAGGGCACTTGACAATCATGAACTGAAAATAAGGAAGGAACCCACGGGATCCTGTAAGGGTGAACTTGGGGGGGTGGGGTGTGGCTCGACAAGGTTGTTTGAAGTTGGGGTTTTGTTTTTTTCTTTATAACTGTGCTGTGTTTGTCTCACTCTGATTAAGCACCCTAGAGGTGCCTTTGTATGGTGAGAATATTGAAAAACCAAAAACAAAGTTAAAAATAAATAAATAAAAAAAAATTAAAACCCTACGTGAGCTGAGCCGTTTCCAATCGGGCACAGAATAAAAGACTCAAGAAAGTGCCAGTGTTACGGCGTTCTAAGTGTCTCCTGACTGTTATTTCAACCAGACATTTTTTCTCCACGATCTCCCAATGCTGAACTCTCTCAACCTATTTAACTTCGGCAGCACTCGTCAGACCTTGTAAAAGTCTGTTCTTCTTGCAGATGTCAAGGCAACTAGAAAAGCAGTTTTCCATGTTAGCAATCTCAATGGGCACGTGTGCAGCGGTTCAAAAGGAGCACACATTAAGAATTTTAAGACCAAATTGAGATTCCCAAATCGGTACTTGAAATGGTTGAGGAGGAAACACATTAGCGAGTCCTTTTAAGAATTGTATTATCAAAGAAATGTTGAAGTAGGAGCATTCTTCCGACGAGCGCTTGAAGATGGAAAGCGCCGCAAGGTAACCTTTTATTGTTCCAATATTCAGACCTCTATGCGCTAGGGTCAGAAGGGGATGGAACATAGAAAAGGATCGACATTCTTTTCTCTGCACCAGCTGCAAAACCTTTTCCAACGGCAACGGTATAGAGACTTTGTTGCTGGCCTTCTTGCCGAAAGCAACACCTCCATAACGTCATCTGGAATGTTCCAATCCCTGTTTCTCAGCCTTTCAGATACCAAGCATGAAGGTTGAGCGTTTTGACCTCTGGGTGGAGAACCTGACCTTTCATTTGAGAGAGAAGGTTCTCTCTCTGAGGAAGACGTACTGGAGGACAGATGGACATGTCTAGAAGGTCCGGGTAGCACGTTCTCTTGGCCCAATCCGGGGAAATTAGGATCATGCGGCTCCCGAACCGTCTCAACCTCCTGATGACCTGAGGAATGACGGGAATCGGAGGGAACGCATACAGAAGTGGGAAATTCCACGCCACCACGAACGCGCCCCCTAGGGCTCCTCTCGGGGGAAATTCCATTGAGCAATACTTTTTGCACTTTCGGTTGGTACCGGTCGCAAATCAGTCTACCTGAGGGGTTCCCCAAAGGGCAAAGATCTCTGGAATGACTTCCTGAGCCAGTTCCCATTCGTGGGACACCGTGCTCTGCCTGCTCAGAGCATCTGCCGTCATATCCTCTTCCCCGGCTAGGTGAACTGCCGTTAAAGAGATTCCTTCTTGAATTACCCAATACCAGAGTTGCATTGCCTCTCTGCACAGAGATAGTGACCCTACACCTCCTCTTTTGTTTAGATAATGCATGGCCACTATGTTGTCCGTCATTATCACGACATTCTTCCCTCTGACAGATGGCAGGAAAGCCTTCAGCGCTAGTCTGATTGCTCTCAGCTCCAAAAGATTGATGTGTAGTTTGGACTCAGATGGAGACCAACGACCGCTGATTGTCAGATCGTTGGCGTGAGCTCCCCACCCCTTGAGTGAGGCGTCCGTCACTACTGTGATCTCCGGCCATGGTTGCCAAAAAGGTTCCCCTTTTAGGATGTTCTCTGTACAAGTCCACCATAGAAGGTCCTGTTGAACCATGTTCGGAATCTGGAGAAGATCCGTCATTTGCCCTGAGAACTGGGACCATTGAGTCTTTAATGCCCACTGAAGGGATCTCATCCTCAAACGTGCCTCTGGCACCAGGAAGATGCAGGATGCCATGAGGCCGAGCAACCTTTAAAAGTCGCAAGCCTAGAGATTTTGGGCATTTTGGAATTTGTAAACCATCTGGAGATGTCTTGAGCCCTCGCCTTGGGAGGCGAGCTCTTTCCCAAGGATGTGTCTAATACAGCTCCTATGTACTGAAGCTGTTGGGAAGGTGTCATTTGTGACTTCTTGAAATTGAGGGAGAAGCCCAGTTTGTGGAGGAAGTGGCAGGTGACTTTCAGATGATCCAGTGCTTGTTTGGCAGAACGCCCCCTGATCAACCAATCGTCCAGGTAGGGGTAGACATGAATCCCCCCTCTCCTGAGGTGCGCTGCTTCCACTACCATTAACTTGGTGAAGACCCTCGGGGCGGAGGTCAATCCGAATGGCAGGACTCGAAACTGATAGTGTGAGTCGCCAACCACGAACCTCAGGTATTTTCTGTGCTTGAGATGAATCGGCACATGGAAATAAGCATCCTGGAGGTCCAATGACACCAACCAGTCCTGAAGTTGAAGGATCTGAGAAAGGGTAACCATCTTGAACTTGTCCTTCCTGAGGAACTTGTTCAAGTTTCTTAAGTCCAAGATGGGTCTCAATCCTCCGTCCTTTTTGGGGATCAAAAAATATGGGGAGTACCATCCCTTGTTCCTTTCCGCTGCAGGTACTGGTTCTATAGCACCTTTCTCCAGCAGGGTTAGAACTTCCTGCTGTAGGAGCGGATTCGAAGACTTCAACGGGTGTCTCCCTGGTGGATTGCTTTGAGGTTGCGTTAGAAAAGGAAGGCAGTAACCTTGGGCTATTATTTCTAAGGCCCAAACATCTGAAGTAATGGCTCGCCATTCTTGCAGATGTTGTGACAGCCTGCCTCCTACAGGTGCCCTGTGATGCAGGTCCTCAAAGTGGCTTTGTGGCGGTTGCTGCAGCCGCTGATGGCAAAGAGGCTGTAGCTGGAGCTGGCTTCGCACATCTTGCTCGTCCACCGCGAGTGGCCTTTCTTTGGCCCCGTTGACTGGCCATTCCTCTCGCCTTTCCATATGAGGTGTAATAACGATAGGATCGTCCCCTCCAAGATTGATTTGTCGCACGAAAGGACTGAGGTTGCCTAATAGCAGCTCCCAACGATTTGGCAGCGGCCTTTGAGGTCTGCAACCTCTCAAGGCTCTCGTCAGCCTTGCTGCCAAAAAGTTGAGACCCGTCAAAGGACATGTTCAGAAGGCGGTTCTGCACGTCCGGTGCAAAACCTGACTTCCTTAACCATGCAAATCTATGCATTACCGTGCTAGTAGCCATGTACCAGCTCACACTATCAACAGTGTCCAAACCAGATTCAAGGGATTCCTGCATAGCTTCATTTCCATCTCTAACAATGGCTAGGAATCCTCCCTTTCTTCCCCTTCTGGTATGTGCTCCGCCGCCATTGCAATACATTCCCAAAGAGTGTACGAAAACTTTGCCAAGGCACAGGTGGAGTTGACTGATTTTAATGCCATGCTCCCGGCTGAAAATACCTTCCTTGCCCAGCCCTCCACATGCTTATCGTCCCTGTCTGGAGGGATAGACGGGTACGCAAGTTTGTTTGAAGCTGTATCTGCCTGTATAACTAAACTTTATGGAGAGGGATGCTTAGACAGATAGCTGGGGTCGCTACTGGCGGGGCGGTATTTTGAGGTAAGGGATTTATTCACTGGAGGAATAGAATCCGGCGTCTCCCAATTTTTGGCCACCCTATTTTGTAAGGCCACATGGAAAGGTAGAATTGGGTCTTCAGTAGGACCATGGTCCAAAATGTCTAAGATCATCTTGGACAAATTGGGCTGTAGGTCTGGCTCAGCCCAAATAATCCACAACCTTAGTCATTAACTGACGATATGATGGATTAGCATGTTCACTTGGCTCTGGTCTACCAAATTCGTTCTCTGTGGACATATCAATACCACTTGCATTGTGTAATGATTCCACCAAATCCTTCATCCTGCTTTCCTCTGAAATACCAAATTCATCAGATCTTTCTTGTTCCTCAAAAATTGAGGTCAAGGATTTGAAGAACTCCTTCCTAGGTAAAGGCTTAAAAACCTTCTCTGGGGGTGGTATAGGTGTGCTACTGGGTCCTGAATGGAACCCTGGTGCTTTTGCCTTTTCTTCCTCTCTTCCTAGCTGATCTTGTCGAGCTGGAAGTTTCGGCGTCGAGGGCTTCGGTGTCGATGTCGACAAAGGCGTCGATAACTTCGTCATATTATCCGACTTCGACTTCGATGGTGTCGACTTTGAGGGCGTCGAGGCACCCTTCGAGGATTTGCCCTTCGAGGTGTGTTCGGTCTCGGACGGTGTCGGTGACCTTGATCGGTCGACTCGACTTGAGCAGCTTTTTTTGCTTGACTTCCTAGCAGGTTCTCTAGCCTTCCTCTTTTGATCACCCGGCTCGAGGGCGCGTGAGTGTCGGAGCGATGGCGGTCCCGGCCGGCTTCCGAGGAAGGCGCAGACCGAGGCTTCGCTTTGTCAAAAACCTCCAACATTTTCATCCTAAAAGCTTCCCATTCTTCGGATGATGAATGTTTTGTGGGACATTTCATCATTTTTGTGGATTCGTCTGAAGACGAAGTGGAGGGGGATCTATGGCGTTGTTTCTTCGTTTTTTGTCGAAGACGACGAGCGATATGAATCGCTTCGGACCCCGACCGATGCCTTTCGCGTCGAGGAGATTTCTCCTCACGGGACCTCGACTGAACGCTGGAGGCTTTTCGGTCGGATTTACGACCTACCTGCAGTTTTCCCCTCCTCTCTCTTAAGGCTTTCCCCGTCATCGATTGACACTTCATGCAGGCTTCCATGTCGTGGCCCTCTCCAAGGCACCATAAACACTCTCGGGGCGGATCTGTAATCAACATTTTTGAGCCGCACGATTTACATTTCTTGAAACCCGATTTCATGGTTGTGGTCAGCGTCGATGACGAAGACATATTTCGTTATTTATCTTTTCTTCACAGAACTCGAGGCGCGCCGATTCTCCGAAGCAATGTACACTGCGGAAAAACGGAACTGAGGCCAACGGGCGCTGCGCGTTCTACTTATACACCCGATGACGTCACCCTCGACGGAGGCCTTCGAGGAACCATCGACTCGACATCGACGCATGGCGCCCTCTGCCGAAATTTCTTTTCCGAAGCAGCTGAGCTGGATGGAATAACATCAATGATGAGGAATACGTTGGAGGACACAATCCACTCGAAGAAGTCAGAAAAAAACTGTTCCAGGAAAAGTAAACAAGATACTAAAGTCTGCAGCTACAGAGTATTCAGGTGGGAGCGTAACATACTGAGAGTCTTGAACGGAATTGTTAAAAGATAAGGAGTGTTTAAAATAACAGTTTGCTAAACTGAAAATAATACTTTCATCAAAGCAGAAGGAAAATCAAAACTCTAAATAGACTGTAAGCCTGCTTTAGTGTGCTTGTGAATACAAAGCGTTCATCCGTTACCCTATGGATATGTCAGTTTCCAGTGCCGCTCATGTTTAAGAAGAGTTTGTTTAAATGCGCGTGTGTTTTCCTGTGCGAGGTAACAGTAAGAGTGATTGTTCAGCTGACAGCATTCGCTCCTGCCTGAAGAAGCTGTTTGTGTGAGAACAACAATCGCTGGAGGGGTGGGGGCGCATGAGAGAATCCAAGTGTTTTCTTTTAAATAAAAGTTGTGAATCAGAAGGCTTTCTGTGCGGCTGCTTTAGAACACGGCTCGCAGTTTGCAGGACAAATTGTTTATTTTTTACATTGTTTTCCAGAGAACGGCAACCAAGGAACTCCGGGTAACTGCAGGAGTGAGAACAGGCAACAGGAACCTTCCATTAAGTGAACTCTTCCTTTCAGACAACAAGGTTGCTAGCCATCAAGCATGTGCGCATTTTAAAGAACAAATATTACAAATTGAACTGAAGCCTAAGTTAGGAATTCAAAAGCCTGCAAGTATGCTGGTTGGTATGCATGTGCACAGTGAAAGGAACCAGAATTAAAATCGCAATTATAAGAGTTCAGTACAGTGTTTATGGACATTCAATTTACAAGAGTTCAGCACTAAACCGAAGGATATATTTCTCTCAAGTCTGTCAATATGAACTCATGGCAAAGCACAAAATAGTAATGTAGATAGTTTAGGTAATTAGATTAAGTTGTTAGATACGGTAGCAGGAAGTGCATTGAGAGACTCTAAGCAACCTACCAGCATTTTTCCTTAGAGGAAAGAAAAAGTGAGAGAGAGTTCAAAACAAGAAACCTTACCTCTAGGCTATGGAAGAGATGTGACAGGTAAGAGTGAATATCCATGTCTTTGTATAGAAGAATAGATTGACTCTGAAATCTGAAGTGACAAGATACTTTTATTGTTTCGCTGCAAAAAGTGGGAACCAGAGTAGAGTCGGCTTGTCTGTGAAATATCTGTCTTTTTATTATTTTATCCACTACCCTTTTCCGGGTTTCTGACTCAACTGTATTCAGGAAGGTTGGGTTCGAGGCATCCGGAGGGGGTCTGTGGGATCAGCAGCTCCTGCGGAGAAGATAAAATCTGAACCTGACATATTAGGGGAGGAAGTACGCTTGGCCATTGGGAAACTCCCCCTGCATGAAGGTTTAGGCCCAGAAGGCTTCCCTACTGCCTTTTATAAAAAATATGGATCCATCCTTACCCCGAAACTGAGGCAACTGTACGATTCCTTTGAGGTAGGAGGGGGTTTCTCAGCAACTGTGGACCAAGCCAAGCTAGTGGTTTTCCCAAACCCAGGCAAAGACCCTACAATGTGAAGCTCTTTCCGCTGATAGCCCTTGTCAATACTGATGCCAAAATATACACCAGGATCTTGGCGACTAGACCCGAAGCCTTGCTCCCAACCCTTATTCGCTCAGATCAGTCTGGGTTCATCAAATCTCGCCAGACTTTCGATAACACCAGGTGGGTGTGCGATCTGGTTGAGAAGGTTTCAAAGCGTGGGATCCCGGTGGTGCTACTTGCCATAGACGTTGAAAAAGCATTTGACCCAGGTGCAATGGTCATTCCTTTTTCGCACTATGGCATGCATGGGATTTGGGGCAAGATTCCTATGGAGGGTGCAGGCGAACTATCAGGCACCCAACTTACACCTATCCATCAATGGACACTCTTGCACCCTATCCGGCTTGAAAGAGGAACCAAGCTGGGCTGCCCGCTCTCACCCATGCTTTACGCGATATATCTAGAACCCTTCCTGCAGCGCCTAAGGATGGCGCCAATGGTGAAGGGCATCCTGTTCGGGGGTGGGGGAGTCCATAAAACCATGTCGTTCACCGACGACATGCTTCTAGCCCTCTGTGATCTGGCTGCCTCCCTGGTGGCAGTTGCTGCAGAGATTTAAGCCTTTGGCAGGGTATCTGGCTTGAAGGTTAACGTACATAAATCAGAGGTGCTGAACCTTTCACTCATGGATGCACCCTTGGGTGAGGCGCTGGGGTGCTCTCCGTTGCAATGGGCAAGGGAGGGAATACAATACCTGGGGGTCATCATAACGAAAACCGTGGACTCTCTATACAAACTAATTATGCCCAACTGATCCGCTCTCTAAAGACGGATTTCAAGCGCTGGAGCCCCCTCCATATTTCTTGGATGGGGCGGATGGCCTTGATTAGGATGGTAACTCTTCCGTGGTTCCTCTATTATTTCCAGGCTCTGCCGGTTTCCCTCCCCAGGAGCTATTTTTGCTCGCTCAATAAGCTTCTTTCCGCTTTTATTTGGAAGAAAAAGAAGCTGAGGGTAGCGCTACAGTTTTTTATGGCCACGAGAAGCAAAGTGGGGTTAGCGGTTTCAAACCTTTGCCAGTATTTCCAGGCCGCCCAGCCAAGGGTGTTAAGGCAGTGGCTACTAGGGGATGACAAGAAACAATGGGTGCGTATGCACCAGGCAGTGGTGGGTACCCCTCCGGTGGAGGTTCTGTGGTTAGCCAAGCCAGATAGACCGGCAAGTATGCAGGCCTCCCAGATCACTGCTCTAGTGGGGAAGGTGTGGGGCATGGTACTGAGTCGAGGGGGGATCTCGACCATACCAGGCCTGTTCACACCAATCTTTGGTAACCCACAGTTCACTGCAGGGGTGTAGAAGAGGGCCTTCGGGAGGTGGAAGGAGGCGGGGTGTCTCTGACTCCGGGACCTAATGCACGGGCAAAATCATTTTATCAGTGTAAACAATGCTTTGGCCTAACCGAAGGAGAAAGGCTGCGCTACTTTCAGCTGTGCCACTGGGTTTTACACCAAACTAACAAACCAGCTGCAAACAGACACCTCACCACGTTTGCGAAAAATACATCTTAACTCATTCAGCAGACACCCACTTAATCTCAGCACTGTATGCAATCATGTCCGAGAGCCTTGGGACGGGTCCCTGGCCCTACATGGGGAAATGGGAGGGAACATTGGGCTGCCCAATACCACTAGATGAGTGGGAATTCTTCTGGGGCAACATTCCTAAGCTAACCCGGTGAATCCGGCTGAGAGAAGCATGGTAGAAGGTGCTTCTCCAGTGGCACTACACCCCAGTGAAGCTCCTGACGATGTACCCAGAGGTATCGCCAACCTGTTGGAGGGTCTGTAAGGGGCTAGGGGATTAGGACTATATTTGGTGGTCTTGTCCGGCCCTACAAACATTTTGGGAACAAGTGCAAGCTTCCATTAAAGAAATGTTAAACACAGACCTATCCCTGGGGATAAGAACATGTTTGCTGGGCTTTTGGGAGAGCCAAACGGGGCCGCAGGGCAGGGCACAATTTGAAGCTTGCATGGTCCTTGTGTTGGCTGCATTGCTGGTGGTGGCTAGAAACTGGAAAACCAAGGAGGCCCCCACAATTCACAAGTAGCTATCCAAGATCTGGCACAGCATTGCGATGGAGTGGGTAACATATAGCATCCAAGGGAACTACCAAGGAGGACTGGGGCATGGTGTTGGCATATCTACAGGACGAGTACAACTACCGGATGTGCCCACAGAAGTGGAGGATCTTGGACATTGTATAATCTCTCTATTGAGGGGAGGGTTCTTATGTTAAATATCTACTGTCTGAGTGCTTGGGGGCAGCGGTGGACTGGGATCCAAAAGAGGCCCTGGAAATAATTTTCAAAGTGGCCCCATATTGCAAATTTTCAGCAAGCCGAACCCTTTTCCTATGGAAATACCACACAAAAGAGGCACATGGTGCAGAGGCCTACCAGGAATTCTCCAGAGCTCCATATGGGCCGGTCCACCCCTGTGGGGGGAGAGAAAGGGGTGCAGGGGTTTGTTGGAGGTGGAGCTGGGAGGGCGGGGGTGCTGCTGTTTACTTGTTTACAAATGCCAATAAACATAGATTTTTTGCCACAGATGCTAATTCTTATTCTTAATGTCATAAAGAACATTTGAAACTCCAAACTAAAGCAAACCATTATTTTGTGTCAAGATGAACTGAAAATAAACTTGCCAGAGGCCTGTAACAAGTTGGTTAGCGCTCTCCTGTCTAGCATCCCTTCCACTCAAATAGCCTAAATAAAAATAAAGATTAAGCAACGGGCTAAAAACATGCCAGTAGGTTGACAGAAGCAAGTTTTTTCACTAAAGACAGCACTAGTATACAGAAACATAAGATCTAATCCACAGTCACATTAGGGTCCGGCAAAAAATCCAGGTTGTAAGCCTCAAAACACAAAATGGAAACATTGGGCCTCATTGCGAGTTTGGTGGTATCTCGCAGCTAAATCCGTCAAGATATCACCAAACTGTATTACCGTTAGCGCCACATGATCCGGCAGTATTTCTGCTGGATTACAAATGGTGGTAAACAGTGCTAGTCCCCATTAATTGGAGTCCAGAATATCGCCGAATTGGGCGACTTTGGGCTGTAAGGTGGCAGAATTACCTCCAGCTTCTTACTGGAGGTTTTTCCTCCACCTTACTCCCAAACTCACAGATGGGCTGCATTTTTACCGCACCGTCCAACTTGTAACGAGGCCCATAGAGTCTCCATTGTGGGTCCCCAACCACTCCTGATTCAACGCGCATCTCTAGATCTCCGCCATGTTAATGCTATGATCGTTTTGTAGCAGAGCAGTTACTACTATCACTAGCAGTTATTACTATCTACTATCACTAAAGTTTATGTACTCCAGGTTATCAATCCAAGAGAGAGGAATAGTTGAGTCAGCCTCGTTGGGATTTGGTAATGTGATCTGGCATATGAACAAAGATCTCTGCAAAAAGTGCTGAACATAATGAGCTTTCTACCGAACAATTGTGGCACTCAAATTTACCAATAGCCATTTCAACTTGAGTTAATGCACGTCCCTTTTTGCCTGTTCAGACACCGTGGCTGACTCAAGTGAGGAAAAACACCCCATACCTTGTTCTGGTGAACGCTGCAGTCTGTTTCAGATTCAGTGGGAAGGCTTGCGGACCTCCACAGAGCCCATCCTTACCTTCCGTCTGACTTAAGATGGTGGACGTAGTTTTTGGCAGTGCCCACACCAGGATTGTTACCAATTACTCAGAGCAAAACAATAACCAGCAGCAGCCATTAATGCCCCATTGAAAAAATAACGTGCTCAGAGGGGAAACCAGACAAAAGCAGGAAACCCATACAGGCACTGAGGGAAGAAAGAAACTAGAGCATAAACAATCTCTATCTTTATTGAACAGCTGTCCTGTACAAGAGGATCCTTCTTAGTTTGCGTTCCATCGGATTTCTAAATGATGAAGTAGTAAAGTTTGCTTGTTCAAACTCTGTTTTTATTAATTACGTTAGATTGGTTTTATGCAGTATGCAACTTGTTTTTGGGATTGCTGTTACTTTGCAATCTGTTCATTCGATCAATTTTTGATTTTCTTGAATTGTCTCCATTCAAAATAATCATACGATCGATTTTTAATTTTCTTGAATTGTATTCATTCAAAATAAATTCTCAGATTTCAAGTCTTGTATTTTTTCTTATTTTCAATATTGTCCCAATTCAGCATTCATACTTGTAAGTTGCCTTTATTACTTCATAATGGCATAATGTGTCTGTTCATTTATACATTTTGGATGCTAGAAACTTGACCTCAACACGTGTTTCCCCGTCTTCAATTATGGCGGTTCATCAGGAGGTTTTCAAAGTTCCTGTTAATGTTCATCATTTAGCTATTACTAAAGTTTATGCACATTTAGTTGGAATGCAAGTAACCTTAAAATCAAATAGTAATAATTGTAGGTTATGATTGTCAAAATTAGTTTGAGCATGTAACTTGAGCTGTAGCAATATACTGGTTATACTCACTCTCTTGCCATAGTCAACTGATAATTCCTCTTATAGTAGTTGTAACCAAATGAGACTTGTTTTTAAATCTGTATTCCAACGATCTTTCTAGTTGGTCCACTTCGCACCTTTTCAATGTTGCGCCTGTAACATGAATAATGCAACAGTTACACTAATCAAGAGCCTGATGGAAGAGTGCAGGCCTCTGCTGTAGTTGCCAGGGAACGGGTAGAGGAGGAGCACGAGATGAAGAACATGAGCAAGGAAGAGAGGAGGCTGATCTAGAGACCCCCTGCTGGCTGACTAGCTCCTCGTCGCCCCCAATTATTATAACACCACATAAGCAAAGACTACCTTGAAAACTTAAGCAAGGAACAATATGTCCCGGAGTACTTGACAGCATTCATGAGAGTGGTAACAGAACATCAATTAATAACTCCTGTGTCCCTTTTAATATTCTCTATTGCATCATTTTCTGTAACCTTGTGTAGCGTCCCTACTTCGGGAGGGGCGCATGGGGCAGGACACGGAACACCAAATGAAGACACGTCCACACATGGCTGCTGTCGCAGTGTAACTACTTTAATGGTGTGCTGAGCGCGCTTACATTGGCCTGGGTCAGCTGACCCTTGTACACATCACCGTGTCCACCATGTGACTGCCGGCGAAGCTCCACCTTGGCAACGTATGCCTGTGCAAGTGGCAAGGAAACAAACCTGGGAACTTTACAATAACTGAAGTATTGCTTTTCATTGAAGTGCAAACATATTTCAGGTAGGTCACGCTGGAGGTAAGGATGAGGCAGGAGACATGAAGTACAAAAGGAAACTTGCTTTGTTTAGTTACAGATTAAGAATAAGATGGGAAGTAGGAGAGCTGTATATTGTCATCCACCCAGGATAGCTCTCATCCTGTAAAGTCCCTTCAACTGCCCCGCATAGAACCTCTATGTTCTTCAGGTTCCATTACATATATAACATTCTGGTGGCGGGGATAGTCAATGCAGCAAATGGTGTACATACTTCATTCATATTGTGCTTCATAACACATTCATGAACAACTAGGCACTAAAATAGCAACATCCAAGTGCCATTTTGCTCTCCCCTCTTGCTTCTCCACTCTTTTTCACTGCTTACTCTCTGTTCTCTCCTTCTCTCCCTTTCTCCCTTTTCATATCTCCTCCCCTTAATTTCTTCTATGCACTTACTCTATCAGAATTATCCCTGGACCTAGTCTGATAGCAACCTTGTCTGTCTCCACCCTCCTCCCCTTAATTGTTTCTCCCCCACACCCATCCTGCACTATCTGGAATGTCGTCAGGCCTAATACGATAGTCGCTTGTTTTGTTACTCCCCTCCCTTTCTGCACCCCTCTCCCTCAGCTTTTGTTTTTCTCTGGCTCTACCAGAAATGTCGTCAGGCCTAGTACAGTAGTCGCTTGTCTGTTTCCATTTCATTCCCACTCTCCCCCTCCCTTCCTTATCTATGTCTTAGCTCATGCACTATCTGAAATGTCATCAGGCCGAGTATGATAGTTAATTTCACATCCTTACTGTTCATGGCCTGTAAGAATGTCATTGTATTTTCCCTTGTTCCCTCCCTTGCCTTGAAGCGCTTTGAAACACATTGTGTATAGGCGCTATATAAATAAACTATCTTATCATAAACTATCATATCATTTTAATCATCAGAGAAGTACCAATCTGTTCCATCACAGAAATGCCTCTCCGCTATACTTACACACCCATCTTTCCAGTGAACAAACCCTTCCCCACAGTGACGGCAAAGTCGAGAGAGCACTCTTTCTCAGAGCTCGGACCATGGCTGTTGCAGCATTGTGGCCCCCTGTAAGGACCAACGTCCCGACTCCATCACTGAGGGGCCCAGGTAATTTTCTTTGTCCCTGCATGACCAACTCCCATACTGAGCAACCCACTAAAATCCAATGCATTGCACTTTCGCCAGTCCTTTGTCTGCCACATCTGTGCCTGAATGAGAAAATGGTGGCTTGCAGAGGCTGCCCCCTCTGGGGGCACCTGTTTGTAGACAGCTAGCCTTGGACACCTGTCCTGCCTAGCATGAAATGGTGGCTATGGAGGTGAGCCTTACATGGTCACTTCCTGCCTGTGCAGGCCACGGCTATACTAGGACTGGAATGTGTGGATGTCTGGGGCTTAGGCTGGAATACACATCCCAGCCGGAAACCCAGGAACAGCCTCCCCCTGTATAAATGTGGCAGCCACCAAAAGGTGAATGGATGCATGCCTGTGATTGGGAGTGGAGTCTTAGATTCCCTCTTTGCACCATATGCCCTAAATCTAGAGAGAACCTGATATATTGCTTTCTTCATCTCCTATGATGCTCCAATTAAGACATTGAGGGAGACTTTGAGGTTGTGTGGCTCATGATGAAGCTCTGGTTATTTGTAATTCTATCCATGACCCTTCTCAAGGTGAAACTGCTGGGAAATTACAACTTCCAACTCTCAACCAGACAAAGACCTTGTAGTGGTGCCTTGTTCCCTTGACTGCTGGAAGCAATTGTGTTTGCTGCTCGTCCACCCTTCCTTACCCTCAGACAAACCTACAGTTTGTATCCCATGATAGGAAACGCATAGACAAAGGTGAGGCTAGGATACAGAGTACCAGAAAGCAAACGAGTAACCAAACAGGCCAAAGAAAAAGACATGAACTATGAAGGAAATGGTGCCTCGAGAAACGCACCTGCCTATCTGCTGCGGCTCTGGAACCAACATCTCACCATGTCGAGCACTGGAACCATTGTTATCATGTAGTAGGTGGGTCCCAACGTAGCCCAAAAGTTGCAAGAGTTACACAAAAGGTCTTGGTTCTCCATGACCTAACAAAAATAGTTGCATACAGTTCTTGTAGGACTAGGAGAATGACTCCCTTCTCCTAGTTGGCTCCCCAATGTCCTTGACAATTCTTAATTTGCCCCACTGAGACGATGAATCTTTTCCTGGAGTTCTTCTCGACTCCCTAGTACCGCCCTCATGGGGAACTGGCCAGGAAACTGATTCACAAAAGGAGAAATGACTTACCATAATGATCTTTCTATGGACTCTTCTCCCGCAGATTCCTCATCTTGATAGATATCCTCGTCCAGCTCTGCTGCTCAGAAACCTTTTCAACAGGCGTCATAGTGTACCTCGACTCGGCCATCGATTGTCAATCCATCTTGCCCGGTGCTCGATCGTTGGCTCCGAAAGTAACGTCAGGTGTTGTATATATAGCATGTTACTAGGCCCCATGCTTCAGTTCAGTTCCCTTCTTTTTCCCCCTGTGCCTGAATGCTGCAGAGGAATAACAGGAGGGAGGCCAACCAGCCTGTAAAAAAATAACAATGGGATGCATCCCAACTGAGAGACCCCACAGAATTAGAGATTAGAATAAAAGGAAATTGTGTTTTTTTTCTATTTTTTTTATTAAAAAGGAGTGATTGGTAAGATAGAAGCGGCCCTCTTAGAACCATTTTCAGATGTCTTCTCGCTCGGACAGAAGCGTCAAGCCACAAGGACTTTCTGAGCAGGGATGGATGGAAGGGGCGATGAGGAATCGGCGAAGAAGAATCCATAGAAAGATCATTATGGTAAGTAATTTCTCATTCAATGGATTGCTTTTCTCCCGCAATTTCCTCATCTTGATAGAATCCCCAAGCAGTTAGAATAACGAAGGAGGGCAGAAAGTGTTAAACAAGCAGATTTTACGGAACTGCTCTACCAAACCGTGCATCAGCCCTGCGTGCAAAATCCAATGTATAATGCTTGGTAAACGAATGCAAAGACGACCATGTAGCTGCCCGACATATGTCCCTAACAGGAACTCCCCTCTGTTGGGCTGCAGAAGCTGAAACCCCTCTGGTTGAATGTGCCCTGATGCCTGCGGGAAGCTCCCTGCCCACCCACTGGTAACAGTCGGATATGCACAAAATAATCCAACGCAACAGGGTTTGCTTGGTTAGAGCAAGACCCTTACGAGATAAAGAATGGGCCACGAACAACTGTCAGTCTTCCGAAACTCAGATGCACGAGCAACATAAATGTTTAACGCTCTTTTGGGGTCCAGGCAGTGGAACCGTTCTTCCTCTTTTGAGGGATGTGGTGGAGGGTAAAAGACAGGCAAAACAATAGATTGAGAGAGGTGAAACTCTGAAACCGAAGGAAGCCAGGTCTGACTTTGAGAGAATCTTCCTCTTGAAAAAAATGTAGAAACTGAGGTTTGCAGCACAATGCTTGCAACTCGATAACTCTCCTGACTGACGTGATTGCAACTAAGAAGGCCGTTTTAAGAGACAACAGCCTTAAGGAACATGAGTGCATGGGCTCAAACTGAGCCGCCATCAAATAAGTCAAAACCAAATTAAGATCCTAATCTGGGACAACAAAGGGAATTGGCAGAAATTTATTCAGAAGGCCCTTCAGGAATTGGGCCATGACAGCAATAGTGAAGAAAGGACCTTTTGAACACAGACAAGACCGCCAAATATCCTTTGACTGTGGTAACCTGACGTCCTGCTGAGGCCAGTGACAGAAGGAACTCCATCACTGTAGTGATGGGGCAAGAGATGGGGTCAATCTCGCGTTCCCTGCACCACGCCTCAAATCTTCTCCACCTGCACACGTACAGAGATCTTGTAGACGGTCTGCGTGAAACAACTCAAGTACCTCCTATGAGAGGTCCCAGTCATCATACCTCATCCTCTCAAGAGCCATGCATGTAGGTTGAGGGAATCCGGGGTTGGTGAAGTACTCGACCCTCCGACTGGGTCAGGAGATCCGGACGCTGAGGCAACCAGTGAGGTGGACAGATGGTCAGATTCAAGAGATCAGAGTACCACGTTCTCCTCGCCCAGTCTGGGTCGATCAAGATCATGATCACTCGAAATCCCTTCAACCTCCCGAGAACCCAAGGCATGATGGGAACTGGGGGTAAGGCATAGTGGAGAGGGAAAGTCCAGTCCACAAGAAACATGTCCCCCAGTGCGCCGCTCGCTGGGAATTGGCTCAAGCAAAGCTGTTCACACTTCCTGTTGGACTCCGTGGCGAACAGATCCACTGCTGGGGTACCCCAGAGAGAGATGACCTCTTCTAGGACTTCCTGACACACTTCCCACTCGTGTGATACCGTGCTTTGCCTGCTCAGAGCATCCACCAAACGGTTCTCTGTCCCCGCCAGATGAACCGCTGAGACTGAGATTCTGTTCTCCAGTAACCAGAACCATAGCAGCATTGCCTCTGTGCAGAGGGGACTGGAGCGCACGTCACCTTGCTTGTTCAGGTAGCGCGTGGCCACCGTGATGTCTGTTAAAATCAGGTCATGATTCCCCCTGAGAGACAGGGTGAAGGCCCTCAGGGCTTGCAACTCCAGCCTGTTGAGGTGCTACCTGGCTTCTTTCGCAGACCAAAGGCCACTCACCTACAAGTCCTCGCAGTGAGCACCCCAACCCTTCAGAGTTGCAACCCGGGACCACTCAGGTCTGAAGCCAAGGAGGCCAGAAGGGTTACCTGCCATATGATTGCTGCGGCTGTCCCACCAGTTGAGGACCACTTGTTGGATACTTTGAGAGGATCCATGAAGGCTCCCAGGTACTGAGACCACTGGTCCCTTAAGGGCCACTGAAGGGATCTCATACGCAGCCTGGCCTCTGGCAGTAGAAAAATACAGGAGGCCATGAGACCTAAGAGGCAGAGGAAGTAAGCCGCTGGTAAAGGGGCATGGTTCCGGAATACATGTACCATCTGTGCTATGCTTTTGCGGCTCTCTCTTCGGGAGGGAAAGCCTTCCCTATCTGAGTGTCTAGGACTGCTCCAATGAACTGGAGCCTTTGGACTGGTGTCACATGGGACTTCTTCAAGTTCAGGGAGAAGCCCAGCCTGTCAAGTAGTAGGGATGGTTCTTCCAGATGAGACAAAACTTTTCCTGTGGACTTCCCCTGGATTAGCCAGTCGACCAGGTGAGGAAATACATGGACCCTGAATCTCCTTAGGTGAGCAGCGACTACCGCTACAAGCTTGGTGAAGACCCTTGGAGTGGAGATCAACCCAAAGGGAAGCACTTTGAACTGATAGTGCTCGTCTCCTATGAGGAACCTTAGGAACTTCCTGTTTTTTTGATGTATCGGCACATGGAAATAAGCATCCTGAAGGTCTATTGACACCAGTCAGTGTTGAAGTTCGGAAGCGTGGAGAATTTCTCTCATCATCACCATCCTGAAATGGTCTTACCTCAGGAACCTGTTTAGATCCCTGAGGTCCACAATGGGACAGAGACCTCCTCCTTTCTTGGGTAGCAGGAAATAAAGGGAATACCAGCCCGACCCTCTCTGATCAGTAGGTACCTCTTTCATGGCACCCTTTGACAATAGGGCTCTGAGTTCTCCCTGGAACTCCTGTCCCGGTTGGATTGGAGGCGGTGGGGGTCTGTCTGTGGCTTTTTTGAAAAGAGCAGACAATAACCCCTTCGAATTGTCTGCAGGGCCTAGGCATCAGAGGTTATCTCCTGCCACTGGGACCATTGCCCTGCCAACCATCCACCAACCGGTAAGTCGTGGGAGGGGAAATCAAAGTGGCTTAGAGGGCATGGCTGCCGCTGCTGCTGTTTTTTGGCCTCTAGAGCCTCTTTGCTCCTCCGGGATGCGAGAAATGCCTCTTCCCCTGCCTGACCTGTGGGAACTGTGCCTTTCTGCCATAGGGTACATAGCGCCTGTAGCCTCTGCATCTTGAAGCAAAGGTTAAGGCAGGGTTGTGAAGCTAGGCCAAGTGATTTAGCAGCAATCTTACACTCTTTACATTTTTCTAAAGAGTCATCAGTTTTTTTTACCAAAAAGCATATCTCCCTCAAAGGGTACGTCCAGTAGCTTGTTCTGAACATTTAGGGAAAAGCCAGAGGTTTTTAGATAGGCTGGTCTCCTCATCACTACTGCCGACCCCACAGAATGGCCAACGCAGTCTGCTACGTCCAGGCCCATCTGCAACAACTGCTTGGCTACCTCCTTCCCATCCTCCACAAGCTGTAAAAATCTGTCTCGCATTGCATCCTCAGGGACATACTCAGCCGCATGCTCTACAGCTTTACACAAGACAAGGCATACTTTGCATAGCCACAGGCTATGTTGGCGGCTTTCTTGGCCAATGCATCCACATTCTTTCATTCTCTATCTGGTGGTAGATTGGAGGTGGATGCCGCAGGTCTCGTGGTAATTGTGGCAGCTTGAACAACAAGCCCTTCTGAAGAAGGGTGTGTAGCGAGGAAAGAAGGATCTCCTCTTACCGGCCCATACTTCCCAGATAAATTGGCATTTACAGGGGGGGGTAATGTGCAAGGGTGTTGCCACAATGAGGCTAAGGGGTCTGCTATGGCTGGTTATATTGCATATTATGCTTAACGGCAGGACCTTCATCCAGTATGTTTTTAAGTTCGTACCCCTGAAGGGGTGTGGCAGAAGACTTTAAATCAAGGGCATCTAAAAACCTTTTAACCAAAGCCCAGAATTTTGAATTTGCATGTGTGTAGGACTGACTCTGCTGTAACTCAAGGTCTGGGGATGTGTCCAGGCCACTAGCATCATGTAAACCCTGGGCTAGTGGCAGCAAATCAGCTTGATTATCGAGAAAATCAACACTAATGTTTCCAAAATAAATGTGGTCAACATCCCCTTGGTCGTCGGGCTTGTTGGAGCCGAAGATTGACCGCATGGAGTCGAAGATTCACAACCTTGACATCGGCTGGAAGGACCCATCGCTGACAGTCAGCGCCGAGGGTTTCTCAGCCGATGGATCGGTTTTTAGTGTCGATGGCACAGCTTTCGGTGTCGGTGGGATTTTCGATGCCGAGGGAGGCTCTGACGTCAGATGGACGCCGTGCTCGTTAGCCTTATGCCAGCCTGCTGCTGGTGATTTAAGCACATTTTTCGGTGTGGAGCCCAAAAGCTTGGTCGACAATGATGGGGGTCAACAAACCAGCTACCGTGGGGTCGGGAGCACTGAGCGCCACTTTCGCTGCCAAAGCTTGCTGGTCGGGGGTTGGGGGGCAACCGCACCTACAGTAGCTTGTTGCTTAAACATTTCCAGCATTTGTATCTTAAAACTTTCCCACTGTCCCCAAGTGGTCAGCCCTGCTGAGGGCCTACTTCGTTCCGACGACGAGCTGGGTTTGCGTCGATGATGGTGGTGTTATTTCTTCTTTCGCGATGAAGACAAAGAAGAATGGTTCCTTGAATGGGATTGTTTCTTGGTTTTCTTACAATGCCTTTCCTTGCCTTTGTCTGCGGTGGGCTCCTCTGTCTCGGCTGTGCCAGAGATTTCGCAGGCGGTCGGCCCAGAGCCAGTTGCCCGGCTCTCTCATGTAAGGATTTCGGCTGCATTTTTTAGCACGACACACAGGCCTCTGTGTAGTGACTCGCACCAAAGCAACACAGACAAATGTTGTGGGGGCGGTCACCGATATTTTGGCCTGGCAATCGGTGCATCTTTTGAAGCCTGAAACCCAGTCAGTAGACATTGAGGTTGAGGTTTTCTGATGAAAACAAAATGAAATTGACAAAAAAAACAGAGTAAAACTCGAGGTCGTTTTCCTGAAGCATGGGGCATAGTGTCATGCTATATATACAATGCCTGATTTCACTTCCAGAGCTGACGATTGAGCACCGGGCAAGACATATCGACGGCTGAGTTGAGGTCCACTATGCCCTCTATTGCAAACGTTTCCGAGCAGCCGAGCTGAACGAGGATATCTATCACGATGCGGAATCTGTGGGAGAAAAGCAATCCATTGAAATTGGTTTACTGTGCTTTCTGTTTCTTTCTGGTTTATACGCAAAGGGTTCTTGCTTCTATCTGGTTTTTCTTAAGCGAATAACAACAATAAAGGTTTTCTTTGTATCTTGAGGAAGGCAAGTATAAGGAGTGTGCTGCAAGGACCGGACTCTTGGCAGGACCTTGTGTTGACCAATAATTAATATGTAATTGCCTGACAACAGTAGATGATTGGTTTGGCTTGCTGGACCAGCCCTAGACAATTCTGGGGTGTGTACAGTACTTCTCTCCTTTGACAGGCGTTCCCCCCCCAGCTATTCAATGTTTGAAAAGAGAAGGAGAGCATAAACTATCCCCAGACCTCTGACCCTTTTAGGGGCCTCTGTTGTACTTTCCAGGGTTAATAAGAAAAACCCCTTTTATAGTGTGTTTCAAGGAGTTGGGGTCTCGGGTTCACAGATAACGTGTACTCTCAATCGCTAAGATAGGGGCTCTCAGTTCATACTATTCACCGTTCTCCCTCGTTGAATTAAGTTTTATAGTATGACTAAAGAGTTTCTTAAACAGCTCGTCCGCTCCCTCCCTGACCTTCGTTAACTCTTGATACCTGTGTATTGGATGCTTCATCAGGTCGGTAGGATTTCGGATGATGCCGTCAGCCTTCTCTATTACGGGCCATCAATTCTTAGGGCGTCTCCCTGCTCGTTCCTCTGATATCAATAGTGGATTCGGCCGGCCTTCTCATACAGGCACCACCAGCACTCTGTAGTTTTCCACAGTTTATTCTCCCTTCTCTGTGGCAAGCAGGGCGTAGTGGTCTTGGCGTAGTTGTTGAATCTGACGGTCAACCCACTACAGGTCACACCACCGCCATACCCGCTTTGCTTTTCTGTTGGGCCGTCAGCCAGCCCTCTGAGATGATGCTTGCTGCTCATCAGGGGAATTCGTCCTGCCGGGGCGAAAGGCCACTCCACTCGTTCTTGGTTGCTGTCTTATTTTCACCTGCTGGCCACCAAGTGTAATTCCAATAAGATTTGGCATTCTATCTTCATACAGAATACATGCTCCCGTCTCTGCTTCTACTTCTCCTCCCAACACCGGAGCGGCCTGCTGGGCATCCTTTTGCATTCTCCGGAACCACACCCTCCACGACCCCTCTCCCAGGCCGTCCTGTTCTTCCTTCTGCAATATGCTTGGCCTTGATTGCCAAACCCGTCTCGTTCAGTCTCTTGACCTCGGCCTTCTGATCAGTCTCCATTCTTATAAATGAGTTGGTCTCTCAAGGCTCGACACGCTCTCGTTCTTCCTCTTCAGTCTTTCTCACTCTCTCTTGTACTTTTCTCAGTACCCTTTCTGGTACTCTTCTGCCTTCGTTTGTTTCTGACCCCTTAATATAGTAGGGCCCGCCCTGACATACTGTCCATTTCACGGACTACAGCTGAGCTGGTATTTTTCCAAGTCACGTGTAGCGTTCTCGAGAGCTTCTTCGTCTCAGCATCTAAACCGTCAGCATGGTTCAATGTTTTATAGTAATACATGGTTTAAGCCATGAGCTTAGACCCATAAGGTTTTGGTCCTATCGTCAGCTTACCTGGATGGGGTTTAAAGGGTCTGTACCTCCAAATCGCATCCTTATCCGGAGGAGAGGAGTCCTTCTCCATGAGATCCTCCCGCATGTTAAAACCCCTAAGAGGACTATTGGTTAGCGGCCTCATCTCCCTAGCCTCATGGAGAGGGGTTCTCTCCTGGGGAGAAGTGACGCAATCTGAAGGATCATCACAGCAAACAATAAAAAAAAGTATAACCCTGGCAACCCTGCAAAGTTTGGTCCTCCACCCCTTCCTGGAGATGACATAGTGCACTCCTGGCTGTCACATTCTAGCTTAATACGACAGGGCGGACTGTGCCTGTAGGCTGTGTCCACCCGGAGTACACAGGTCTATACATTTGTCGCGGTGTGAGGATAGGAACATGCGTGTGGATTAGCCCCCCACATTTTCCTGAGGTTGGCCTGCCATCATTCTATTTAATAAAACATTTAAAAAAGCCCAGGCAAGCGCACAACCAGCATGCAGATGGTCAAATTCCTCACAATTAGGACATTCCACAGCTACAGCACACAGCCCAATGCTGCCTCTCGAAATACAAGTGAAGAAACGTGTCTTCCTCATAGACTCAGGCATGATGGTAAACGTGATGCCAGAAAAAGAGTTCCTGAAGTTCAAACAGATGCCACGCCTATGTGAAGCCCAAGTGGACGTATACGCCTATGCCGTGAAAGAACCATTACCATACAAAGGGTAATTTACAACCACCTGCCAGTACAAAGAAAAGGCTGTCCGCATTTCAATACATGTCACAGATGTAAAAGCAACACTCGGGCCCCGGCCACGAAAGAGGACATCAAGGACATATTGGAGAAGATTCGGGCCCTAAGAAGAGAGGGACAGGCATTGGTCTCGGAACTAAGAAACAGGATGGAGGTTCTGGAGAACATGTTTGAGGTTATGGAGAATAATCACCTCACTATTGACCTCTTTGAAATGAAGTTCGAGGGGGAGGTTGTCGGACCTGGAATTCAGGGACAAGGACTATCAGTTGAAAATGGATGACCTTGAAAATAGAGAACACAAACAATATGCAGGTCTTTGGGCTGAAGGAACCAAAGGGAGAGGCGGCAAGTGATGTGCAAAAGACGATTAAGGCCTTGGTTCACACATTGTTCTCGGATGTCGGCGGAAACAAGTTGACACTGAAAAAGTGCACTGTGGAGGCATGGCCAGAGGTAGACGCCCGAGATCGGTAGTGGTCAGGGAAGGCAGCAGTGTTGGAGAAGGTGAAATGTCTATGCACTAAACAGTTTTAGGCGGATACGGTTGCACATTTATCAGGACCTTTCAAATGTCACCCTGGCTAGACACAGGGACTACCGACCTCTCACAGCTTGACTTTCTAAAAGGGGAATACATTACAGGCGGACGTCCCTATTTGCCCTGGTGTTTGAATTTAAAGAGGTTAATTATCAAATAACCAAGGGCTCTGAAGCAGAACAGGTCCTGCGGCACCTCTCTGAGGTTGAAAAGGGGGAGGGGGAGACCTGGTGGAGGCCGAAGGAACTGTCGCAAATCAAGAGGCTTTCAGGGAACTGACACATTGTAAACAAGTCCCCAGAGGTCGAAAGTTCCAGAGGCTGAACACTCATTCATCGCTGAAGTGTGGCAGGAAGGTTGGATTCTCTGTCATGGGGGGGTTCTACAGTTTCTCAAGCAGTATAATATGTGGGTGCTTCGTTGGGGATTTATTGTTGAGTTTGTTGGCAGGGACGGGGTCGGGGTTAGTTCTCCTTTGATGGCCCAATTGTGGATGGGTGCCTCATGCAAATGTGGGGTTGGGGTGAATGGGGAGTGTAGAAGTTATGGGAGCTTAGGGGGCGGGGAATGGGGAGGGCAGGAGCGGCATGGGTGGGCAGGGGAAAATTGGGAACCAGGTGGGTATACAATTTAGATCTAGAACACTACGATTGAGTTTGAGACGGCAGCGATAAAAAGCAGTAAGGGGGATGGGCAGATTGGGACTTTGAATGTGAAGGTCTTAAATTCCCCAATGAAGCGTTCGTTAATTTGGTGGGGCGGGTGAGGCTGTGATGATGCTACAGGAAACCAGGATGGTGGAGGGAGAGGAGTGACGCATATCCTCGGGCTGATTGGGCAGGAATTCTGGGCGTCTGAAAAGGTGAGAAATGGTGGTGTCGAGATTGTGCTGTACAAGCAGTTAAGGCTGAAGAATATTGTGTGGTGGAAGGAGTGTAGCTGGAGGGCATTGATGTATTGGGTATGTGGGATGGTGTATGGTTGTCACTGGGGACGATATAATGCCCAAACCAGATTCCGTTGGTTTTCTTCAAGGCTACCCTGGCTCAACTGATTCGGGAAGTTAAATGACTCCTTACATTGGGTGGGGATATTCACGTGTGGGCCGATCCTGTGTTGGACAGACAAGCCCCGGGTGTAGTTGGGTGCCAGGTGTCTGGTGTAGGGAGGGCGGGAGGCTGAGATAATGCCTGGACCTATATGGATTGCAGGATGTGTGGAGACAGCTCCACCTGGGTGAACAGGGGTTTACGGTCTATTCTCCTCCTCACAGTACCTATACGCAGATTGATTACATTTGTGTGGGTAAGGAAATAATGGGAAGGGTGGGATCCTGGAAGTTGGTGCTCATCAGTTGGTCGGATCATGATATGATCTACAAAGGTATTCTTCTTTTCCTCTCCTTCCCCCAGAAGCTCATTGTCTCTAGAACTCTGGCTCTCTCTAGGCTGAACTACTGCAACAGCCTCTTTCTAAATCTGCCTGCTTCTACTCTCTGCCCTCTGCAACTCATCCAGAACAGGACTGAGAGACTTGTCCTTGGCCTCAAGCCCAGGGATCAGATCTCTCCAGCACTGGAATCTCGGCATTGGCTCCAAGTTGCTGCAATGATTCATTTCAAGACCCTCTGCATTGTCCACAAGGCCTTCTGGGGCCTGGGTCCTCAACACCTCCAACTCTCTCTTCGTAAATACCTTCCTACTCAAGCTCTTTGCTCCTTCGCCTCCAACTCCCTCAGGATCAGTCGCTTCTCCAAGCAACGACTTGGTGGTAGATCTCTTTCTTCGGCTGGGCCTCCCTCTGGAACAGCCTCCCTGCCTCTCTGAAACTTGAGGAGAACCATCTCTGGTTCCGGAAGCACCTCAAGACCGTCTTCTTTGCTTCTGCCTTCTCTCGTCCTCTCCTCTGCTGATTTCCTGTCTGATACTGCACTGGTCACCAGGCTACCCTCTGATTTCGGGCCCAGGGGCCTGCCCGCCCAGTTGCACACCCGCACTGCCTCCCGGCAACCCTTGAACTTGGGTCTGTATCTGTTACCCTACAGTCCCCCTACCTGCACTTTTGACACCTGCTGTCTGCACTTACCCTTGCACCTGCCACCTGCTGGCCGCACTTCTTGTTATTGTTTTGATCCCATGTAAAACGTACAAACTATGGCCAACAACGTCACAACCAAAGTACTCGCAGACTGACGAGTTTGCACCTCTGTCCACGGCCCCAGATGCCAAGGTACACCGTGACCAAACCAGGCCACATCCCACCCAAAGCACGAGGTGAGAACCAAGACGGAGCTGGGACCGATCACATGGACCAGCTTGACTAAACGTTCACAACCTAAGCTGCCATTGTTAGAGATGACACAACGACATAGCCGCAACAGACAGAAACACGTGCTGCCGCGCACCTGGATCAGACACACACCAACTTGCACGAAGAACAGGCTCAGTTCTATGACTTAGCGGACTGTGCACACTCACAGACGTACATCATTATTATTTTTCATATAGCCCAGCAAACGCACTGCTGAAACAAAAGACACGGGAAGAGTTGGTGTATATGCTTGCAGACACTTCATGCTACTAACCCTGAAGACAAGACCCTATAAATGGACCGATGTACAAGGAACCACCCCGCACCCCCACACTCCTTGCGTTATGGACCTTATGCCACAACATACAACCAAGCCAAAGTAGGCCTCAAACCAGAGTCGACAGGCCCGGAGCAGCTCTTACGAAGCCACAAGGTGCTGAACATGCAGAACAGCCCCTGGCTGGAGCCACCGCAGCCAAGGTTGCGATGTTGCAATCCACATTCCGCGCTCCCCAAGCCAAGGTTACACCTGCCACTGCTGCAGATACCAGGAGCAAAAATACAAATCAAACCCTCATAATTCTGCCTCAGCCACGGTCTCTCAACACATGACCAGGCCGACCTGATACAACGCCAATTCCCGAACACTGAAGCAGCACTGGTGTCCCACGTCTGGGACCCAGCTTGCAACAAAGTTGTAACAACTCCGACACAGGCGGCGCTGAGAAAGGAGCGCTCTAATGGCAGTAGCAGGACCTGTCCATTGTCTTTCACTGAAACATAGTCATACATTGTTGCAAACACCAGGTGCATCGTGGGCTGGGAACGATGATGGTCCCAGGCTTGGGGGCTCGCTGATGGACCAATCACGACACGGGGGGCTAACCACTGACGAATTCACAACACAACCAATCACTAACTCTCTCAATGTAACCTTTTAGAAGTAACAATTTTTAGGAACGAACCAAGCATACCACCTGACCTCTAATCTACCAATAGTCCCTTTCACTATCCGGTCCTATACTGAACCTATTACTCGGAGAACCAACCCAGAGTGTCGATAGGTTCAGGGAGATGCTTTCGCAAATGACGCCAACTGTTACGTCATTCAGGTACAAAAAGGGCAAGAGAGCCCGATTACGATGAGAAGTTGCCTGAAACCTGTGCTCCACAGATTTGTCCCTGCCTGTTTTCTTGTAATAAACAGCAGTAACTAATTGCTCTTGCGTGGCCCCTTTACTTCTTTGGGACGAGGAAGGAGTTAGGGCCTTCCGAGAGCTGGAGGTCCGCGGACCACGGGTACAGCTCTGCCGACCACCAGAAATTCCCCTAACACGTTGGAGGCCCCAGCGAGATTGTCTGTGATACGGTGGCTCGGGGACACTGCCCCCTCCACCGTTGCCCCCCTTGGAGGACTGCACGACCATCGTGGAACTGGGAGACGACCGGACTGCGCAATCCAGAGATTGGCCGTCGGGAGCCGACTTCAGAAGTTTCCCGCCCACGGTTGGCGAGTGTCCAGACACGGTCCAGACGAGGGGAAGTGGTGAGCTGATTGGGAGGGGTGCCCGCAGCCAAGCAGCACCAGCAGACGTGAGCCTAATGTGAGTATGGACCACACAACAAGCAATATTATGTTGTGCGGGGGGGGAGGAATTGTAAATAGGATGGCGGGTGGTTTTACATTGTTGCAAAAATGTGGTGCATCAGTATTGATCAGCAAGTGAGTTGTAGTAGGGAACGGAACGAAGGTAGTCCCTTCTTGTGTTGATGAATATATTGGGTGGGGTGATGAGTCCCCACGTGTTCGACGGAGTGCCGCGCTAATTGGTCTAGATGGCAAACACATGTACGGGGAGGTGGTATTCCTATGAGTCGGTGTTGTAGTTCGATGAGTAGATGAGGATTCCTATTATTGAGTATTTTAGCTCAATGAGTAGATGACAGATTCCCGCAGGAGGTAGCTAGAGTCTCTCTCAGATTGCAGAAGATAGTTGGCTGGTTAAGTTCCCCTGGTGAGGGTTCCCTTACTTAACCAGCCACCTCGCGTTCGTATCAGACGCGAGGTGACGCAGCGGGTGCAGACCAAATATATTGAGAAAAGTGATTCATGTATACTCCACTCCAGGCGTAGTGGGAAGACCGCTGTGGGGATTGTGGGGTTATTTTTGTGGGGAAAGTGGCGCACATTATATGTTAAAACTGTGTATACGTAGTACGTTGTGGTAGCTAGTGACATCACCCAACAGTATTGCATAGGACATTGCGTTTTTTTTTAATGAAGATTGGAGCCACGGCAGGTGGCTAGGGTGGGGTGAAGGTGAGCAGGCGGCCGTGCACGGAGAACGACGGCACGTCCTCGAGGGGGGTGTGCCCAGTAGCGGTACTACCCGTGTGGGCAGGACGGTATGAACATACGCAGCGCAGGTTGTGAGGCAATAGAGAAGAGGGGCTCGAACAACAACATGGGCGTGCCGAGCAGCGGCTACCGCGAGAGGGCGGGGTGGCCAAAGAGCAAGCCGCACTGAGTGCAGGGTTGCAGGGGACCTCACTCGCCATGGGTTGAAGGGGACCCTAGAAGCACAGAGGGGCGTGTCGAAGGATGGCAGCCCGGTGCAAGACAACAGAGAAATAGGTTTGAAGTGATCAAGAGGATTTGAACGCACATTTTTTCCTTCCTACTGACAGCAGAGAGTCGGAAGTCCCCAACTAGGTGCCAGGTAACGGTGGTATATATTTAAAAATGGCGTCATACTATGGGATAGGAACCCACCATGGGTACCACACGTTAACTACACTTCAATACATTTGTACAACACTGCCACTGCGCAGAGACAAGATAGTAAAGTACAGTATAGAATGGACTAAAGGTACAGACCAAAAAATAAGGATAGCTTGGCCGCTTAATGGTAGCTTTTGTAAGGAAACCCAACATTCACTGTTAGCGTCCTTACACAACACATACAAGGGGAAGAAATTGACAAACCACTATGAGATTTTCGACCTTTGGAGGATGTTTCAGGGATATGGCCCAGGGATGATGAGCATGCAAGAAGTAAAGAAAGAAGAGGAGAGCGAGGGACAGGGGTGCATTACCCCTCAGGTCCCTCCCAGCGTTGCCGCAGACAACGCTGAGGAGAGTGAGGAAGAGACTGAAGGGTTATACCCAATAAGAAAATTGAAGGAAGCAGCCAAGCACCGAGAGTTAACAGCAGCAGAGGGATACTCAAACCCTACATACAACCCACGACTATATGCTCCAGAGGAGCACTACTGGAAAACGTTACTTGCGGCGGGCACGGTAGGTACGGAAGGACCACAGGTGAATGTTAATGGCATAAAGAAAGCACAGCTTGAATTAGCAGGTATAGGGCCAGACAAATGGATAGCAGCACAGGTGCTGTTAAAGCTGCAGGGCACGGTCACGGGGAAGCAAGAGGAGGTGATAAAGGCAATAGACAGAGTGGAAGGAGGTTGAACGCAGAGGGAGGGAAAAGTAAGTAACAAGGAAAAAGAGAACTCAACAAAAGAGGAAGAAGCAGAAATGGAAGAAAAGATAGCCGAATTAAAGAGAACACAAAGCATACTCACTAAGCAGCTTGAGCTAAAGGAGCTGGAGAGACAGGTGCAGCTGGGGAGGGGAAAAAGGAGTGAGGATGGAGCTTGAGCAGCAAGGGGAAGAAGAAAGGGAGCAGGAGGAGGCTCACATAGAGGGTATCACGGAAAGAGCAGCGCGTATGGAACAGCGGGAGAATAGGAGAAGAAAAGAAGAAAGGGAAGAGATTGACCAGGAAATGACACTCTGGAAGAAAAAGATTCTATCAGAAAGCACACGTAAGTACGAAGAAGGCAAGATACTAGACAGCATACTAGCAAGAGGTGGTGGAAAAGCGAGTACCAAGGTTAGGGATGCGAAGGCCCTGGGCCAGGTAAGTGACGCCATAATGAAGGAACTACGTAGGGCTAGAGCTGAGATGGAGAGTAAGGACGAACTGCCAGGCGAGTAAGTGCAAAAGGAAAGCGACAGGGCCACAAAGAGTACGTTGAGTATGCGCAGTTGCGAAGTGGTGACGGTACCCCAGGTAGGGGCAGATACCGTGGATACAGGTAAGTGTGTGGACATAGATTTAGACACAGTAAGAGTACGATAGCCCTGCACACGCACAAAACTCACATTTTCAGGGGGGGTTCTGCAGCGAGGAGGAGGAAGGATCATGCGGAGGACAAAGCGATGAGAACAGGGAGGGGCTTAGAAAGCTCTACATCACATGCACAGGGTCATCATGGGAATGCAGAACATAAGAAGAGATCATAGTTGGACGTGAAGGTATAAGCACACAGAGGGAAGGGATACTACAGACAGTGACATCGTCAGCCACACACACACCGTACGTCAACAGACTCAGAGACCTCCCCGGGCGCAGAAGGGAAGGATGAGCAATAGCGCACAACAAGTGCCAGACATACCAACGCGGGGAGCACAGGGGAACGGGGGACACGCAACATGCACGCAACCTTATAGACCTTTTTGACGATTTATCCGACATGGAGGACGACACACAAGACATACAGACAACACAATATAGACGCACACCAGAGGAAATGGTAGAATACACGCAGATGCCATTACTGGAGAGGGGCGGGACAAGGTCACAATATGTACCATGGAAACATGCAGACAAGGAAAACATTAAATGGAGGCTACCCTCGTTAAGCGGAGGGGCGGGAAAATGGATATACGAAATGGAAAAACTGACAGCAGGGCACAGGCTAGCAGTTGGTGACGTCAAGGGGCTCTTGATCTTCATTTTGGGTGATGCTGCAGACGACATTTGGAAGAGGGCGGGGTTCCCAGGGGTGACAAACAGAGACACATCACACGGCGGGTCGCCATTTGCAAACTGCAGACACGCAGTATGGCAGGCCTTAAGGGTACAGTACCCCGACACATCAGACATAGGGGCGATTACATCACGCAAAATGCATGAGGACGAGGATCCTTTTAATTACATCCAAGAGATTCAGGAGAAGTGGCGCTTGGAAACGCGGGAGCCATGGGACAAAACACTATCTATATTTTATCACATACTGATACAGGGACTCCCAGAACCCGTGCAGAGGCAATTGAAAAAATTGTTGGGGTTGGAAGCAAAGGCGTGGCCAGAGATACAATTAACAATAGTGCACCATTGTAGGCTATGGCAAGAGAAGATGAAGCAGAAAGAGGAAGACAGGAAGGCAGATGAGGCAAAATTTGTTCAGAAAAAGTTGTCGAAATATGCCCTAGAGGGAGCGCTCATAACCAGCCCCACCCCACCGGTACCATCTCTCACACAACAACAACCAACCGTACAACAACAACAAGTACCCACCATGACCCAGCAATTGCCACCCCCAACCCCATACACAGCACAACAACAATACGCACAACCCATGGGGGGAGGATACACGACAATGGGCAACGGCTACATGAACAACTATTGAGGCAGAGGAGGGGGTTTGTACCATCAGCACAACAGCCCCGGGGTGGGTTTCGAGGATATTCCCAATATGGACAGCAGGGATATTTGGATAGCACAGGGGGATTCCCATGGCAAGCTCGGGAGCCGCCCACATGCTGGACATGCCGGTTAGTAGGACATGTAGCATGCAAATGCAGGGCGAGACCGGCACAACCAGGATGGGGTGAACAAGGAAAACAGGGCTACCAGAGAGGACCAAACAATTACTACCAACAAGAAGCACAACAAACGGGTCAGGTACAGATGGGACAGCAAGGTGCCATGCCACAACCACAGCTACAACAGCAACCACACGTGATACCCACCACACAGTAGATACCACACCAACCCGCTCAGCAACAAGCACAACAGCAAATGGTAACGGCACAACAACAACACGTCCACACAGTGCAGCAACTAACACAATTACAAGACGATATACAACAGCCCATGGACACAGCAGTACTAATGACACGGATGGGGGAGTAACGATAATGGGACATAACCCCTACGCTACCAGCGGACAATCATTGTACCCCCAATAGGACAGCCCACAGACTTCCTTGTTGTGTCCCATCCTGTCAGCAACACCTAACCTTGCAGAGGAACCACGCATAAAGGTGACGATAGGTGACAAGAAATTCTCCTTCCTATTTGACACAGGGGCAACTAGATCCTGCATGAAGGGAGGGTAAGTTCAAATTGTCAGGCGATGCCATGCACACACAAGGATTTTCTGGGGCTCGAGGGGTGGTTCCATTTACTGATAACATCTCCTTATCTGTCGGAGATCACGACTTATCTTTGCCCTTGTTATATTCAAAACAAGCACCAGTGAATATACTTGGGCGTGACATCATGATTAGATTAAACATGACCATCTCCTTCACTGACAAAGGCATAATATAATCCACACCAGGCATACACATGCTCACGGCGAGACACATACTCCAGGCTTACTGTGGCAAGGGGTTTATAGTTAATATTTCAAAATTCATAATTTCGAATGCAAAAATGTCGAAAAAATAATACCCAAAAAAATGCAGAATGTCTATTTTTTGTTTTTTTGGGTCCCCCCTAAACCCCCCCTTTTTTTATTAAACCCTTTTTTTTTACTCGCGAAACCCCAAAAAAAACATGTAATTTAAAAAAATAATAAACATTTTAATTTCGACATATTAACTGGATACCGTGGCAAGGCTTTGGCAAGGGCAGAACCAGTGGACGCCGAGATCTTCCAATACGGGACTGTGATAGAGAACCTGTAGCAGCAGACAGGTTATCGGGAAATGATAAAGAACAAAACGGTACAAAGGGGCAGACCTCACACATCACAGCAGGCGGAATGATTGCTACAGTAACGACACGGACTACAACTCCCAGAATGCCTCAACATATGCATTCTTTAAATAAAAGCCAACAACGGGGAAAAGAAAACAGGGAAAGAAGGCGAGAATCCACATTTCCTTATATGAATAGACTCTCCCAGCTAAGGGGGAAAACTAACGCTGATTCCGCATGTATGAAGCAGGAAGGAGGGGAATTAGCATCGGCTGTACTGCGCCCAGAGGCAGCACCTGTGATTAATTGCTGGGGAGGAGGAGGAGGGGCACACAGGTTTAAAACTGCACTAAACGCCTCAACGTGTGTCTCATTTTGCAGGAGTGGAAGGCGACGGCCGGCGTGGATTCCGAGTGGGAAGAGACCAGCTCACAACATCGGTGGGCTTATTAGAGGAAGAAGGGAACTCCGCAGGACGAACCCTTATCGAGACGGCAGGCAACACTGTGCGCGGAGTGGAGCACAGTCACCACGAGAGGGACTGTTCACAAGGTGATAAAAAAATACTGGAGTTTTGAGTTTTTCCTTTCACTTCAAGGACGGCAAGAATACTGGAGGAACTTTACATGCCGGATCGCAATCAAAGGCTAGATCTCTCTCTACCGCGGATGCTCAGACGAGCGTGTGAAGGAAACCGCTCAGCACGGCACGAACGAAGGTGCTAACAGAGGACTTTAACCCGTGAGGTCACGGTATAAACTAAGGGGGGGGGGAGTGGAAATAGTTGAATGGCCGTGATCAACTGCCAGTTTAAACATACCGATCCATTGTATTCCTTCATGGTATGATACAGTTTTCTTGAAGGTAAACCTGAACCTATGATTACGGTCACATTCTGAAAAAGGAATTCTGAGAAGCCTGGTTTACACTTTAATTTCGAATTTAGACTTTTTGCATAATATCTCTTTTTGCAACTTGAAGTACTATAAAAATAAATATCATTTGTCAAAATCCTCTGGTGTGCCCGGCTCACTACTTAACGGTGGTGGCAGCGGTGGGATGCTGTAGAGACATGTCTACTTTGACATAATGGAAGCAGTCATCAAAGCATTGGCTGAAGGCCAACAACAATTACAACAGCTGGTACAGGTTCAAGGACAGCCCAAGCAGATCGACAAGCCCTGCAACAGGCTCTACAGGTACAAACAGCAGGGCAGGGAAGCTCTGCGAATTCTGGGAGAATCAGTAGCGGCGCACAGGACACATCCAGCCATTCCACCCACAGTGCTTCAAAAATACCAAGCAGGCGACGATCCCAGTTTCTTCTTTGTGAATTTTGAACGCATAGCCCGAGCGGCACAATGGCCCCAGGACAGATGGTCTTTCTTTTTGGCGCCCCTGCTCACGGGAGTAATGCAAGGGGCATATCAGGCGGCCAATCTGAACGGGGACACCCCATATGTGGACATCAAGAAGTCAATACTGGAGAGGCTAGGGATGGATGAGGAATCCTATAGGCTCCAGTTTAGGGAAACCAGACTAAAACCTGGCGAGAGCCCAAGACAGTTGTTCTACAGAATACAAGATCTAATGGAGAAATAGTTGCAAACCAATACCGCCACAATCGGGAAATCAAGGAGAAGATAATGCTCAAGCAATTTATTGAAGCACTGCCAGGTCCTATCCAAGGGTGGGTTAGGCAACATCACCGTTTGAAATTGTCCGAAGCCATAGACGTGGCCACAGCCTACCAAAAAGCTGGAATTCCTCGCAGTGTGGCAGCACCAACAGCAAAGCATTACTATGATCTTCCCGCCTTACGCAGTAACCACCGGGGAAGTGCACCTGAGCCACGAGTCAGACAGGAACATAAGGCAAACAACGGAACCAACATAACAAAAGGACAGGCGCCCCAATGCTTTGAATGCGGGGAATGGGGTCACATCGCCCGGTTCTGTGCAAAGAGAAACAAAACAGAACCCATGGAAATAGGCACCTTACAACCACAGGGGAATAGAAGAAGACTTCCCTATGTGATAGAAGTTACTGTGGATGGTCATCCTCAAAAAGCCATGATGGATAGTGGAAGCCGGCAGACAGCCATACAACCCCACGTGAGTGAACAAGATACAGGACAGGTGAGAACTATTGACATTAAATGTGTACATGGGTATCCCACAAAAGACGTTGTGTTAGGGTTACAGGGAGAAGAAATAACCGTCAAAGTGGCTATTATACCCACTCTACCTGCACCCGTACTAATAGGGACAGACATTCCCGAATTCGATAAATGGTTAAAGGAAGCTCCCTTTTCACAAACTGAGATAAGAGGGAGGAATACAAGGGGAAAACTCACCAAGAAACAGAAAAAGGAAAATAACCAGGCTGGGCATCCGAGAAGAGATATTGCCATTATAGATTGGAGGGTTGGCGACCATCTGCCATCCTTCAGGACCGAAGTCGGTCTTGATGAGACTCTAAAGCGAGCTCGCGAACAAGCTTTAACCATAAAAGACTCACCAGTTACCACTCCCTACTTCAAAGAAAAACAAGGGCTTTATTACAGAGTGACCCGAGGAACAGACAACCAAGAGAAGGAGCAACTGTTGGTTCCTCAGTCATATCGGAAAACCTTGATCCAACTGGCACACGATCATACTACAGGGGGTCACTTAGCTGAAAATATGATGGGAAAGAGGGTGTTACAGAATTTCTACTGGCCTGGGATTTATGCTGAAATAGCTAAATATTGCCAAGAATGTGTCATATGTCAGAAAACGAGCAATCATATCCCGGCTCGGCTAACCCTGCAAAGAATGCCTTTGATCAAGGAGCCCTTCCAAAGGATAGGTATAGACATAGTTGGTCCGTTAGAACCCTCCAGTAGAGGATTTCGGTTCCTCCTGGTCATAGTGTACTACGCCACCAGATATCCCGAGGCTTTTCCTCTAAGAGGTATCTCTGCCAGACAAGTGTGTGATGTACTATTACCATTCTTTGCTAGAGTGGGAATACCCCTTGAGATAGTGACAGACCAAGGGAGTAATTTCATGTCGGTAGTAATGAAAGAGGTGTGGAAAACCTTGGGTATACACCACTTGAGAACCTCAGTGTATCATCCCCAGACAGATGGGTTAGTGGAGAGGTACAACAAGACTATCAAACAGATGATAAAGAGAGCCACCAGCCCTACCGGTTTGGGATGGGATCGGGTATTGCCATGGGTTTTAATGATACTCAGAGATACACCTCAGTCCTCTACAGGTTACTCCCCTTTCGAGCTGTTATTCGGAAGACAACCCAAATCGGTGTTACAGATCCTAAAAGATAAATGGGAGCAACAAGAAGAAACGTCCCTCACCGAATATCTTCAGGACCTAAGAGAACAGCTGGGAAAACTGGGGGATTTTGCTCAGGAAAACTTGGGTAGAGCACAAGAAAAACAAGAGAAGTACTATGATCAGGGAAGCAGACCTAGATCCCTGAAGATAGGGGACAAGGTCCTGGTGCTACTACCGACCCACACGAACAAAATGCTGGCTCAATGGCACGGGCCGTATCAGATAACAAAAATATTAGGACCCGTGAACTATGAGGTGGAACAACCAGAACGTAAAAACAAGTATCAGAATTATCACATCAATTTACTCAAGTTGTGGAAGGAAGGAACCCAAAGTGTGCTGTGTTCAGCATTATCAGACACGTCTGTCCCAGAACAATTAATCCCAAACCATCCTTGTGGTATACGAGAAGTGTAGTTGGGGGAGCAACTAAGTGAGTCCCAAAAAGCGGAGTTGTTCTCTACTCTAAAACCGATATCCGAGACCTTTTCTAGCATACCAGGGCGGACCCATTTGGCTATGCATTCAATACCTACAGAGGAGGGAAAAACGGTACGTCTCAGACCATACCGGATTCCAGAAGCAAAAAGGGGAGAGATTGCCAAGGAGATAGAGAACATGTTAGAATTGGGAACCATTGTGCCTTCAAAAAGCGTCTGGTGCTCCCCTATAGTATTAGTTCCTAAACCGGATGGCACCTCCCTTTTCTGCATGGACTTTAGGCAACTAAATGCTATTTCCCGGTATGAGGCGTATCCGATGCCCCGAATTGATGAGCTCATAGAAAAACTAGGTTCAGCCACATACCTAAGCACACTGGATTTAACAAAGGGATATTGGCAGATTCCCCTCAACCCAGTCGACCAAGAGAAAACCGCATTTGCCACACCACAGGGTCTGTTCCAATTTACGGTTTTGCCTTTTGGGCTGCATGGGGCTCCAGCAACCTTCCAAACCCTAATGGACAAAATACTAAGGCCTCATGATCAGTATGCAGCTGCATACTTAGACGATATTGTAATATTCAGCAAAACATGGAAAGAACATTTGGCACACTTAACCCAAGTAATAATGGCATTGAAAGAAGCCGGGTTACACATTAACCCGAAAAAATCGAAATTGGCAGCCAATACCACAAAATATCTGGGGTATGAAGTAGGGGGCGGAATGGTAACCCCACTGTTAGATAAAATCCAAGCCTTGCAAAAGCTAAAAATGCCTGAAACCCGAAAAGAAATTAGAGCCTTCCTAGGATTTGCAGGGTACTACCAGAGATTCCTGCCTCATTTTTCTACCATAGCAGCCCCACTTACGGACTTACTAAAAACAAATAGAACCCTACATATATCCCATGAAGCAAAACAGGCATTCCAGACATTAATACAAATGATTTCCTCCAAACCAGTTATCCATTGTCTAGATTTGGCCAAGAGTTTTACTTACAAACTGATGCTTCGGGATGTGGTCTAGGAGCGGAACTCTCACAGGGTACCAAACAAAACCTGTGTCCCATTGCATTCATCAGTAGGAAGCTCCTTCCACACGAGCTTCCGTATTCAACCCTTGAAAAAGAATGCCTGGCCATTAAATGGGCAGTAGAGCCCCTCAGATACTACCTATTGGGGAGGAGGTTTACCATCTTCACAGATCACACACCACTGAAATGGTTGGCAACACAAAAAGACTCCAATCATAGAGTACTACGGTGGTTCTTAACTCTACAACCATATCACTTCATAACAGTTCACAAACCTGGAAGGTATCAATGTGTGGCGGACTATTTATCCAGAGCAATGGACATGCCCGAACGTCATGGGTCTTCGGGGGGAGTATGTGATAGAGAACCTGTAGCAGGAGACAGGTTATCGGGAAATGATAAAGAACAAAACGGTACAAAGGGGTAGACCTCACACATCACAGCAGGCGGAATGATTGCTACAGTAACGACACGGACTACAACTCCCAGAATGCCTCAACATATGCATTCTTTAAATAAAAGCCAACAACGGGGAAAAGAAAACAGGGAAAGAAGGCGAGAATCCACATTTCCTTATATGAATAGACTCTTCCAGTTAAGGGTGAAAACTAACGCTGATTCCGCGTGTATGAAGCAGGAAGGAGGGGAATTAGCATCGGCTGTACTGCGCCCAGAGGCAGCACCTGTGATTAATTGCTGGGGAGGAGGAGGAGGGGCACACAGGTTTAAAGCTGCACTAAACGCCTCAACATGTGTCTCATTTTGCAGGAGTGGAAGGCGACGGCCAGTGTGGATTCCGAGTGGGAAGAGACCAGCTCACAACATCGGTAGGCTTATTAGAGGAAGAAGGGAACTCCGCAGGACGAACCCTTATCGAGACGGCAGGCAACACTGTGCGCGGAGCGGAGCACAGTCACCACGAGAGGGACTGTTCACAAGGTGATAAAAAAATACTGGAGTTTTGAGTTTTTCCTTTCACTTCAAGGACGGCAAGAATACTGGAGGAACTTTACACAAAATGGAAACACACTAGGTTACCCCAGGGATACGGCGAGTCACCATCCATATTCAACAGAGTTATACAGATGGACCTGGGGAATGTTGAGCTTGAGAGCACGGTGTTGCAATATGTAGATGATATTCTCATCTGCAGCACCACTGAAAAGGAGTGCAGAAAAGGCTCGGTGAAAATGCTCACAGTGTTGGCCGAGAAAGGGTACAAGGTTGACAAAACAAAACTGCAATATTGCCAGGAACAGGTCCTATACATAGAACAGATCATTTCACAAAAGGGGCGAAACATTGCACCACAAAGAGCACAGACAATAATTAATACACCCCAGCCACAAACAATCCGAGAGTTGCAGCAATTTCTTGGCCTATGCAATTATTGCAGAGCATGGGTATTTGACTACAGCACATACACAAGGCCCCTATTGGCAGCTCTCAAGGAAGCGCAAAGAGGGGGGAGGAAGCTGATGTGGACAAAAGAAATGAAGCATTCAATAAATTAAAGGAGGCCATATCAACAGCACCAGTCCTGGGCACCCCAAATTACAAGCAAGAATTCTACATCTTTTCGCATTGCGATGGGGCAGCAATGAAAGCAGTGCTCACCCAAAAGACAAGCATGGAACACAAACCTCTTGCATTTTACAGCAGGCACTTAGACCCAGTAATGATGGGACACTTCCCGTGCGAACAACACCTGGCTGCTGCAGCATTTGCAGTAGAAAAATCATCATCCATCACTATGGGTTGCTCTACTACACTGTATGTAGAGCACGCCCTCTTTGCAATTCTGCATAAACCAAAAATTAACTCACCACCCAGAGGGCAACAGGATATGAGATAATACTGTCAAGACCAGAATTGAAAATAGTGAGATGCAACAATGTTAACCCAGCACAGATCATAGCCAAAGAGGTAACAGAGGGCGAACATGCACATGATTATACATATGCCATTGAGTACTACTCGTCCACCCGAAAGGTAGAGGAAAATGCCCTAGAGGGAGGTGATGTTCTGTACATTGATCAGAGTGATGGCATAAGAAGAACAGGTGCAGCTGTAGTGCACTTAAGGGTGGACTGGACAAGCAGGCCAGTCAAATGTGTCAAATTACCCCAAATCTATTCAGCACAAGCAGCAGAATTGGTGGACCTCATATTGGCCCTATAAGAAAGCAACGACAAAAGAGTAACAATATATTCCGACAGTGCCTATGTCGCATCTACAGTACACTCAGGATTAAGAAGGTGGCTCCGAAGGGGATTTAGAAGAGCAGATGATACCCCGGTGCAACATGCTCTCCTCCTGGGTGAACTGATAGAAATAATAACATACCCGCATGAGTTAGCGCTGATGAAATGTCAGGCATACACTTCAATTGGTGAAGATCCAATTTCTAGAGGTAATGAAGCAGCAGACTCCCATGCAAAACATGCTGCATATTTTGGCAAGATGTGGGACCTCCAAGAAAAACAAAAAGAGAGGGGAAGGGCAAGACAGATGATAATGAAAGAAGTCTACACACACCTCCCAGAAACACAGATTATGGAACTGCAGTCGGCAGCCCCAATGGCAGAGAAAGAATTGTGGGTAAAAAGAGGATGCACTATGTCTCGAACAGATGCACTATGGAGACAAAATAACACAGGAAAAGTAGTTATGACCCTGGTCCTACTAAAAACAGCACTGGCCCAACTACACCACCCCACTCATACAGGAAAGGAGGTCATTGCAGCACGAATAAAAGAGTCATGGTTCTGTCCCGAACTAAATGCGCATGTTGCAAACTTCATCAACAATTGCCTTACCTGCCAACAATTTACAGCTGGGCGCACATTGCAAGTGATCAAAGGTACAATACCACAGCCTGAAGGACACTTCCTACACCTACAGATCGACTACGTTGACATGATCAACGTATGCCAAGGCTACCGATACATGATTGTGGTAGTATGCCCCTTTTCAAGGTGGATTGAGGCTGGCCCATGCTCCCATGGAGATACATTTCGGGCAGCAACATTTCTGGTGAGGGAGGTGTTCCCGAGGTGGGGGGTTTGCGAAATATTGAGGTCAGACAACAGTCCACACTTCGCGAATGAACTATTTCAGCACATCACTGCATTACTTTGGATCAAACATAGGTTTGCCTGCGCGTACCACCCGCAAGCCAATGGCTGCTGTGAACGCCTCAACGGTCTCTTAAAATAATTAATCTCAAAAACACAGCAGACCACCAAGAAGAGTTGGCTTTACTGCCTTCATTTGGCTCTGTTTGAGTTGCGAAACAAGCCTGGTTCGGACCACCACCTTATGCCCCATGAGGTGGTGACCGGATGCCAAATGCACCCTTCCATTAACACCACCCACAAGAGCGATGTACGACTGTGAAGGAACAGATGATGTTTTTGGATGAGAAATGTATGACTATGTTACTTCTCTGGTTATTAGTGCCTCCTTTATCTCTCAACAGATTCAACGGATGCAGGGCGGGTCAGAGAACAATCAACAGGAAACAACTAACAACGAGGACCAAACAGGACAGTGTGCAGTGAAAGAAGGGGACACTGCGCTCTTTAGGAAATTTAGGAAGAAATGGAACGCTCCTAGATTCACGGGCTCATATGTCATAGAAAAGGTGGCACCCAGGGCAGTAAAGCTTATCAATAAAGACGTTTGGACAAATATCCACAACATCAAGCCCTACAAAGCACCGACCACGCCCCATCACAGCAGCAACAGGGCCAACACATCTGCAACAGCAATGACAGATGACGGAAAAGACACATCACAAGCATTAGAGACCCTTAAGGACATAAACGAGTCAAAGTCCACAGCCCACCCTATGCTCAGGAGATCACAAACACAAAATGTCCCCACTGAACAATTAATAGAGTTCTAAATGTGAAGATGATATTGGAGTAATGCAAAAGACAATAAAATAATTAATAAACAAAAGTTAATAAACAACAGATATTGATATTGGCAATACGCACAACACTATGTAAACACGTGCATGTTCTCTTCTCTTTTGTCTCGCACATGCAGGTTCTGCGCATTGTAATATTATATGCAAATATTTGATAAAAACACATTGATCACTGCCCAGGCTTAAATTTTGCCTCCCATCGACCACCCAGAAGCACTATCACACCAGTTCATACATGGGCTTAAAACGCCAACCCATTTAAGGCCCAGACGACCACACGTTTATCACAACGCTTTTATTCAATTTATAGTACGGTCAAACCCACACCTCCACAAAGCACTACCCGCTCTGAGAAACAGGGCAGTTAGGCAGATGTGGGAGGAACCTTTTGCATGGGCGTTGAATGACTGTTTGATTCGTAGGGCTTAAATAACAAATACTAACAATAACAATGCAACATTTTAGAGAATTTCAGGCGGGCACCTATGTCATCTGCAAAACAAAGGGGGGTCTGGGAATCTCTCTACCAGCACAAACACACCCCAATGACGTGTTCTTGAGTGAATAACCCCTGGGAGAGACTCTAACACGTTTTTAGCTCACTGTCCCTTTCACAGAGAAGAATTTCCCTGCATATCAGTCTTTGTCCGGCCCAGGGGCAGTCCAGCACAGAAATACTAGGCAATTCTCCTCTGAACCAGAGTACCAACAGCAACCCCATACACATGTTTCAGCCTTGTTGGGCATCATCAGTGAGGTGAAGCTGTGCCTCTCTAAGAACAGTGAGCAAGGGGTCCATGTCTGGATTGCCCTGGTAACTTAGGTTGAGACCCAAAGTTAATTTATGCAAAACAAAGGGGGTTCTGGGAATCTCCCTACCAGCACAAACACAGTCCAATGACCTGTTCTTCGGTGAATAACCCCTGGGAGAGACTCTACCAAGTTTTTAGCTCACTGTCCCTTTCACAGAGAAGAATTTCCCTGCATATCAGTCTTTGTCCTGCCCATGGGGAGTCCAGCACCAAAATACTAGGCAATTCTCCTCTGAAAGAGAGTACTAACAACAACCCCATACACTTGTTTCAGCCTTGTTGGGCATCATCAGTGAGGTGAAGCTGTGCCTCTCTAAGAACAGTGAGCAAGGGGTCCACGTCTGGATCGCCCTGGTAACTTAGGGGGAGACCCAAGGTTAATTTATGCAAAAGAAAGGGGGGGGTCTGGGAATCTCTCTATCAGCACAAACACAGCCCAATGACCTGTTCTTGGGTGAATAACCCCTATATCATCTGAGCTCAATAGCTGCAGGTTGGCAGCAAAGGTAAGATTAAAATGCCAGTGGTCTCAACAATTGTCATTAAAATGTTGGGGGAATTTTTGACCACTGGGCTGATAACTGCTGCTGTCTGGCAGGCCTACTATGCTCTGCATGCACCCGCAACACCCTATACTAATATTTCCCCTACTCCAGCTGCAAGGAGCAATGTGTCAGGTGTTACGAGTAGCACGGGACAAAAGGTAGGAAGAGGTAAACATAGTGTTTCCCTTGATGTACATGGGGTTGACACATATCTTACAGAATCCGCACACATTTCTAACAACATGTGGTATAAACACATGTTCAAAATTGGTAAAGATACAACAAAGGACAACTGTTACGCCTGCTTTATTGATCCCGTATGCCATGAGCGCCTCCCGAACATTTGTTGCCACTGAAGTACCAGCACCCACAGCAGAATGCCTCCTATATCTAGCTCTGTTTCAGATACGAGGACGATTCCAAGGTAGAATGGCAACACTGAGGTGGAGATCAAGGTCAACGTACCCATACGAAAACAACTTCATTAAAACACTACCTATTTTCGACAACTATTGGGAACTCACAGAAAGATTACGATACATAACAGACGGGCCAGACAAAGGAGAAATGAAAGAAGTGACACTGGATTATCTGCCATGTAAATGGAGCGCAAGAGAGGTAGGTGGTGAACCTGGGTGCTGGGAAAGACTGCTGATACTAATATATGGCAAGCTGTACACGAAGAACGGATGGGTGGACGGAGTAGTGAGAAGCAAGATATTGACGTTGGCAAAAGTTCCAGTAGTAAAGGTACAGGAAGAAAACAACAGGTGCTACAATGAGAGGGCAAAGACTGCGGGACTGCTCACATGGTTAGATAAGGAGGAGGAGCCAATAACAATAATTCCCGTGGAATCCTCCACGCTATGTTACCAGCATGATGGAGAGATTGCTGTAGGAATGAAGGAAGGATGCAAACGAATAGTGAAGCTCCCTTAAGGGGGAGCCGGAACAGCAGTACTAAAGGACCACTACTGGGCCTTTGGAGCAAAAGCATATCAAAGCCTACCACAATCATGGGGTGGAGTATGTACTCTGGTACACGTCAATGTACCCTCCCTGGTAGTAGCACAGAAACACATCAAAATGGAAGACTTCCCCAAAATGGATGAAGGAAGCAGGAGAAGGAGAAGATCACTGGAACAAATTGCCAGCACATCTAAGGGTGCCACCGCCACCGGAAAGACACTGACAAGAGTAAAACAGCAAGGAGAACCGCTCACCGGAAATTACCTCTGGGGCAAATCAGAAACAGCACTCAGCTACATCCCAGCACCTCACAGACTGTGCAGTAAAGCAGCCATGTTCTTTTCCACGATAATACATCTGGGGGTACAAGCATATGCAAATGCAAAATAGCTACAGATAACCAGGTGGGAGCTGAGGATGACGATCAACTCCACGGTGAACGGATTAAATGCCATCAAAGAAGAACTAAGAGCAATAAGAATGGTGGCCTTGCAGAACAGATATGTGCTGGATCTCCAAACTGCAATGGAAGGAGGAGTTTGCACAAAAATTTGAAGCTCCTGTTGCACATTCATTCCCGCGAATGACAAAGATAATGGCACACTATCAGAAGCGGTATCACAATTGGCTAAAATGCACGCGAAGATGGAGGACGAAGCAAAGGGATTAAAAAAAGGATGGAAGCTGGTTTTCGTACCTCTGGTCATGGATGCCGTCATGGCTAGCGGACGGTCTTAAGGTATTAACAGGATGTATAATACTGGGACTGGCATCACTGATGGGAATAAAGTTATGGATGGCAACATCAAAATAGACAGCAGAAGAAATTATCGGAATGCATATCCTAATGCCTGCAGACAACGAACTACACACAGACGTCATCCTCAAGGAATTCGGACGCGTACACCAACAGATAGTGGAAGTAGACTTGTACCCACCATCAATAAAGGTTGAAAATCCACAGAATCGGAAGAACTATTTTGGGAAATGGGTTTATTGTAAGCCTGGCGGTATTCATGTACTGGTCATTTGAAGATCACGTCAACCGCTACGGACATCTGGCAGGAATAACAAAGGTGTGGCGCGTACGAGGTGATAAAAGAGTGGATCATTTTGTGGTCAACAAGTCGACCAGAGGGTGGACCGAAGAGGGAAAATGGGACGGTCCCTTCCCCCGACCCACATACAAACTATGGCGAACGACATCACGACCAAAGTACTCCCAGACCGACGAGTTCGCACCTCTGTCCACGGCCCCAGATGCCAAGGTACACCGTGACCACGCTCCACATACGAAAACAGGCCGCATCCCGCCCAAAGAACGAGGTGGGAACCAAGACGGAGCTGGGACCGATCACATGGACCAGCTTGACTAAAAGTTCACAACCTAAGCTGCCATCGTTAGAGATGACACAACGGCATAGCCGCAACAGGGAGAAACACATGTGCTGCCGCGCACCTGGATCAGACACACACCAACTCACACGAAGAACACGCTCAGTCCTATGACTTAGTGGACTGTGCACACTCACAGACGTACATCGTTATTATTTTTCATATAGGCCAGCAACCGCATCGCAGAAATGCAAGACACCGGAAGAGTTTGTGGAGATGCTTGCAGAGGCTTCATGCTACTAACCCTGAAGACAAGACCCTATAAATGGACCGATGTACAAGGAACCACCCCACACCCCCACACTTATGCCACAACATACAACCGAGCCAAAGTAGGCCTCAAACCAGAGTAGACAGGCCCGGAGCAGCTCGTACAAAGCCACAAGGTGCTGAGCACGCAGAACAGCCCCTGGCTGGAGCCACCGCAGCCAAGGTTGCGATGTTGCAATCCACATTCCGCGCTCCCCAAGCCAAGGTTACACCTGCCACTGCTGCAGCTACCAGTAGCAAAAATACAAATAAAACCCTCGTAATTCTACCTCAGCCACGGTCTCTCAACACGTGACCAGGCCGACCTGATGCAATGCCAATTCTCGAACACTGAAGAAGCATTGGTGTCCCACGTCTGGGACACAGCTTGCAACAAAGTTGTAACAACTCCGCACAAGCAGCGATGGGAAAGGCGTGCTCTAATGGCAGTAGCAGGACCTGTCCATTGTCTTTCACTGACACATAGTCATACATTGTTGCAAACACCAAGTACATCGTGGGCTGGGAACGACGATGGTCCCAGGCTTGGTGGCTCGCTGATGGACCAATCAGGACACAGGGGTGTAGAGGAGGTCCCAGACATGGCCTGCACCCCTGCCCCTCATTTCGAGTTGCCAGTAAAGTACTCGGCAAGGTATGTGACGTATGAGGAGCAGCTGAACCAACAGAGAGCTGAAATGGGCCTCTGCCCTGTGTACATCAGAAGAGCTGTACCTGTTGAAGGGCCTGTGACCAGGCAACCCTGGGCAGCATGTTACCCCATCAGACAGCCATACCAGCCGCTGATACAAAATGATGAGTATTTACAGACCGTCCATGAGGAGACACAAAGAGCCCTGATGGAAGGCAAATGGTGATGAGACGAGGGCCTGGACAGACTAACACATGAGAAAAGGCAACACGCGAGTGCGAAGAGCCATGAAAACAGATACAAGAGACACGAAAGACAACACGATGTTGAAACGTAAGAGAATCATAGCTGAAAACCAAGATGGAAGAATCAAACCAGCTAATGTGTGTAAACAGGCTTGAAACGCAAGAAGCTAAGAAATTGATACTGCTTGCAATGGTTAGTAGAAGAATAGAGCAGCAAGCGCCAACTACATCTACCTCAATGAGGCACAATGTACATGTGCAACTCCATTTTGTAAAAAGCAGAAGTACGCCCAGGCGGCCAAGGCCTGACTGGCCGGGTTTCATATCCAAGCCCAAGCCAAGGGAAAGAGCGGAATCGAAACTTAACAAAGGATGGCTCAGGCCTGGGAAATCGAGGTCAACCCAAGAGAGGGAGGTGAGCTTCAGCCTAGGAGAATCGACACTTCAGAGCATACCAGCCTGCCCCGCGAAGGTCAAGATAAGGAGGCCCAGGCAGGTGGTGGAGCTACATGGAGAGTTAAATACACGAAAAGCTAGAAATTGAAGCAAATTCACGGTGAACCAACACGTGAGCAGCCAGGCGCGAAGATGTACCACCGCCTGATGTCATCCAGAACCCGAGGATGCCATACATTTTCCTGATAAGAGACTACAGTTTCAAAGCGTCCTTAGCCAACTAATTGACACATCACCCTAAAACACTGATTGATGGAAAGGAGGCAGGGTGAATCCTGGGGTACTAGGCACCTGGGTGTCTATTCTGCATGCTGCTAATTAAAGTGGAGATTTATGTTTAGGGGTGTAACTTGCCCAATCACAATGGACCATGTAATCTAGGGTCCTATAGACACTGTAACCAATAGGGTGTCATACTTGTAGTGACGTCAATCACGTGTGATGTAGAGGGATGGGCGTAGACGCCCACCTGATAAGAGTTAACCAATCCACATGCTCTGTTGTCATATACAGATATAGCACCTATACTTAAGTTACCTTTCCTAACCAATTATATTGCATGATGATTTTTGTAGAATTAGACGTCAATGATGACGAGTTTAGCCTATAAAAACGGCTGTTTGACTGAAGTTCGAGGAAGTCGGAGCAAGACAGGTGATCGCGATGCTGCCGAGTTCCATTTGTTGATGTACTTGTCATTAAACAGACTTCCCTTTGCCAACTTATTGAGTCCTCATTATTGAGTCGTGCCGGAGTATGTGAATCCTGCACCCTGTCCTAACATGATGCAGCTATCTTGTATTACAAGTTCCAGAGGGGGAGCACTGACCCATGGGCCCGTCAGTAAGTTCCTCCCCTCCAGAACACTTGGTAGCGTGAGGATGGTTTCGGCCATCGATTATTGATTATCGATTGATATAGTTGTAAAACACCTTTAGACCGACGGCACGAAGTAACTATAGGCCTTTGCTAACATCACGAGTTCTTTCGCCATTCCGGGTTAGTAGACTGAGAAGCTCCCCGTGGACAATGATAGAGTAAAATTTTAAAAATCTGCAGTGGGTCTGAAGGAACCCACCTTTGCAAGCATAACCCTTATCATTCCTACAGGCAGCGGATAGGACGAAAACCTTAAAAGCAGTCAGATGAAGGGGCGGTGATCCCGAAGTTCCAGAGAGGAAAAGATGCGATCGTGAGTGAAACAACGAAACTCGTTACCTTGGCAAATGTCTCATAGGCATTAGAGTAAGTAGGGGAAAGGTAACGGAGGGTGGCGGAGAAAAATAAAGTAGTTAGAAGTAGAGAAGACGGTATATATCCAGGGAGTTATTGACTCGAGTATAAAAAAATAAAGATGAATACCAAAGGGGCACCTGAGATAAAAAACGTAAAGAATACCAAGGGGGCACCTGAAAACGTAAGTATTACCAGGGGGGGAGGGTACACCTGAGAAAAAAACGAAGAATTCGCTTTGTTCCTGCGCTTTAAAGAGTGGTCAGAAGGAACTTGAACAAATAAGTAAGGAGACAGTTTGCACACCAAATTATCTTACAGAAATGTTATACAGTTATAGGTATTTAGTGAGGTGCAGAGGAGAAAAACACTGCCCTGACACTGGGCAGTGGTACACAACAAGGAAAAGAAAGTGTCCACGGGCTGTGGATCACTCGCGTCCCCTGCACACTCCAATTATTGCCAATGGCAATCAATTATTCAGAGTATTTATGTAATTCTCTTAGGGATCTGATTTAGTACCAAATTTATAGTATGTGATGCTTGTAAAGCGGAGAAAGATAATTAGAGTTTACTAAAACTAGCTGGCTAATGTGTTGCCAGATAGAATTATCTCTAAAAAAATTACAAAAATGTTTACAAAATTTTACTTATGCTGCTTCATATACTTAATTTATATAGACAATAGTCATACGATTGTTTGATACTCCATTTCAGTAAACAAAGGAACATTTAAGTTTATTAATGCATGCCAGTCTATATTCAGCAATATTATCAATTGTTGATCATCATATAGTGTCATGTCTTCAGTAAAACAATATATACATTTTAGATACAGTAGAGGCCTAACTACTGTTAACAATAGCTCTACGCGTTTCGGGAAATAACTTCCCTTCCTCAGTAGCAAAATGTTCTATGTTATCAACTTTCAAGGTTTCCAAATTGCAAGAATTCAAGATTTTGCTTAATCTGGGTTCTTCTAGGCAATGTGTTCCTCACTAGAGAGAAAAAATCACAGAAAAATGGGAATACTGTTTAGCGTACTGTTCAACCGTTGTAATATATGTGGGGATCTGTCATAAACATAAATCATGAATTAGTACCTCTCATTGGTGCCTTTTTGGTGCTCCTCTGCTTCGGGTAATCAAACGTGTAGAGATGGTGGTCCCCTTTTAATGTAGTGATAAGGTTCCAGAACCAGGTTGGAGCTGAATAGTTCTAAAGAACAAAATATATATATATATATATATATATATATGTGTGTGCTACAATCTATAGAGAGATGATAACGGCAGAAGAGATTAACTAGGCAATCTGCAAGGATGTAGTATCAGCATCCTGTATATACACAAAGGTGAAAAAAATAGTGTAGCACTCACCCTTCTTGTGAAGGAGGTCTAGACATTCAGTGGGGAGACTAGGACCCCAAATGATGGGGCAAAGTGGTGCCAGATGGATTTAAGGCAATCCGTTTTAGTCTTCGTGCATTGCCTGAAAAAAGGAAGGGTAGTGGGATAGTAGAATCAGCCCTTGTCAAGACCCATAAAATATGGAACTAGGATCAAGCCCACAAAGGACAGCTCGAAGTCCTCTAACCTTAGTAAAAAATGTAAAGTGTCTTACCACTCGATAAGGAGATGATGCTGGAAGGTGTCAGCGAACATGAATGGACGCGGGCAGCCCGTTATTTTAATTTTTATATTCTCTCAAATACTCCAGTCAAAGCCACCAAATTACTAGGCTAATCAGAAAGAACTGGAGGATAATCCAATTGGATCCACATCTAAAGAAACTTTTTCCGGAACCACCCTTAATAGCTTACAAAAGAGGAAAGAATCTCAGAGACCGACTGGTGAGGGCAGAACGTATTCAGGAACACCAACAAAGGGTGTTACAAACCAAAAAATTAGGCACTTTTGCATGCCTACATTGTAACAACTGCAACAATATCACTAAAGGTGACTATGTGAGACATCCACGAACAGGGGCAAAAATCAAACTCAGACATTATGCAACTTGTGACACTAAATCCATAATCTATGCTTTGAGTTGCCCATGTGGGATTTACTACGTTGGACAGACCAAGCGTAAAATGAAGGAGAGATGTAACAAATATAAAAGCAACATCCGCACCAAGAATGAACAGTCGCCAGTTGCAAGACACTTCAAAAAGAAAAAACATACAGTAGCCCAACTAAGGTACCAAATCTTGGAGGTAGTACAAAGAGCAGCGAGAGGAGGGAACCACGCCCAAAAGATGAACCAACGTGAGTTGTACTGGATAGATAAGTCGGACAGCACGTACCCTTATGGTATGAACGAAGACTTTCATCTAGGATCGTTCTTATGAGTAAAAATACTGCTGCTGAATCTAATTGACAAACTTCAGTGACATGGTTGGTGACCATAGACAGTTTATGTCTCATCTCATCAAGTGATGAATTCTTTGACTGATTATACTACTGATTTGTAAGAATATCTGATAAAGTCCATAAATTCTAGTGGACGTATACCCACACTGAACGACCAGATTATGTCACTGGCTCACTATTTCAAACCTTAAGTAATACCAAATTCTCAATTAATTAACTCTGAGTGACCACCCACAAAGGTGATTATAATGATTCCTTCATGATGCTAGCATTGAACATCAGCATTGTCTGTCATATGAATTGTAGAAAAAACTAGGCTTTAGCCCACTATAGGTAAAAGCGGTCATTACAATTTATATAACTTCCGAGATTGGCGCCTTGGACGTTAGATTTACCTGTAATGTAAATTTTGAAAATTATTGTTTGATGACATCAGTGTGTAACATGCTATATTATGTCTTACCTTGATTCATGGAAAAAACTATGATTGATCCATACTGTATAAATATAATTTTGACATTGCAAAGTAGATGTCCTGTCATGTTAACTCAGGAACATAATGAGATTGTGAGCATTGGTGCCTTTTGAGGTATTTCTTTTAATATGGACGTTTGAGTGAAATCAGCACTTTGTCAAGATAAGCAACACATATATCTCAGTATATTTCTACATCCGGATGTATGAATACTTAGCAGTTTTACCGTAGATGTCACAGACACCGCTGTAGCATCACAGAATATACATCCTTTCACCGCTTCTTACGGGTGGATTTTTACATGACGACGTATGGCAGCGGGAACGTTACGTGATGACGTCGGATGTTTACATCTGATGTCATCACGCTGACGTGCACCGGCGCCATTTTTTTAATTAAAATAACGCACTGCCCGCGTCCATTCATGTTCGCGGACACCTTCCAGCATCATCTCCTTATCGAGAGGTAAGACACTTTACATTTTTTACTAAGGTTAGAGGAATTCGAGCTGTCCCTTTTGGGCTTGATCCTGCTTCCATATTTTATGGGTTTTGACGAGGGCTGATTCTACTATCCTACTACCCTTCCTTTTTACAGGCAATGCACTAAGACTAAAACGGATTGCCTTAAATCCATCTGGCACCACTTTGCCCCATCATTTGGGGTCCTAGTCTCCCCACCAAATGTCCAGACCTCCTTCACAAGAAGGGTGAGTGTTACACTATTTTTTTCACCTTTGTGTATATACAGGATGCTGATACTACATCCATGCATATTGCCTAGTTAATCTCTTCTGCCGTTAGCATCTCTCTATAGATTGTAGCACATATATATATATATTTTGTTCTTTAGAACTATTCAGCTCCAGCCTGGTTCTGGGACCTTATCGCTACATTAAAAGGGGACCACCATCTCTACACTTTTGATTACCCGAAGAAGAGGAGTACCAAAAAGGCACCAATGAGAGGTACTAATTCATGATTTATGTTTATGACAGATCCCCACATATATTACAATGGTTGAACAGTACGCTAAACAGTATTCCCATTTTTCTGTGATTTTTTCTCTCTAGTGAGGAACACATTGCCTGGAAGAACCCAGATTAAGCAAAATCTTGAATTCTTGCAATTTGGAAACCTTGAAAGTTGATAACATAGAACATTTTGCTCCTGAGGAAGGGAAGCTATTTCCCGAATCGCGTAGAGCTTTTGTTAACAGTAGTTAGGCCTCTACTGCATCTAAAATGTATATATTGTTTTACTGAAGACATGACACTATATGATGATCAACAATTGATAATATTGCTGAATATAGACTGGCATGCATTAATAAACTTAAATATTCCTTTGTTTACTGAAATGGAGTATCAAACAATCGTATGATTATTGTCTATATAAATTAAATAAGTATATGAAAAAGAATAAGTAAAACTTTGTAAAAATGTTTGTCATTTTTTAGAGATAATTCTATCTGGCAACACATTAGCCAGCTAGTTTTAGTATTGCCATTGGCAATAATTGGAGTGTGCACAGAAGGAACGTGAACCCAGAGCCCACCGAGGGGGGACCATTTAGGCTACTGTGACGATTAAAGACGTCATAAAAGGGGTTTGTTCACATCCCATGGTGGGGTATTGATTAGAAGGCAGGTATATGTATGACCAGCTGGTGTCCGTCTAGTCTGTCAAGTGTCTGTCATATGTGTCTTGCTGTATGTTAAATGTAAAATAACTGTATTGATGATTGATTGAAATGCATTTTTGGCTTTACGCGATTCTGTAACTAAGAGGGAATCGCCAGTCAATTGATGGTTTTTTGAGTAAATTGATAGTATGCATTTTGGCGGGAAAAGAAAAAAATTGGATTGGAGCTTGCGTATGTGGTGCTCGTTCATACTAGTGGAAAGATTAAAGAACTGTGTAAATATTGTTGGTGACGAAATTAAGAATGGAAGAAGTTACCCCACTTGCGCATTTATGCAAGCAACTGCCCAGGCATGCAGTAAAATTGAAGAAATATAGCCAGGAGTGGGTTAAGGGTACCTCCAATGAGATGTTTATACCTTAGCCCCAGAACGGGTCACTTTCTAAGGCTGCTTTACAGCAAATGACAACATTCCTACACACCACATATACCGGCAAGAAACTTGAGAAACGCCTTGCTGTTCTCGAACTTTGGAAAATGTTCAAGCAAGCGAAGGAGGAAGAACCACCCGCAGACTGGATATTAAATGTATGTACGGAGGGGGGTGAGACGCCTACCGCGCCACCAGCCCCGCCGGAACCAGTCATTGAGGGAAGCAAGTCAGAGGGTCTTTACCCGTTAAGAGAGCTCAAAGCAGCCACAGGGTATAGCAACCCCGCATATGAGTCACCTACATGCAGTAGTGACGAGACTAAAGAGAAGGAGCAGGAAATTGATTTGGCCTCCACAGTCCCGAGGGACAAGGAGAGGTGCAGCGATGGAAGAAGGGATCAGGCACAGACTAGTGCACCTCTCGATAACGAGAGAGAGGGAAAGAAGTGGAAAGGAAGTGATGAGACAGCATTCGCAAAATATGAATGGATGGGAGGACAGATATTATTATAATTAGATGGAAAGGGAAGTGATGATGTAAGGCCAAGAGAAAGGCCTGATGAAGAGCAAAGAAAGGAGAAAGAAGCAAGAGAGGAAAGGACAAGACAGAAGGATAGACTAAGGCGAGAACAATTATATCACGAAGAGCAAGGAATACGCTCAGTCGCACACAGTATGCAGCCTATGAAAAATACAGGCTGAACATGTTAAAGTTAGAGGAAGAAAGGAGAGTGCACGAAAGGAAGGTAAAAAAGCGGGAAGATGACGAGATTAGAAGGGCAAAGGAACGTAGAAATGAACAAATGAGAGAAGTAGATAAGCCTAGAGAAGAAAAAAAGCGAAAAGAAATAGACGAGGAATTGGAACGTAAATGCAGACAAAGGGCACGAGATCTTGAGTATTTGGAGCGGGAAGTCGTTAAACCCAATCCTACGGTAGAGTGGGAAGACTTAGAAGAATTCTTTCCTGCAAGCGATGCGGTACCAGGTACAAGCGGGACAAATATTGACGATGACTTCGACACCAGAAGCATCGGGGAAACGATTGATAAAATATATGATGAGATGGGACTGGAACTAGTTTACCAAGGGGGAAGGGAAGATGAGTGCTTAGAGAGCACTCAGCTATATGACACTGAGGACATCACCAAAGGTAGCGGGAGCAGGGGACTGTCTCTTGACAGGCTGGAGATCAGACAGAACGAAGAGGATGCAAGGAGCTGCGTAAACTGGGATCACTCAGAATCTGACTCTGGTGGGGATACAGAGGACGAGGTGCATGAAGAAGGGAGGCGATGCGAAAAGCCGCTCCTACGAGGCCAAGGGGTACGATGGCCCGACGCCAGTGAATCTGAGCCCAGGACATCGAAGCCTACCAAGGTACATGGCAAACATGAGGGAACTCCCCATGATCAGAAGGGGGAGCCAGCATCTACCTATACAGGCAAATTAAGGGCATTGCCGGGTAGACGGCAAGGCAGTAATACTGCCCCACCAGTAGACAGGAGAACTGTGGGAAAAGAAAAGGAAGATTGTGTATTTCAATTCCCGCTGCTAGAAAAAGGGGGAGCAAGGCCTCAATATATTCCATGGCCACACATGGACCGAGAACATTTGAAAAATAAGCTTCCAATGCTGACATCGGGAGGTGGGAATTGGATACACGAGTTAGAAAAGATGACCGGGGGAGTCACCTTAGCCATAGGGGACATTAAGGGCCTCTTGATCGCCATACTTGGTGAAAGGGCTGACGATGTGTGGAAATGGGCTGGGTATCCGAGGGTAACAATAACTAACACTACCCATGACGGAGCACCGTTTAATAATTGTAGAGCAGCAGTGTGGAAAGCGCTGTGAACGCTGTACCCAGACACCTATGACATGGGAGCTATAATGACTCAGAAAATGAAAGAGTCAGAGGATCCGTTGATTTATATCCAGAATTTTCAAGACGCGTGGGTGCTCGAAACGCATGAGTCTTGGTCAAAATCTATCCCTGTCTCTTACCACATATTGTGTCAAGGGTTGCCTGAAACGGTGCAAAAACAGCTCAAGAAATTGGTAGGGATAGTAGCCAAACCGTGGGCCGAAATCCAATTGACAATTGCACACTACTGCAGATTGTTACAAGAAAAGAACCGAAAAAAGGAAGCAACCCGTAAGGGGGAGGAAGCGAAGCTGGTACAAAAGAAACTCTCGAAGTATACTCTCGAGGGAGCCATGTTGACCAGCCCAGCTGAGCCCAGCAGGCAGCAAGCGAATAACCAAGGTAATATGGGATTTTACCCGAGGGGTAGAGGATTTAGAGGAAGAGGATGGCAAGGTAGCCAGGGAGGTTTCCAAGGTAATCAGGGAGGTTTTCAGAATAACCAAGGTGGATTTCAGAATGTACAGATGGGCGGTCAAGCTATGCCGGATGGGCAGATGGTCCGACCACCGCCAGTATGTTGGTTGTGTGGAATGGCAGGACATGTGGCGCGCATGTGCAGAAACCAAGGCATGTGGCAAAATGGCCAAGGAATGGGAACAGGTATGGTGAATCAGCCTACCACCCCACAACAAGGCGGTGCACAGGGTCACATAGTGCAACAGCAGGCTACAGGGGATGAACTCTGGAGGGGGAACCAACCCCGGGAATGGGGGTATTCCACAAACTTATAATGGGCTGAACCTATACATAAAATAGGACAGCTCACGGGAAACTCTGATGTGCTCTATCGTATCAGTGACACCAGACCCTAACGGGGAACCCAGGGTAAATGTCACCATAGGGGGTAAAGAATATTCCTTCTTAGTTGACACGGGTGCGACGCGTTCGAGCATACGAGAAGGCAAGTTTTCCTTGTCTGGCGAGGCTATAGATACTCAGAGTTTCACTGGAGTTCATAGCAGAGTTCCCTTTACAGACGTACTCCCAGTCTTAGTGGGAGAGCATTAAATGAATGTATTCACGTCAGTCCCCAGTAAATATCAAGGGTCGGGCTTGATGACAAAGTTGAATATGACAATCTCAGTTACTGAGGATGGTATAGTGTGCTCCACACCAGGAATGCATTATTCAAATGTGTGCGATATGATCAGAGCATACTCTGGACGTGCAGCCATGAGAGCTATACCGCTGGAGCCAGAAGTTTTCGCATATGGCGTGCGAGTGCTTATGGTGGGATTGCCAGGCCTCGCGGACAAAACTATGAGAACCCCTAACGAATTTCTATTTAGACCAAGAATACCTATGCATGAAGAAGAGGGACAAATATTTCCCTTGGAAATACAATCTGCTGCAGTAAGAGGGAAGGTGGTACTGGTAGAAGGATATGATGACGAAGGAAGACAATGGTACGCTATTATCGCCATTGAAGAAGGGTATCGAGTGACTGACGTCACTGACGACAATCTGTTTGAAGAACACCCTGACTTAGAAGAGACAAGAGTGGAAGTAAGTCTCATGTTCTGGGTCAAAATGATCAAACGAGAAGTGCCACAGAGAATGATGTTGGCGCTGGTACGTCCAGAATACTTTGAGGATGACATGGCCAGGTGCCTGTCACAGTATGGCCAACAGGGCCTTATGACGAAGGACTCCTGAAAGGGGCGGGAGAGGTGAAAATCAAACTAAAACCAGGAGCGATCCTACCAAGAGCACGACAATATCCCATGTCCAGAGAAGCGGAAGAAGGGATTGAGAAGACAGTTTGCGCCATGATGGAGCAGGGCATCGTAGTGACGTCAGAATCACCTTGTAACACGGTGATCTACCCCGTCAAGAAATCAAAGGGAGGGTCTTGACGTTTAATCCAGGATTTAAGGGCATTAAACGATATTGTTGAAGCCGAGTTCCCTCTGGCCCCTAACCCGTCTACAATCCTATGCAACATACCCACTGAGGCAAAATATTTCACGGTGATCGATTTGAAAAATGCATTTTTCTCAATTCTGTTGCACCGTGACTCGCAAGATTTGACATTGTTTACTTTCAGGCAAATGCGCTTGAAAAGAACGGGACTGCCACAGGGGTATTGTGAGTCCCCATCCATTTTTAACAGAGTCCTGCAAATGGACCTAAGCAATATTGCGGTGGACAGTGTTGTTTTGCAGTATATTGATGACATTCTGATCTGCAGCACCACTGAAGAGCAATGCAGGCGTGATTCTGTCCAGCTACTAACTATACTCGCTGATAAAGGATACAAAGTTGACAAGGAAAAGTTGCAGTACTGTCAACAGGAAGTGTTGTACATAGGGCAACTAATCTCTCATGAAGGGAAAAAGATAACCCCAGAGAGGGCTGAAGCTATCATGAACACGGCCAAGCCACGCACAATAAAACAAATGAAAAGCTTCTTAGGCCTGTGCAATTATGTCAGAGCCTGGTTCTTTGACTACAGCTCGTACACCAAGCCCTTGATTCAGGCCCTGAAAAAGGCCCAGGCGACAAAGGTAGAAATCGAATGGACTGAGGCAATAGAAAAGGGTTTTACAGAACTCAAGGGGGCAATTTGTAAGGCCCCAGTTCTCAGGATCCCGAATTATGCAGAAGAATTCTATCTGTTCTCACATACCAATGGCAATTTTATGACGGCAGTACTCGCTCAGCGAACATCACTGGGGTGCAAGCCCCTAGCATATTACAGCGGGAGTCTGGACCCGTTCATGAGGGGCCACTTCCCATGTGCACAAAATTTAGCTGCCACCGCGTTTGCCATTGAGTAGGCGTCATCCATTGTGATGGGGTGCTCCATGACATTGTATGTCGAGCACTCACTGTTCGCCATACTAGAGAAGCCAAAGGGTACACTGACAACACAGAGAGCATCCGCCTATGAGGTGATTATCTCTAACCCATCGATCAAAGTAGTTAGATGTAAAACTGTAAACCCTGCTACGTTCATAGTAAAACCAGTAACCGAGGGTGAACCTGTCCATGACTGTGCAAATTAGGAAGAATTCTACGATGAAATCCCCAGGGTAAAGGAAAATGCCCTGCCAAGTGGAGAGATTGTCTTCATTGACGGGTCTTCAAGGATCGACCAAGAAGACAGACAAAGATATACAGGCGTGGGTGTGGTAAAACACCTGGTGAATGGAGAGTTTAGGTACTCGTCAGTGCGCAAATACCATCTCACTATTCAGCCCAAGCTGCAGAACTAGTGGCACTGATACTCGCCATTGAAAATCATGCAGATCAGGAAGTGACGGTGTACAGTGACTCTGCCTATGTGACTTCCACCATGCACGCAGGCTTAGCACGATGGAAAAGGAGGGGTTACCTCCGAGCAGACAGCATGCCAGTGCAACATGCAGCCCTATTGGATAGGCTGATAAACGCACTACAGCTCCCAGTGGGCATAGCGGTCGTGAAATGCACCGCTCACACCAAGGGGACAGATTTCGTGCCACGTGGAAACCATGAAGCGGACACGGAAGCCAAGCGCATCGCATCCAAGAATGAAACAATCATGGACGTGGAGGTGGCACATAACCATGAAAGAATGATGGTAGCACGAGCCACACCAGAGGCATATAGCAACATGGGGCAGACTCAGCTAATGGAGCTCCAAGGGGAGGCACCTCAGGAGGAGAAGAATTTATGGAAGCATCAAGGGTGTTCTTTAAACCCCTCTGATGGATTGTGGAGGCAAGACAGCACTGGTAAACCAGTAATGCCTGTCACCCTTCTAAAGGTAGCGTTAGAACAGCTTCACTACCCCATACACATGTCAAAGGAAAATCTTGCTGCAACGCTCGCAGAAGACTGGTTCACGCCGAATTTAGTTGCATTTTTTATGGTAAACTGCATAATCTGCCAGCAATTCACCTCTGGGCACACATTAAAAGTAGTGAGAGGAATCATTCCCAGACCAAATGGACCTTTCCAACACCTGCATATCGATTATGTCGATATGATTCAGGTGTGTAATGGGTACAGGTATTTAATTGTGGTGGTGTGTCCTTTTTCAAGATGGGTAGAAATGGGTCCCTGTACACACCCGATGCAGCCTGTGCCGCAAAGTTTCTGGTGAGGGAAGTGTTCCATAGATGGGGGGTGTGCAAGGTAATGAGATCAGATAATGGGGCCCATTTTGTAAATACAGTTTTTGAACAGATTAGCTTGCTGCTTGGTATAAAGCACAAGTTCTTGTCGGCGTATCACCCGGAGGGAAATGGTAAATGTGAGCGGCTCAACAGCCTGTTAAAGGAGAGGATAGCCAAGATGAAGCTCACAGTAAGGAAGGGATGGTTGCACTGTCTACCACTGGCATTGTATGCTCTTCGGAACCAACCAGGCTCCGATCATCTCATGCCGCACGGAATAGTTACTGGTTGAAGGATGAGGACCCCTCTTACCCACCGAGACAGAGCTAGATGTGATGCCCAGCCAACTAGGGAGGTTCTGGGAGCAGAGATGAAAGCCTATCTTGACTGTTTGACATCCAGCGCCTCTGTCATTCCAAGCCAATTGCAGCGACGGCAAAAAGGAGACAGCACAGCACAAACCGCAACAGATAGTGCTGATGCAGGCGCAGCTCACAGCCTTTGTGCGCCCCCCGTCTTCCTAGGTGACAGCGTCCTCGTAAGATACTTTACCAGAAAAAGGTGGGACGAGCCAAGGTTTAATGGCCCTTCCATCGTATAGGATTGCACCCCGTCCGCTGTCAAGCTTAAGGGCAGAAGAGCCTGGATCTTCCTAAATGACATTAAGCCTTTTGTAGGAGAGAGCCCTCCTTCTGCATCCAACTCCGAAGAATCTACAGACAACGGGGAAGGACCTCAGCACGTGCAGACAAGATCTATGGCGAGGAAGAAGGAAGCATGAGCAGAAAAGACAAGACTAAAGAACTTGTTGTGAAAATCGTGGCTATACATTGAACATTTCCTCTAAGCACTAAAGGGGATACAAGACATTCAACGAACACTCTGTGCAGCTAAAGTTGCAGGGTAATGAAGAGAATCACACATCCAAAAACGCAGTGACAGTGATAACATGAACGTTTTAAGCCACACAAGGTATTGAACACGAACTATAAGACTCTGATAGCGGCAAATAAGACATTTCTGAGACCCAAAAACAATATCCTGAAGCATCCAGTATCAAGACTTTGTTCACTGAATTTATGGTACATCCCAGCAGAAGTCTCAAGTGGGATGTACTCAACTACTTCCAGCTCGTGGTGCTAACATATCTGTCACTCATAGGGAGAGGAACAAGTGTCACAGAATTCATTCAAGATCCAGATAACAAGAAGGTAATCAGGCAACTGCTGACTGTCATCACAGAGGTCTTCGCCGAATTGCCCGAGCACAGCGAACAAAAGGCAAATGCTTCCACCTCATGTGATCATAGATGAATTGACTTACACCCTGTTCTTCTGGATCATAGAGGAGTGCGCAGGACTTGTTGGGAGAACCACAGACACGCTAACCTTCATCAGAGATCCTAGAAACAACGAATTCTTAAACCAAGTATGGTATAAACTTAACTACATGATAGCGATCCACGCAGCAGGAAAGTGTAAAAACTGTTCACGTCAAAAGAAAGGCTTGTGATCAGATACTAGCAAAGCAAGGCAGATGTCCCTGTCTCCCACAGATACGCAGCTTGCCCACAATGTCATGCTCAGACTAGTCGCAGACGATCCAGAAATGGTGGGAAGGCCTGCTGATATTGACGTTGTCACCTTCCTAAGAGATCCAGTCAATGTCCTACATATGAGGACCCTTCTCCATGGTATCATGCTCCAAGTGGAGCTGTCCAACTTCCAGCGAGAATTCCTAAGGAGATTCCAGTGAGACCGTTTGCCGAGGGACAGATCGAGGAAAGTGCAAAGACTGTTCATGTCACAAGAAGGGCCTATGATCTAGAGACCAGAGAGTAAGAGCGAATGTCGTTGTCACCTGAAGACAGCAGATACGCAAAGCAAGTCTTCTTCCACCTCATTGAGAACTTTCCAGAACTAGTGGGTAGACCCAACAATCTTGACGTTTCCACTTTCCTCAGAGAACCAGCAAAGAGCGCACAACTTAACAGGCTCCTGAGAGCTATCATCTCGCAACTAAGAAGCAATTATGGACATCCACTGCTGATGAGAGCCTTAGAAGGAGGAGATCCAAAATAGAACTTTCGACATCTTTCCGCCGTGGAGCAGATTGAGGAGAGAGACTGTTCTTCAACTTGTCGCCGAGAGACCGAGAGAAGGGAGCGGACCCAAGAACTTCACCATCTTATTTTCCGTTTTCTTCATTTTTCTTATTTTTGCCTATTTTTTTCATATGTTCACTTTTATTTTTATTTTTGTTTTTATTTTTACGACATTTTATTTTTGAGTGATTTTTAGCAGTTCCATCTTTTCAGCCCTTCACAGTGAACAGATTCCTGCATGTCCTCAGGGCCGAGGCGAATTGGAAGAGTGCCCTGGGACTGTGTTTATCATAGAAATGCAGAATGAATGTGATGTGCTAAAAACAGTAGTCTAACCTTTCTCCATAGTCTAGCTGTGCTGCATATCCAGAGACTACTGCCTTCACCCGTAAGAAGGGACATTTGAATAGCACTCGTCACTTTAGTAGTTACTGAACTTTGGAGCAACGAGATCAGAATATGAAAAGAAATAAACTATTGACTATGGACTTGATCGACATGGGGACCCAGAACAGTAACTTAGTTTTACCCCAGACACAGGGATGCCCCCGCTTCCCTGGAAGGGAATGCTGCCAGTTATCGTATAAGACTATAATGTGTATATGCATAGTAATTATCGTTGTGTTTTTATCCTCGAGTATAAGAAATGCATTTTTTACTGGTGCATGAAGTGTCCCAATGTCAGTGCATCCATCAGATACTGAACGTATGGGGCCTACGAAAGCACCCAGAACATATATAGTAATCCCTGTTCCAAGAAAAGCTGATGATAAAGCAAATTATTTGCAATTGAATGTAATTAATAGTGATACGTATACACTTGAAGTAATGAATGGGGAGAAAAGCTGGAGACAGGGTCAGCACGGAATGAATGGAAATGTAGCACTGACCACGGCACGAACCCACACACTGAGTGCACACAAACAAGGGCAAGTGTCAATGGCTACGGGACCCCAGACCAAAACAACAGTAAAAGAAAAACTGGCTATGGAACGAACAGCTCCAGAAAATAGTGGAAGTAATCAAGAGGAGCCAAGCGAGAAACCAAACAGAGAGGGCATAGCAAACTCCCTCAAAAGAACGGAAGAAGCCACGAAAGAACTCACTGAGAGAACACATATGTTAGTCGATTATGTGTTCCCGCACGTAGTTAGAGCAAAGAAGCTACATGAGGAGCTGAACAAGAAAACCACAGAAACTGTAATAACGAGCACGCCAGCTCCAACGCAAGAAATAAGCAACAAGCCTACGACACTGCCACTCATTGGGAGGATGACGAGCCAATGGTGGTGGGAGGAGGTCTACAAAAGAGTGCATGAGTGAAGGAAAAGGAATGCGAAAATTTCCCCTACTACTGGAGTGCAGGTGATGAAACCTGCCCCACCAAATATAGTGCCCGAGAGACTACCAGAACGGAAAAGCAGTACAGACGTATTCCGAGACATAGTCATAGCAAACTATAGAACAACATTAAGGATCAAGAGAAGCCCGTATGAAACTGACAATGAACTAAACGATTACCTGGACAGCACAGCCCATCTCGGAAATAACATCTGGTACCAACACTTGAAGGAAGTTGGAAGAAGTCAAGCAGAAGGGGAGTGCTTCGTGTGTGCACTCCTGCCGTACAGCATGGGCAAGACCAAAATCTTCATGGCAGTAGAAATTGATGTCCCCACTGCACACTGCATGTCACTCGTAGCAACGTGCAACACCAGAGGGCAGTTTATGGGAAGAGACGCCTCGCTGATATGGGCCAATGAAAAGGATTACCTTGATGAAGACGGTTTCGTTCAGGACATCAAAACAAGAAACAGGGCACACACCAAGAATCATGTGATTAGATATGAGAACCCTAACGTCAAAGGATCAGGAATAAGATGGGAAATAAACCAGAGACTGAACGTCCAAGGGAAAACAGCTGAAGAAGCTCAAATCTGGAAGAACCAAGGCCAAATGCAGATCTGGGAGTCAGTAGTTTCTCCAAACGGATGAGAAGAAGGGGTCGTGATCTGCCGAGTCTGCATGGTCCTTGGAGCCTGCCAAGAAGCAATAGAAAATTCACAAAGACTATGCAAACCACTATGGCCAAAATTGGTAAAGCTGTTAACATGGGTCGAAGACAGAGGAGGCCCCCTGCAAATAGTACTACTGGAAAACCAGAAACTGTGCTTTAGAAGTAATGGCACGAGGAAAATGGGGGAGAATCACAACTGCGGACGAATATATGAAGCCCCAGGGATGTCGCAAGGAACTGCAGTCCTGATGGACCATTACTGGGCATGTGGATCCAAGGCATACATAAGACTACCGAAGAACTGGGGAGGCATATGCACACTGGTGAACGTCCACGTTCCTGCACTAGTAATTCCAAAAAATGAACTGAATTTGGACAGTTTCCCGAAAGCAGATGCTCACCTGAAGAAAAGGTCGTCTGTGGAACTAATGTCAAGAATGAAGAGAGAAAATTACTTCTCCGTCAAATCAGAGGACGCATTTTATGCAATTCCCTACGAACATAGGCTGTTTAGCCCAACCTCATCCGTATTTACAACAATACTCCTGCCACACATCCAAGTTGGTGCAAATACTAAGTGGTTGCAGATAACTAGATGGGAATTACTGCAGACCATCAATACTACCATAAAAGGATTCAACGCGATCAAAGAAGAACTAAGAGCAGTCCAGCTGAGGACCCTCCAGAACAGATATGTGCTTGACATGATCACAGCGATGGATTGAGGTGTTTGCGCAAAGATCGGAGAATCGTGTTGCACATTTATACCATCACGCGATGAAGAAAATGGAACCCTCACAGAGGCCATAAGCATGCTGACAACTCTAAAAAACCAGATGACCAATGAAACGGATGAAGTGGACGATGACAGCTGGTTTGGGAACCTATTTTCATGGGTCCAGCAATGGATGGCTGACATATTCAAGTTTCTGGGAGCCTTGCTAGCCATGGTGCTGCTAGGATTCTGTGTTATCAAGATAATCATCACACAGTGCCAGAAAACTGCAATGAAAGCCATTGGGATGAAAATTATGGTCGATGTCGAGCCATGCTGGAAGCCAAGAGACCTGACAGATGAAGAAAGCATGGACTTTGTGAAGGCCAGTGAATTTGCGCCAGAAGGAACAAAGTTCACTTATCCCAAGAAACAAAGAAGGTACGAAGGAAAATGGATTTACTGCAGTCCAAATGGACAATGCCAACTAATCACCTGGAACAAAGATGAGCATATGAAAACAGCAGGAAGCTTGAAAGGTGTGATAAAAATATGGACACCAAAGAGGCATACATTCACACCAGCTTGTGCAAACCCAGAAGACGATGAACAAGACATTGAAGAATCAAAGAAAATAAATGTAAAAGAGGAAGCAGAAGTGGCTGATGAACCGACCAGAGGGGGGAGTGTAGAGGAGGTCCCAGACATGGCCTGCACCCCTGCCCCTCATTTTGAGTTGCCAGTAAAGTACTCGCCAAGGTATGTGACGTATGAGAAGCAGCTGAACCAACAGAGAGCTGCAATGGGCCTCTGCCCTGTGTACATCAGAAGAGCTGTACCTGTTGACGCACCCGTGACCAGACAACCCTGGGCAGCACGTTACCCCATCAGACAGCCATACCAGCCGCTGATACGAAATGATGAGTATTTACAGACGGTCCATGAGGAGACACAAAGAGCCCTGATGGAAGGCAAATGGTGATGAGATGAGGGCCTGGACAGACTAAAGCACGAGAAAAGGCAACACGCGAGTGCAAAGAGCCATGAAAACAGATACAAGAGACACGAAAGACAACACGATGTTGAAACGTAAGAGAATCATAGCTGAAAACCAAGATGGAAGAATTGAACCAGCTAATGTGTGTAAATAGGCTTGAAACACAAGAAGCTAAGAAATTGATACTGCTTGCAATGCTTAGTAGAAGAATAGAGTGGCAAGCGCCAACTATATCTACCTCAATAAGACACAACGTCCACATGTGACTCCATTTTGTACGAGGCAGAAGTACGCCCAGGTGGCCAAGGCCTGACTGGCTGGGTTTCATATCCAAGACCAAGCCAAGGGAAAGAGCGGAATCGAAACTTAACAAAGGATGGCTCAGGCCTGGGATATTGAGGTCAACCCAAGAGAGGGAGGTGAGCTTCAGCTAAGGAGAATCAAAACTTCAGAGCATACCAGCCTGCCCGCAAAGGTAAAGATAAGGAGGCCCAGGCGGGTAGTGGAGCTACATGGAGAGTTAAATACATGAAAAGCTGGAAACTGAAGCAGATTCACAGTGAACCAACACGTGACCAGCCAGGCGCGAAGATGTACCACCGCCTGATGTCATCCAGAACCCGAGGATGCCATAACTTTTACTGATAAGAGACTACAGTTTCGAGGCCATCATTAGCCAACTAATTGACACATCGCCCTAAAACACTGATTGATGGAAAGGAGGCAGGGTGAATCCTGGGGCACTAGGCACCTGGGTGTCTATTCTGCATGCTGCTAATTAAAGTACAGATTTATGTTTAGGGGTGTAACTTGCCCAATCACAATGGACCATGTAATCTAGGGTCCTATAGACACTGTAACCAATAGGACGTTGTACTTGTAGTGACGTCAATCACGTGTGATGTAGAGGGATGGGCGTAGACGCCCACCTGATAAGAGTTAACCAATCTGCATGCTCTGTTGTTATATACAGATATAGCACCTATACCTAAGTTACCTTTCCTAACCAGTTATATTGCATGATGATTTTTGTAGAATTAGAGGTCAATGATGACGAGTTAAGCCTATAAAAACGGCTGTTTGACTGAAGTTCGAGGAAGTCGGAGCGAGACAGGTGATTGCGATGCTGCTGAGTTCCATTTGTTGATGTACTTGTCATTAAACAGACTTCCCTTTGCCAACTTATTGAGTCTCATTATTGAGTCGTGCCGGAGTATGTGAATCCTGCACCCTGTCCTCACATGGTGCAGCTATCTTGTATTACAAGTTCCAGAGGGTGAGCACTGACCAATGGGCCCGTCAGTAACTTCCTCCCCTCCAAAACAGGGGGCTAACCACTAACGACATCACAACACAACCAATCACTAACTCTCTCCATGTAACCTTTTAGAAGTAACAATTTTTAGGGACAAACCAAGCGTACCACCTGACCTCTACTCTACCAATAATCCCTTTCACTATACGGTCCTATACTGAACCTAGCACTCGGAGAACCAACCCGGAGTGGCGATAGGTTCGTAGGATAGGTAGGATAGGGTTGTGCTTTCACAAATGACGCAAACTGTTATGTCATTCAGGTACAAAAAGAGCCTGCAAGCCCGATAAGAATTTGCCTGGAATCTATGCTCCACAGATTTGTCCCTGCCTGTTTTCTTGTAATAAACAGCAGTAACTAATTGCTCTTGTGCGGCCCCTCTACTTCTTTGGGACGAGGAAGGAGTTAGGGCCTTCCGAGAGCTGGAGGTCTGCAGAACCCGGGTACGGCTCTGCCGACCACCAGAAATTCCCCTAACAGCGCAATCTCAATGTCACTTGGCCTAGTAAGATCATTGTTTCTATCCTCCCTCTGTTCCCCCTTCCTTGCCTTGTCGTGCCTTGAAACACTTGTGTATAGGCAAGTTACAAATGCCATATCATATGCCGTTGAATAGTAGGGACTCGCTTTGGAGATGCAATGATTCACTGTGGAAGGACGAGAAGTTCTTGGCAGAGATGAGGGACACAATCATGGACATTTTTTATATAAATGATACTGCCGAGGTGGACTGATGCACGGTATGAGAGGTGGCTAAGGTCACTTGGCCCGGATTACTGATTAGAGAAGGTGCAGAGAAGAAAAGGTAATGTAACCCCTTCGAGACCAGATTGAGGGTGGAAATTGGGTTGTTGGAAAAGAGAATACATGGTGGTGTCTTTGTAGAAACTGTCTTCTTTTTAATTTGAAAGGCATGTTTGTATCAGATGGAATGAGAGGTATGTGCAGTATAAGAACAGTATCTAAGTTCAATCCATCGATTACACAGGCCTCTATGATTTGTCTTTGTAGATGCATAATTGTCAACCTTGCTCCATTGCAGAGTCACGTGATGACATAAGATTGTGCAGTAGCACATCATAATTACAGAACCTACATTCAGTTTTAGCTTGTGAGGAAGCATTCGTCCTACAGTGTTTCGCTCTTTAAAGACTAAAACATTGAGCAGGTAATTAACTATACATTGACACTGGAACCACTGTGCCCTGTGTGAAGAGAAGGCGGGTTGGAAAGAAGTAACTTTAAATGATTCCTATTGTGTGCGATAGTGAAAGGTGAAGGTGACAGCATAGAAGCATGCTCATTCTGTTTGTTAAAATGATGGCTGTTGTTGAAGTGGAAGGGCACACAGAGGTGCACTTAGCCATTTGGACAGCAGAGTGGAACCTAGCACTGATAAATTGCAGCAGCTGAGTACAGAAACATACCTAAGCATTTTATCTATATAGATTATTCTTTACTTGATGTGTTTTCCTACTTATAAATGTTTTGTGGACATTTAGATTTCAAATCCACTTTAACATGTTTTTTGTTGCTCTAGATGATGATCGAATGTAACTTGAGATTAAATCATCTTTTTTGAAGACATTAAAATTAGTAACTGAATTCTTGGTGTGATGAATGTTGGGTTGAAACCCGTGCTGTAATAGGTTTTTGAAATTTTGCAGAGAACCCCTCCTCTCTTGTTTGTCATTTCCAGATCCCAGTTCAGGGTCTCTGCTTGTGTAATAATTATATGTGGGTTACCTCGTATATGTGTTGCTGTATTCAAAGACAGACCTAGGCCTGCCACACTCCATGTAAGGCTTAGAGCCCAGCTTGATGGTAGGATGAGAAAGTTCCTAAAAAATCTCAATGTTGGATCAAGGAAAAAGAAATTGAGGTAAAAGGGGACACAACCCCATTTATACACACACAAAATGTCACTTCTGGTGAAAAGGGCGCCAGCAACCCGTGACAGTGTCGGAGTATGAGGTACATCACTTCCAGAGCCAAAGGTACCACTGTCACAGTGACAGAATTGGGATGGAGCTGCATGATGCTACTTAGTGGCTGTGAGAAAACTCTCTGAACGGGTCTTCAGCACCTGAAAGACATTTCAAAAGGTGAGAAATCTGAGGGAGGAAGATATTCATTATAAACCATACCTTCCGCCACATTACATCCAAAAGCACTAGGTTTAGTTCTCCATAACTACCACACACAGGTATGAATCATAATCCGTGCTTTTGGAAGATAGCCGAAGGCAAGGCCACCCACCCGCAGGCATTTGCAATCATACACCATTTTCAAGACATATCACACAACACCTCTGCTATTAGAATGCAGCTATTCCCCACAACATAAATGTGGTCTAGCTGGACACACAATGAGTCTCCTGCTCTCGCATACTCTCCAGACGGCCTCAAAGCATCCATCCACATGCCAGCTGTATATGGGTAGCTAGTAGGGACTTGGCCACTTCTACCCACCTTTGCATTGGTTAAAATCCACACATGTATTCTAAACTCCTCTGACCAATGTTTCCACACCCTGGACTTCGGTCACCCGAGGGTGTTCACCTACAGCGCTTTGAGACCATAACAATGGGAAAAGGCTTTATATAAATGACGGATTACATTACATAATTGCTCTGGGATAAGGCCGCAATATTTATTTGAACAATTTTAAAAGTGTTGCAAGCAATGATAGTTGGACACAATAAAGGCAAAGCCAAATCTATCCACGGTAAGGTACCACTGTATCTATCCTCCTCTATCCAACTCTACAAGCCTTCTCATAATCTCTGCTCTGCCAGCTCGACTACCCTTGTGGCTCTTCACCCTCCCTGTGCTTGCTCTTGCTTCGCTCTTTCTGTCTTCTTGCTCCACTTGCATGACATTGTTTTCCCCCAGACATTCGAGAAACAGCCCAGGCCGATTTGTTCAAAACCAATCGAGCCTCCAAGGTATTATCTTAACCTACCTCTCCATCTGCCTCCAAGCTAACATTTTTCCCTCACCTCTAACCTGCCTCTGTCACTTGCCTTCTCTGCCTCCACTCTAGCACTTCATCCATCATGGTCACATCCCTAACACAGCTGGCCATACTGCCTACCTGCACTTAAATATGTCTTATGTTGATTGTCCTTAATCAATGTTTGTCCACCCATGTATTGTATACATATAAATAAATCTATTGCTCCTTAACAGATTAAGCAAAACAATCTTACTTGTTTGACCACAGTCCTTGAATAATGTTCTATCTTCCTTAATGTCCATCACCTTGGCGGTTGTGAAAACGTCACTCACAGTGCTAGGTGATTTACGTTTACCCCTTTCTTTTTTTTAATTGGATAATGGGTCTCCCTTGTCAGTGTGTTGTGTGTCTGCTTCTCATTCTGGTCAATAAGTCCTCTTCTCCTCCCTGTTGTTGCAGTGCTGTGCCAACCACTAGGCACTGTGCAGACTCTGGGCTGTTAGAATGAACCCCTAGGGGCAAAGGCTATTAACCCCTGGGCTTCAACGTTCCCCACCAGGACAAGAGATCAGATTTTGCCCCAAAGCCAGACATTTCTCTTCTTTCCTTTAGCCTCAAAGAGGCTTCTCTTTTCCTCCTTTAATTTGCTTTTCTCCCTCTGCTGTCTGTCGCTGCGTTCCTCTCCTCTTGGACAGTAAAACCGCTCTTCCACTCTCATCATTACTCCTCCTCCTGTATATCCTCTCTCTGGTTTGTTAATCACCACCTTCCTGGGGCCTTAACTCCTTTCCGCCTGCCTTCAATAGCACACTCATTTCCTCCTCATTTTCTCACCAGCGCTGTAATCAGCTTGTTGCCCCCTTTCAACTCTCCCTTACCAACTCCTCTCCCCCTTTCTGATGGTCCCACTTTTTTTTGTACCTCGTTTCCTCCTCGGTTTCTCCTGTTCACCACCACTTTCTTTTACTCTGGTGGTTCTTCACTTCCTTCTTTCTCTGCACCTCTTCTTCACCACTCTCCTTCACCCCATGCGCTTTCCCTCTTGCCTCATCGCCCTGCTGAAATGCACGGTCACTCTCCTGTGCACATCAACTCAGGACTTCCACACACACACCAACTTTTTCTAGAGGGGACTGGATTGGCTCTTTCTGCAATTGATTGCGCTATTGGCTTTAGCAGGCTCTCCAGGGAAACCGAGCCCCCACCCCCATTAGCTGATCAGTGCAGAAGTACTAACCTAATAACTGTGCTGAATTGTCCTTTGCGCAATTGCAAGTTCACAGCCTGAGCCTTTCATTGGGCCAGGTGCCATCTATGTTCCATTTCAGTGAGGACCACTGCAAGCAGCATTTGATGGATGGAAGTATGTGCTCCAGTGTGCAAATGTTGAATGCTGCCATGGTTTCTGAATGGGCCTCTGGTGCCCACCACTTCAGTCTAGGAATTAGTGGGCCTGTGAGTTCTACTTCTCTGTGAGAACCATTCCTGTATGTTCATAGATCCTGTTTACAGGAGGCAACAGCAGCAGTGCCACCCAGCAAATGCTCACAAAAGATTGAAATGACCTGAAGGAACACACCTCTTTCCAGGAAAAAGTAAAATTCCATTCTTATACCACTACATTGTTGGTTGTTGCTCTGAAGAGGACGGGGTATATGGGTAGATCTACAAAGGTCTTTTCTTTAAATGTTTCCCTGGAGGTCCGTTCAAAGGTACAGGCCTCGCGCTCACAGAAGCAAAAGGACTCTTGCCAGTCTGGTGTGGGTCTAGCTTACCAGTAGGGGTCCCTCAGTCATCTTGCTTCATAACAGGGATGACTAACGTTAATGGCCGGGGTTTACCATCTCCTCCATGGACCAAATCATGTAATAGCTAGCTAGCTAACTAGCTAGCTAGCTTGCTTCCTTGCTTCCTTCCTTCTCAAGCTGTATTGTGCAAGGACCTCTAGTAAAATAAGGCAAACCCTTGCCACTGTGGTGCTAGAGACATATTATGGGGGCAGGCACTTCAGACAGCCTGCAGAGGCATAATCAGGGGTGCTAGAGGAAATCAAAGGTGCCTCACTTTCACTGTAAACCAGAGGTGAGATACCAGGTAGGAATGGTTGGTGGGTGGAGATGGAATTACATTTCTGCCAATGTGAATGGTGGTGGCATAGCACTGGAAAAAAGAAAGGCCGGCGGAAGGACAGCAGGAAGCAAGGGACATCCCCCCCATTCCAGACAAAGAACCCCAATGACAATTGGGGAGCTAAACAGTGAATCCTACTTCCAGATGAAGGACCCCAAATAGAGAATGGGCCCACCAACGCTGTGGTGTAAAGCCTGCTGCACACAAGTGTTCTGGGTCCAGCAGTTCGACCAGAAGGATCACATGGGAGCACAGCCAGTGCACAGGAGATGCCTTTTCCTAGGCAACCAAAGCAGAAATGAGGCCAGGTGGAGACTCGAGGTTGGGACAGCAGGTCTGCCTGTTGATGATCTGAGCACAGGGGGAGCCAGACAGAGTGGTAAAGAAGGTGGTAAATCGAATCCGGAGCGCTACAGCCACCAAAGCCGTTGAAGTGAGCCGGGCGCTGTACCCACAAGACCAGAAAGTCGGACGGGAGAGATAGGGTTGGTGTTCAGACCAGGATGGCAGCGATTAGTCCATCAGCATGGCCCTGAAAACCTTATAGTTAGCAGTTACAGTATCTGCTATCGACAGTGGCAATGTCCGCCGACACACAATGCGCCATTCACACAGATCTGACACCCGGGGCTTGTCGAGTGACCTCTGCTCGATACATTTCTATCTTTTTCCATTGCCTTTTTGGAATTGGCCTTGAATTGTTTTATTTTACTACAGACCTACACGATTAAAATAGGCAGGGTTCAAAATTGAAGGGGAAGGTAGCTCCTGCTTGGAGCCTAGAAGAGCCTGCTTATCCGAACACCAACTGATACCAGGAGCTAGTTTTGGCTTCCTGGGCCAACTGATGCCAAACAAACACACCTATGAGAATTTAACTCTATGCATTTTTTTAAATGTAGACTACTAAATTCAGTTCATTACATTTTCCCCCTGATGGACTAGTTTATTGGCATTTTTATTGAATGCTTTTTATTTTTGTTAGAAATAAAGACAACGTGCACATAGTTCAGTGCTCTGCCACGACCTGTGCAGATGATTTTTCCTGCCCCTATTCAGAGACGTCAAAAGATGTGCTACTGTTAGGGCAGACGTATTTTCTTAATTTCTTACATGCTTTGACTCGAAAAGGTACTGTACCCTCTCTTTTTCATCTCCCCATTTGAAATGTGGGGTTAGGTTATGGCGGGGAAGGCAACACCTCTGATATGAAGATGTTGATCTACTGCAGACTGCCCACACCACTCTTGGCCACTTGCAAGGTGCTCACACCTTTTGACATCGATACCGTCTGTCTACTCGGGCTCCCACATTTCAATAAGCCCTGTTTAAGGGGCCAAGACTTGATCGCTGTACTTAACACAGTACTCCATGAATCTGACCTGCAGACTGTGACATGCATTGTGTAACACTCCCCCCTACCACACTGCCCCATTGAACAGACTCCAATCTCAAGATGAACTAAAGTGATGTGTATTGCACATCTTGCGTTATTTCATCTGCTCCCTGTATACCTGCCCTCCCTGCAATACCTAGAGATGTTTATGGGCAAAGAGCTAAATGTTTGCTGGGGATGATCCCACTTAAGTGTGCGGAAGGATTGTTGGGAAAGTGGGGTCCTCTAAAAATAGTCCTATAGGTACAGCATACTGGAAAGAATGGTCAACTCACATAGAGGGTGGGCCAGATTTACCAATGAAAATGTGGTACCTTTAGGCGACAGTAATATACATTGAATATACCATTTTTTTAGTCTTCTATTTTAGGTATCTGTGTAAGATAATAGACAAGCTGCTGCACCAAGACGATGAATGGACAGGGAGGAAGCTAAATGCATTCCAGTCGCTGGATGACAGGATCCACTTCAGCATGCATGTAATCTACCATGCTCAGAGGGGTTTGAGCTGGAAGTGGAGGACTACTAGGTCAGTTACTCTACAGTACATTTGTGGAGTGTTTGTTTCTCAAATTCTAACCATGCAATACTCGCCCCACTTACTAACTTAACCGTACCTTACTCTACCTTGTCCGACTTAGGATAGAAAAAATACTCACACTATTTCTTCTTCACTTCAGGCATGTCTGTGTGGTGGTGTCTTATAAAAATGCCTTGTATATGCTCCGCAGGCTATGCCCTATGAGCTGCGACGTCAATAAGGAGAAGTAGATGGTCCATATAAAGTCTGGATAGAGATGAAAGAAGAGTTTGAGAATGTCGTTTTTATGGACAAGACAACTGTCGCCCTCGAAAACTCCAACAGCATCGCATTCTGGAGAAGAATTACACTTTTCAAGCAAGCCCACCCAAAAGCATCCAATCAAAGTGCATGTCTTGCGCAGCATCTCAAAGAATGACCCAGGACCCCAGATTTATTTTGAGGGAATAGGGGACACACCCTTCTTTAAAGAGAACATTATGGAGGGGCCGCTGCTGTTGGCGAGGGACATTACCTGGAGGACAACTGCAAATAAGGAGTACAGGACCATGAGCCGAAGCACCTTCCTGCAACAGCTTTTATGGCGGAACAGGGGCTCACTTGATATGATATGATAGGTTATTTATAACGCCCTTAATACCCAGAGGTTTCTAACCGCGGACCCGGGGATCGAACCTGTATCACTCTGTGTCATCTTGCTTCAAGGCAAGCACGGTGCCGCTGAGCTATCCTCCCGGGACAACTTGGGTTAGAACTCACTCAATCTCTCCTGATCTAAACTCCGTTTGATCTGGGTCCAACTTAAGGGGTACCTCAAGCATATGCACAAAGCACAAGTCCACCAACAAGGCAGAAATCCTGTGAGGGCATCTTGAAGTTTGGTGGCATGTCCTGAACTCAGATAGTCCTGGGGCAAGGACCATGAACCCCATCAAGAAGGTATCCTCGTGAAGCACAATTGGTATGCCCCTCTCTGAATGCTTGGGCCGTTAATGTTATTCAGCTCTTGACTACAAATGGGTTTTGTTCAGAAAACACTTGACACAAGGGTCGGGCGATGAGGAGAAGGTGGGGATCCAGGTGTGTGGGCACTGATATCACCATCCTGGGTCTCCTCCACAAGTATAAGTGCAAAGGTGGGAGCAGGCACCACCTTGCTCACCACCAGCATGCCCAAATTGCCACTGAGGTGTTGCACTCTCCAGACGAGATGTCACAAAACCCTCCTGTGAGCCGCCAGCTCGGAGGACTGTTGGGAGAATACCTGCTTCATACCGGGTGCAGCATTTCAGGGGTGGGGGCAGAGAAGATGTGGCTTTGATCCACCCACTAGTCCTTGGCTTTAGGAAAGGCTGGGCCCCATCCTGGGCTTGGGTGCCTACCTTTCTATAGTGCAGTCCAGCACCTCCTTATGAAACTGCAGGGCTTCTATGACGGCTTTTTAAGAAAAATATATTATAATATTTTCGCAGAACACACAGTAGCAAGTTACAGAATAAAGGGAGAATGAGAGCAACAGATCTAGAAACATACAGTAGAGAGAGTAGCAGAGCAAGATATGAAAGAGTGCACTGCAAGGGAGGGAGCGAGACAGAGAGGAAAGGGTTACCATGAGCACACGCAGGCATCGCCATCTTAAGCACTTTTGGGGCCCTGGGCACGGACATCTTTGGGGCCCCCCTCCACCAAACCAAAGGAATGAAGGGATCAAGAATACTGGTTGCTCCCCCAAAACCCCACCCGTCGCGCTCCCAACCTATAGGTTGATATGCTCTCTCGCAGCATAATAAGCAGGTTTACTCCCTTTAAGTCCCCTTACCTTCTTCATTCTAGCTCTAATCAGAATTACAAACAAGTAGCATTTGAAGGCCAACATTAGCAGTCTACAAAGGGGTTACTGTTCTAGTACACACAGGATACTTTTTTTTATCAATAACATCCATGAAGGTAGATGTAGTATTAATGCAGGACGTATGTAAAAGGTACCCACAATAGACAGAACTCACATTAGCTGCATCACAGAATGCAAAAGTGCTCATGCATGGATAGAGACCACCAATTGGAAGGAAGGAGAACACTACACATACCGTAGCATTGATAGTGGAGGCAGCTTAGAAGCTACCAGGAAGGTGTCTTTATACAGACAGACTGAGATTAGAAGTGGGATATGGTTTTCAAATAGTGTTGCCATTAGATATCAAAAGGAACAAATGCCTGTGGTGTGTGATATACATATGCTCACTATTAACGCAGTGAAACCATGAATAAGGCTTTTATGAAGATCATACCATGAGAAGGAAATCACTCAGAAGGGCAGACAATTTTGAAAGGTTTAGGGACTGGCAATATTGAGAGGTTAGGAAGTGCAAGATTAAATGAGATGCTCAGGATCACACATTGGTTAAGAGGTGGAGGGGTGAAGCTGGAATGTGTGCCAACTCTGCAATTTCTGCATTTGAACACTTTCTTTTCCAGTTCTTACCAAGAACTAAAACAATCTCATTTTATTAAAAAAACAGACTTGGAAAGCACACAAATCACATTACAAAACATGACCATTTTATACAAAATGTTATAGAAGGGTTTTATGCAAAATGGGAATGATTCTAGCTTCATTCCCTCCATCATCAAGTGAAGTAAATAAGAACCAGCATACCAATCGATGTGATTTAACAAATTTAATCTGGGTTTGTCTTTTGTATTTTAAAGCTTTAAATACTTCCAAAACAATGGCTTGTGACATTTTTATTTATAAACGTGCATAAAAACCTTTGACTTTTACCAAAAAGCAAACCGTTTATTGTGTCAAACAAGCAGACCTTAAAATATGCTTACCTGAGGCAAGTTTATAAACTTCAGACATAGGAAATGCTCAGCCAGCCTTGCTGGAATGTGATATTCTAATTTTGCATATGAACACATATCTCTGAAATGGGTGCTTCACACACTGAGCTAACTTCTGAACCAGTGGCACTTGATTTATCAATATGCATTTCACCATTGCCTATTGCACATGACCAACATAATTCCCACAGGAAGGAAAGAATGCTACAGAGTTGACATAAGAAACACACACACTATGTATACCACAGTGAACACAGAAAGTAATACATGATGAATTGATCAAGGCAGAATGCACCTGCCACAACAGAAAGGCAATGGGTTTAGAGCCTCAGTGGCACCCCATAAAATATCCTGACGTGTACTATTTAAGACTGTTGAACAAGGGAATCTAACTTCTTCAGATCAGCTAGCCTTATGGGGCCCCTCCAGGGTGGGGGCCCTCGGCAAGTGCCCCTTTTGCCCTCCCATAGAAACGTCTCTGCACGCAGGGATGTTGCTTGAGGTATCTGGAAGACCTCGCCCAGTCAACACTGGATACCTGTTCACACAAATGAGCACTTGAGAACTCTAGAAAAAGCTCAAAGAGGTTGAATAGCCAAAATGTCAATTCCTGCAGTGAAAACTACATTAAGAAAGGCTAAGGAGAAAACAGCCAGCTCACATGAATTAAAATGATTTGGTAGTCATTTTGCTTCCGTCCACGGCTAGCAATGCAGCAAAAAGGAAACACTGCAGCAGCCAGAAAATTGGCCAGTGGCCCATGACTAAAACACACTTTGATCAAGGAAACTTGCCCAGGTTAAAAAAGGGGTGGAGGGCTTTTACAGAATTTCTGTCCTGCTAGCCAAATGGACTACTTAGGGCAGCAAACCATAATACAGATGCAGTGTCCAGGAAGGCTTTTTTCTGTTAGGAAAAATATGTCCGGACACCACAAAGTCTAGGGGACTACCATAGTTAGCAAAAAGGAGAGGCAGAAATAGATTTCTGATCTAATACTTAGGGACTTAAAATTGTTGTTTTTCTCAGCCTAACTTGTACTATTTGGTTATAATGGTTACCTGTTAATAAATATGAGTGTTTCTAGGTGCCGCATGAGCGGACCTACCTCATTGTGCCTTGATTTTATTTGTGAAATAAACACTTTGGTATAAAAATACACTGTCTTCTGGAGACAGTCTACATTTCGGCCTTAGACCCAGCTCCCATGTCCGGGCATCACATGTGTCTGGGATGACACTATGGAGTTGGCAACCTTCACCCCATCACCAAAAGGCATTGCTGGTTTCTGTGCCAAATCCCCCTTTACCCATGTTTGACAGCTGTCAACCATCCACCCAGGTGATAGTTCCCCCACAAAACCATTCCTTTCCTGGACATCAGCTGGAGGCCCACCGTCAGAGACCTCTTTTCCAATCTGCAAGAAAATTCACAGGCAATGACGAGATGGTACTTCCGGAGGGACACCACTGACACGATGCGCTTGTCAGCCATGGAGAAGTGTGCCGCAACCAATACATGACTTTAAGCCAGTCATATGGTGTGCCGAGAAATGGAGGCTGAAGATAGACCAGAACGTTTTCCAGTTACCCTAGGTAGAAAAGAGGATCTAATTCTCAAGGTTTCCTAGTATTTAGAAAATAACAAGAATGGTGGCATGATAAACAAGGCGGCAGCTCAGAGAGCCTTGGAACAGAAGTAATAGTCGCTTAAAACACTACTGCAAGAGTGAGCACTCATAAGAAACATGACTGTATGGGCTCATATGGAGCCCCTTTGAAGTATGTGAAACCTAGATTAAGGTCCCACGGCGGAACCACAACATTCTTATGCATAAATGCGTCTGCGTCCTCACGCCCCCGGGTTTATGAATGTGCATTATAAATAAATAAAGGAGTTTGGTAGCCCTTTCACTAATTGGATCACAGTTGGCAATAAACAATATGACCCTTCCTCAGACGTTCCCTTTAAAGATAGTTAGGGCTGAAATATAAACCTTTACTGCAACAATGGAAAGGTATTCTTTGGCCATAGACAGAAAGAGCTCAAACGTTGCCAATGGGGCAAAACACAGCATCAATGTCGCTTTCATGGCACCGTCTGGAGAACTTGTACCAACAATAGGCATACATGCATTCGGTGGATGGATGTGGTGGTGAAGCTGTAAGCATAAGCCTCATGGGTTCCTTAGAGAGGTCATAATTGTGTTACCTCAGACTCTCAAAAGCCAGGCATGAAGGTCGTCACATCACATTGCTTGCTGGTTCAGAAGGGCCACTGCAGCTGTGTGTAGCCTTTGTACGAGGGCTTCCAAGCCAAAGTTAGGAGCTTCATCATGGCAGAACATGGAGGATGCCGCAGAGATTCCCCTGTGTCAAAGGTTCCATTGCCCAATTTGAGGGATATTATATCTAACCCGGCAGAACCAGTAAAGCTGTTATCTCCATATTGTATTCAAACCTATATTTAAATTTAGGATTTTGGGCCAAGGAATGACCGAGTTAGGGCAAATATGAAATGATTTGTGGAACCCAGAAGGTCAGAGAGCCCAGGGGGCAGAATTTCATCAAGAAACATCACCTCATTGGAGTGGGAAGCGCCAAAGAGATAATGTCTGGAGCACAGACATGCTTCGCAAGATCTATAAGAACTATCAAACTATTTCCATGTTCAACTGACTGGGGACATGAATCAACAAAGGGATAGAGTACCAGATACAAGCTCTTACCTGCAGACTAAAGTGGTAGGAGGTCTTTAGCCGGGAGAGATACGGACACCCGGGTGGCGTTGCAGAAACCATTCAACAGGAGAGTAGACGAAGAGGAGGCAGTGGGAGATGAGGAGCTCACTTGCTGTAAGGCAAGATACCAGCCTGGATTCAAAATGTCTGCCTGCATTTTAAAAGGCTTGAGCAACGCAGACCACAGTAGAAGGAAGAACTGTACGCTCGCATAAATACGGAGGCATGATACAGAAAAAGACAACATGGTGGCAAACACAAATGAGGAAAGTGTGAGAGTGAGCTTGGGTTATACAAACAGTGATAGAGGCAAAACGGAGAGCAGCAGTTGGAAAAGCAAAGTTGAGATCATCCAGAAATGGGGGCGAGAGTAAGGAGTAAGAACACTGTGAAAGACTTGGAAAACCAGAAAGACAGTTTCAGGAGACTGCGCTCATCAGAAATAATGAAAAGATGTTTGAGGCAAACAAAGGGGCAGTTGAGGAGAACCCTGAAATCCATGGGTCTGAAGGCTATGGTGCCTCATTTTGGGATAGTCATTATGTCCCAAATACATTTAAGCAATGGTTTAGACAATAACAAGGGTGCCTTGACCCTCACAGTGAACTTGGGCACTATAAACCTGGATCTGGAAGCAGTGTGCTAGACACTATCCTTATGGTGTGGGTCCCAAATATCAGGCAGTGGGATTTACCCCTGTGAAGAAGAGATTTGGCAAAGAGGCGCTGGGCACTATCTGGAGAAGACCAGCACCTTCCCGATAGGAAGAACCTAGCCACTATTGATTTCCCATCCTGACACTGTTCATTAAAGGCTATATTTAGGAGAAGTATTCTCGGTATGTTTCAAACTCCTGACCTCCTAGGTGTTTATTCACTCTTCATCCTCTGTGCAAGATTAAAACTAGAGGGCAATTATACTTTTGCATCCCCGGACTTGTGCCGTGCCACCATTCTGCCTGGCAGGACAACTCCTCCTCCCCCCATCCTTACAACGGATTGTCTAATTAGGGCCGGTTGGAGGAAAAAAACAGCATGTCCTGCAGGGATGGACATCAAGTTACCAAGACCCAGTCCAGAAAAATCAATATCATCAATATCAGAGGAATCCCCTTAAAACAAAGGGGCAATCTCCCTATTCAACTTGCACTCATGTGACACAGCTGGGAGTCAACAGCCACTGTCTATCACCCAGAAGGAGAGGAGCAGAGCCACCCTGTACACCTTTAATGACCACAAACGGCCCCTCGGTTTTATCCATCAACACCTGGGCGGTCACTCCGATTGATGGAACAAGTTAACATAAAAACGGATGGATCACTCTCAGCTCCAAAACGTTCATGTGTAAACTTCTCCAAGGCACACTCAATGAAAACCCAATGCTAATGGAGGAGGGAGCATGTTGTCCAAAGGCACTTGACTGCTCTGTCTTCGGATATCACACTCTAGAGTCCCTCCACGAGGTATGGAAAGCAATGGACCCTGGCTATGGGAAGAAGGGCCACCACCATAACCATGAACTCCATAAACACTACGAGGGATCCAAGTGAGTGCAAATAAGACTACCTCAGTGTGTGCTTCCCACTATAAACCAAAGGTACTTTTGGTGTTTCTAGTGAATTGGGATGTGCAAGGACGCATGCAGTAGATCCAATCTTGCAGCTCCAGTGCTTGGAGGATCTGGGCCAGAGTTACCATTTTGACTTTGTCCTTCCTGGAGAAGTTTGTTGAGGACTGTCAGGCCCAGAATAGGTATGAGTCTATTGTCGTCCTTGGGGATGAGGAAAAGGAATACCAGCTTTTCCTGAACACTAATGATGGAACAAGTTCCAACACCTCTTTCAGCGGAAGTTGAAACAACTTTGCCAGGGGGAGTGGTTTAGAAGAAAACATGGGCAAAGTCGGAGATTAGGGGGATGGCATATATGGGAATGAAGGACTGTACCATACAATCTGGAGGGTCCAACAGTCTGATGTTAGCTGCTTCATTCCACGCCAACAAACTTTATTCTGCTCTCTCCCATGCACAGAAAAATGAGCATTCAAAGGGGGTTTGTGTCTGGGGAGCTCCACTATTCCTAGAGGGATGCAGATAGCACCTCTGCTGTTGAAGCACCTATTGTCTCTGGCCCCTGCCCATGCGAGGAAAAGAATAAGGCCAATGGCGGCCCAGCAGCCCTTCCAGAAGAGGCCAACAAGGAAGTAAAAGGGGATGAAAGCATGTAAGATTGAGCCATGGAGCAGGAGGCTTCAGACGTTTTGAGGCAATAGACAGCCTTGCTCCGAAAGGATTGACACTGTCAAATGGCATTTTCAGACATTTTGATTGCATGGCCTGGTTAAAGGAGAGAGAGAATCAACCTGGGAATCCTCAGGTCCCCTACACACTATCAGACGTTGGTAAAATCAATTACTCAAATATTTAGACAAAGTATATACATGATATATTGTGCATATAAAGAAGAATTACATAACACAAAGGTTTGTGAAAAAATAAATATTTGTATATTTTTTTAGGTTCGCAGGTACACAATGTACAGAACATATACGAAGGTAAGCAAACAAGGTAGTCCGTTTTCTGTGGTGACGTGTTTCGAGGAATTGATCCTCTTCTTCAAAGGCATGTTGGACTGTTGGAGGAGAATTGGACAACAGAAACTCAGTAATTTTAAACAGTTGAGAGTAGAAAAATAGTTCTCAGTACGACATGATTACATATCAAGTTCATTGTTAGAATACAGCACATACTTATTTCATGTTAGACTGTTTAACAATCAAATGAATAAAAGGAAGATGTATAGCTCTGTAGTAGCGAGTGAAAAAGTCATCAACCCTTGAGTATACATTAACAGTGAGTATGGATATGTGCATATTTATAGACAGCAGTCGACAAATACAGAAAAAGGATAAGGATGAGAATGAGGCTAGTTATGTATATAACGGGACGAAACGTAATGGTGAGTGATACATCTGAAAAATAAGTCTATCATGTTAAGGTCATGATCGATAAACCCGGTATCCACAGTCAGAAGAAAGGGGGAATGATGATGAAGAGGAGATTACCTAGTGGGCAGTGAGAGCTGGAGGATCTAAGTCACTAAACATTGGAGCCCATGTTTCGGGCGTGGACATTCCACGGATAATCTATCCACGCGTCCAAGCGGTTAGGTGGTGTAGGAATGTGAGAATTCAAACAACTTCTGTGAACGGATTCTCCTGATTGTTTGTGCTCTGCAATAAATAGCATACAAATGTTTGACACCGAAAGAACTCTTAGCATTAAAAGGTAGTTAAGAAGGAGAGAAGGGAAACAGAGCAGACGAAAACGGTACAACGCTAATTCGTAGGAAATAATGAAAAAGAGAGAATTTATGATAGCCCTCGTTCAATGGGGATTTAGCGGTCTATTCCGACCTTTGCGGGACCGGTAAATCCCCATTGAAAAAGCCATTCCCCATTCCCCTTTCAGCCCCCATAGGGCTCAATGGGAAGGCGCTAATGACGGTACCGCAAATTGCCGTACCGTTATTAGCTCTGAAGTCCCTTAAAAGGCCCCGTCCATAACGCATGGTAAAACCAGGCATTAAGGAAGGGACCCGCTAAGGGACCTCGGAATAGGGCGCAAAGGGGTTACCGGCACCGATGTGCATAACGGTGCCTGGAATCCCTTTGCGCCCACCTCGTAATGAGGCCCACTGTGTTGTCACCTATAGATATATGATTTGTAAGCAATCCTATGTATTTGTACTGATGCGTCATGCTTGTTTGTTTGTTTATTTGTTTGGTAATGCGCACCAAGCCCTTAGGTAGACGGGCACAACAGAAACAAGAAATCTTAAAACTTAGTTACAGTACAAGGTAGCAATACATAGAGCAGTGATTGGAGTAGGAGCAAAAATACAGGTACAAGATACATTAAATACAAAGCAATGGTCTTGGTAAGTCAAGGAGGCATTATCGTGAGTATCAATATATGCACACATACATATACAGATATGTATATACAACCTTACATGTCTACGTTGACATATATCCATGGTGCATACAAATATGACAGAGCAGACGACCATGCGTGTATAGTTAACCAATCTACAGTGTAGTTTGAGGGAACAAAGGGTCATGTAGGGGCTGGAGTGGTAGAAGTATAGTTCGGCAGTTAGGTGTCGTTAGTGTGTAGCCAATTGAGTATCTTATGTCTGAATATAGGGTAGGATTGTTCTAGTCTGAGGTCAACTGGTAATTTGTTCCAACATTGTGCCGCTTTAAGAGGGAAACTGGTTCCTCCTGCTGTCGAGCGTTTGAACCTAGGAATCTCTAACATAAATGAGTTAGCAGATCTAGTAGGGTGGGTAGCTGTTCTCCTGGTAATTTGATCCATAAGGTATGGGGGTACTAGGTTATTCAGCTTTTGGAGGTGAGGGATGTTGTTTTGAGGAGAATTCTGTCTGTTATTTTCAGCCAGTTAACCTCCTTCCTGAATTCGGTAATATGCTCTCTGTAAGGGATGTTCAATGCTGCCATCAGGGCATTATTCTGCAGTCTTTGGATTTTGTCTGTAATGTATTTGGGCATTACAGTAATCTAATCTTGACATGATAAGAGCGTTGGCTAGTGTGGTACAGCTCGCTCTCGAGAGGTATGGTCTGGAAGCTCTGATGAGTTTGCAAGTGTACGTTGTGGATGAGGCAAGGGAATTGACTTGCTTTTTGAGAGTGAGAGAGGAGTCTAAGTAGAATCCTAATGTTTTAACTACAGGCATCACCTTGATGGGGTTGTTATCAATGTTGAAGGGTGTGTAGTTTGGGCTGAGTTTTTGGATATTGGCTTCAGAACCTAAGATTAGTAATTCCGTTTTTTCATCATTCAGGCAGAGGCCATGGGATGCCATCCATGCCTGAATAAGGGTGTATATTTTGTTCACCAAGGCTGAGTCAGCCTCGAAGTTGCCCGAAAGGGGTATGAGGATCTGTGTGTCATCTGCATAATTAGTGTAGGTGACACCCAGGCTATCCAACTGGTCAAACAGAGACTTGGTGAAGATATTATACATAGTAGGGGAGACGCAGGAACCTTGTGGGACCCCGCAAGTTATTTTAATGGGGTTGGCAGAGGCTGAAGTAGAGAAGACTCTCGTGGTCCGGTTAGCTAAGAAGGATTGGGCCCAAGCTATAGCATCTTTGGTGAAGTTGGCGGCAGATTGGAGGTGGTTGCATAACACTACATGGTCCACCAAGTCGAACGCTGCCGACAAGTCCAGTAGGAGTAGGAAAGTTTTTTTCCAGTATCCTTTAGTTCTTCAATTTGTGTCTAAAGGTCTAGCAGCGCTGTTTCAGTGCCATGGAGAGGGCGGAAGCCCGATTGTCGTGAACCAAGAAAGTGGTTGGCTTCTAGATAGTCCTGAATTTGTATGTAAGCAGCTCTATCTAAAATTTTAAGTAGAAATGGCACAGTGGTGATGGGTCTGTAATTGGTAGGGATAGTGCGGTCCAGAGTTTGTTTTTTAAGTAATGGTAGAACCCAGGATTCTTTAAGATTGGCCGGTACTGTATTAGTTTTAAATGAGGAGTTTATCAGCTTGGAGATATAAGGGGCTAGGTCTCTAGCTGCATCCTTTATTATCTGTGCTGGGCACGCATCGCCTTTACAGTTAGAAGGTTTGAGGGTCAGTATTATTTTTCTGTTTGAATTATGGAGATAGTCTTGAATCTAAAGGGTGTGATTGTCCTAGTCAGCGAAGGTTGACTAGTTTGTTGGTCAGTGAGTGGTAGTGAGGCCTTTTTTTTAGCAATTTCGCATTGTAAGGACAAGATTTTATTCGATAGAGCATTTTGTATGTTAGTACACCATGCTTTATCCTTTGGGGCATTGTCTACCGGTTGAAATGGGGATTCTAGTTCGCAGAGGATGGAGAATAATTCTTTAGTGTTGGATTTAGCTTTCTCAATCCTGTCATTGAAGGTGTTCTTTTTGGCTTTGGTTATTTCTTTTTTGTACATTCTTCTAAATTCTGTTAGATTATTTTTGTTATTTTCAGAGGGGGAGTGACGCCAAATAGACTGGAGTTTCCTTTTTTGTGATCTTAAGGATTTCAGTTGGGGGGTGAACCAGGCATTCAGGTGCGCTACTTGCCTAGCTTTGCGCAGTTTGATAGGAGCAATCATGTCCAGTGCCTTAGTCATAGCATTGTTAAAGGTATTTACCAATGCGTCAGGGTTGTTATTTTCCATTCCAAAGATTGCAGGGAGGAGAAGAGGGATACATTTTTCAGCAGTGATGTCCTTCTTACTTCTGGTAGGGAGAGGCGGTGCCATATTATCAGGCTTGGGGGTGAGGAGGTCTAATGCGGCAGAGAAATTTATTAAGTGATGATCTGACCAAGATTGTGGGACAATATCAGTAATGTTGATGTTGCAGTTTAGTTTGGATACCCAGTCAAGGGTCCTTCCTTTGATATGCGTTGGTGAGAGGACTTTTTGCGTAAGACCGTGGTCATTTAGTAAGGCAGCAATAGATTCAGCATGTTTGTTGTCAGTATCATTAAAGCCTAGATTGAAATCTCCCAACAGTAGTGTTTGGGAGTGATCTTTGGTGTTGTCGGCTAGAAGACTGGTTAGGTCGTCTTCGAAGGTGCCTAGAGGCCCAGGGGGTCTATATATCAAATGGATAGTTGGAGTACGGTTGTTAGAGAGGGGCAATTTGGTGGTTAGTACTTCACAGGATGTAAAGGGAGCTGAGGTGGCAAGTCTAATAGGGTGGGTTGTTTTGAAGATGATGGCTAGGCCACCACCTCTGGCATTAGGCCAGTCCACGCTAATTATTTGGTAGTTGTCAGGAACTGCTAACATGAGAGTTGGTCCTGCGGCCTCATGTAGCCAAGTCTCAGTTATGGCCAGTAAATCGAGACTGTCATTATTTAAGATGTCTGCAATTTCAGTAGCATGGGCTACCACTGATCTAGAGTTTATGAGGGACCCTGTTAGCATTAGGGTACTGTCAGGGTTGGCAGTTAGCGAGGGTTTGTGAGATGGTATCTCGGGAAGTGTGATTTTAGGGGGAGTTTTGTCCGTGGTATTAGTAGTTTGAGTTAGTGTGGAAAAGGGGTTCTTAGACCGGGTAATAGTTCGATTATTAGCGTTGTTAGGGAAGTTTCTATAAAGTTCATAGAGAGGAGACAATCTAGACCTAAGTCTCAGATTTCTATCCTTAGGAGGGTTTGTTATGATGGCAATGGCCATAATGGTTATGATGGCACAGGTAAGTAGTGCCGTCTGGGCTAGTTTAGTCAAGTAGGCAGAGGTCATTGTCAAACTATGCTGAGGACATACTAATATCTAAGTGGTAATTCAGTGTAGATGAAGGGGGGAGGGACGTCTGTGCTATACCTAGCCTATGTTGTAGTTAGAACACATCTAGGCTAGTCAATGCAAAACACATAAGCTAAATGCAATTGTAGGCGCAGGGCACATCTAGGCTAGTCAATGCAAAACACACATAAGCTAAATGCAATTGTAGGCGCAGGGCACATCTAGGCTAGTCAATGCAAAACACACATAGGCTAAATGAAATTGTGGGTGCAAGGCACATCTAGGTTAGTCAATGCAAAACACACATAGGCTAAATGCAATTGTAGGCGCAAGGCATATCGAGGCATACTCAATGCAGAACACACATGGGCTAAATGCAATTGTAGGCGTAGGGCACATCTAGGCAAAACACCAGTACATAAATCTGCCACCTTAGCCAGAAGCTCCAAAAAATTAACTGCAGACAATTCACGCCCCCTTCTCAACACCCCATGCCTCGCCCCACCTTTCCCACAAGATCCTAACATCCTAGCAGACATACTCAAGGATACGCTCACCAATGCTATAAATTCCATTGCTCCTTTAGAAGAGAAAAAAGAAAAAAAGTCTTTCCATTCTAACGCATGGTTCACAGAGGACCTCCAAGCTCTGCGTAACAAAAAGCGCCAAGCACTTAAAAATTGGCAGGCCAACCCATGCGACATCACCAAAGATTTATTCAAAGACACCGCAAAAAAATACAAAACCGCCATCTTCAATGCCAAATCTGAATCATACAACCGTCGAATGTCAGACTCGAAGTGCCACTCAAGAGAACTCTTCTCCATCTTTAAAGAGCTCACAGTGCCTCCTACTTCCACTGACGAGATCATTAAGGATGAAGGCTGGTGCAACAATATCCAAGCCGCCATGCTCAACAAAATAGACCTCCTACAAAACAAAATCCGTGACCACTACAATACCCTGCCGAGTCGACACTCAGATTTTCAATCGTCTAGCAAAACCATTAACATCCCCAAATTTGCCTTTAACGAAGTTTCAGGACTAGAAGTCCTGGACATTCTGAAACATTTGAAACCATCGACTTGCAAAGCCGATACATGCCCTCCAAAGTTGATCAAGGACTGCGCTGAACCACTTGCCCCAATCATTACCGCATTCATTAATGCCTCATTCAAGACCTGCTCTGTCCCAGACAGTCTCAAAGAAGCTTGGGTGCGCCCACTTCTAAAAAAGCCCACTCTCGACCCCACGGTGCCTAACAACTACAGACCTATAACAACAGTCCCCTTCCTTCTCAAGATTTTAGATAAAGTGGCACACAGCCAAATCCAACTATACCTTGAAACTAACTCCATCCTAGGTACTAGACAGTCAGGCTTCTGTAAAGGTCATGGAACAGAGACTGCTCTGCTGGACCTTAAAAACCAAATAACCAAGATACTGGACACAGGTAAACCCGCCCTTTCACTTCTCTTTGACCTCTCAGCGGCATTCGACCTAGTGGACCACAAGACCCTCACCTCACACCTCTCCCACTCTGCACACTTCTCTGACCAAGCCACCTCATGGATAACATCATTTCTTGAAGGGAGGGCTATGAAAGTCTTTTCTAACACTTCCAACGCAACACCATCCATAATACACCGCTGTGTCCCTCAATACAACTTATTCACTAAGCCCCTTTTCGATAAACTGGATGCACTTGGGATTGCCTACACCAACTACGCAGACGACACCCAAGTGCTCCTCCCACTAACAGGCTCATACCACAAAGACGCTCTGGCTCTAAAACACATATACGCCACCATTCAAGCTTGGATGGCCACTAACGGCCTATGTCTTAACGGGGATAAGACTGAAATCCTTATCCTCGGCCAAGAATCCACACTGACCAGGCTAGATAGTCGCTATGCCAATTTCAACATCGACAACTGCACTATCCCAGTCCTATCTTCTGTGAAAACGCTAGGGGTCTACATTGATGCAACCTTGTCTATGGACAAACAAGTTAGTGCCATTGTCTCCGCATCTGCACTAAGCACTAAATTAATCAACGCCATCAAACCATTCCTCTCCAAAGAAAACTGTCTATCAATAGCAAGAGCTACCATAGGCGCTAAACTTGACTATTGCAATGCACTCCTAGCCGGCACCTCTGAAAAAAACCTAAATAAACTTCAGGTCACTCAAAACAATGCCCTAAGAGCAGCCTTAAGCATCCCCAAAAGGGACCACATCTCACTGGCAAGACAATCAGTTCACTGGCTCCCTGTCAAAGAACGCATAACCTTCAAGGTACTGACTACACCCACAAATGTATCCACCACACTGCACCACCATATCTCTCAGACACTATTCTCAGACCGACCTCATCCAGACCTACCAGACTGTGCTACACTAACCAACTCACTGTACCACGCATCAATAAGACCACAGCAGGAGGGCGGGGTTTCCCCTACATAGCACCAAAACTCTGGAACAATCTCCCCCACGCTCTAAGAGCAGAAGGCTCCCTCACAGCGTTTAGAAAAAAACTCAAAACCTCTCTCTGTAACTAAATTTCCTCTACCTACAGCCAAACAGGCACACATTGCTAAATATTGTTATTGTCTAAACCTGTATGCTTGTATGCCTCTATGCTGTAACTAAGTCGCGCTATTCCTGTAACCAGCGCCACGATGCCTCAGGGCTGATTCTGTGCGCTTAACAAATACGAATAAATACATAAATAAATAAATAGTCAAAGGAAACACACATAGGCTAAATGCAATTGTAGGCACAGGGCACATCTAGGCTGGTCAATGTAGCGTAGTAACAATAATAGATTAAGAGGCATGTAATTATTTGAAGCAATGAAGGTAAGTCTAAGTATAAGTGCTATAGACCCCTATAAGGGCTGATAATACAACAATAGTAGGGGCTGTTGTTACTTTCATCAGTCTAAGGTCAATAGTTAATAGTTAGGCAGTAATTCAGTGGATGCAGCACGTAGGATACATTTGTCTATTTATCATCTCGCAAAAGTGGGCGGTCATGTAAAGCACTATGCAGGCACATGATATATTACAGTCACAAACGGGAGCATGGCGAGCAGTAGGGTGAGCAGCAAGACTTAGTGCAGAGAAGTCCCAGGCTTAGGCAGCTGCTAGTGGGAGTAGATTGGGAGGGTGTGCTGGGCACGGAGCACAAGTCAAATGCAGACACGTTCTAAAGTTTTTAGAGACAGTCACAAAATGCCAGCCACTAGGCTTTAATGTTACCTTCAAGACGCATGGGTGCTGGGGTAAGCCACGCAGGGATTCCGGCAGAGGCAGAAGGCTGAGGACAGGAAGCAGCCTTGTTTCCTGTGCCTTGTTGAGGTGGGCCGGCTTTAAGTCTGCCGGCGCCTGATAGGCCAAGAAGTAGCACCAGTAGCCTATCCGGAGCCAGGCAGCTGGGCTAAGGCAAGGTTAGGTGGAGGTGCTAGTCAGCCAGTTCTCGGATTGCCATCTTGGAATAAGCACTCCTCGTGGTGCTCAATGGTGGATTCAAAGAGCAGGGGGCATAAAACGATTTTGGCAACATTTTTGTATTTAAAATAAAGCCGATGTGCAGCATGCACGCACTTCCGAATTTAGAAGTGCTCAGATGATTTTTCGAGCGGCTGTGGAAAGTAGGTGCAGAATCGCAATCTGCTTACCAGAAATGCTCTGGAGGGGGGGACTCTTTCATCCTAGCCGGAACACTGCTCCTGCAGTGCCCAGATGGAGCTCCTGCTCCACTGTAGGTCGTAGGTCATGCAGACAAACTCATAAGGAACCTTCACTGCTGCGAGAACAGCAGTGAGGAAAATCTAGGTCTAGACAGAGGGTGAAACATTCATTTTTTCTAGTGTCCCTTCATCGGAGCGACTATATATTCACTAACCAGAAATTCAATAATAAGTGTAGATGTAGACTTACCTATGGCCGTGGTAGACGGGCCCAAGGAGACTAGGGTGGCTTTTTGAGAGATCCGCTTACTCTGGTTGCTGCTGTATCTTAAGAGATACTATACGAAGAACATGGAGTATGGGCTGTCAGAAACTGCGAAGGAAGTATAGAGTATGCATCAAAATATGATAATTTTTAGAGGGTGCCTGCTTGTGATACGCTTAACAGGGCCACGTACCTTGCTGTAATATGAGCGCGGTAAAAGTCCCAACTCAAACTTAATGGCGTTGGCATCCGTATCCATGGAAACGCCAGATGCCATGTTGAATAGGCTTACATAGGGTAATGTGGACTATCGAAAACGGACTCTATAAGATTAGGCGAAAGCAGACAGCCATCTTAGAAAGGACTCGCAAGGTGGCCAATGCAATATGTTGAATGGCAAGATAGTAAAACGAAGTTCCGCTGAGATAGACATGATAGATGAAAGGGTCGGGGAGGCAAATAAAATGAGTGGTTCATTAGTTATAAGGACTAAAAAAATGTATTCATGGTACAAGAAAATGAGAAAGTATGGACCAGAGATTGTGGGCCTCATTGCGAGTCCAGCTGTAACCTGCTGGTTTTTCTGGCTCGGTTACCGCTGGACTCGTATTATCATTCCGCCTCTGTGATTCCCGGAATTACCGGGGCATTACAACCCCAGTGACCCGGGAATTCCGGAGGCGGAATTCGGTAAATCCCCATTCCCATTGAGTCCTATAGGACTCAATGGGGATGGGGATCATGGAAACACCGACACCATCCCGTGATGGTGGCAGTGTTTCCACGTCCGCCTGCAGGCGGGTGGTGTTAAACCTGCCAGGTCAGACCTGGCGGGAATGACACCTCCGCCTGCAGGACTCGAGATCACCCGTTATGGAAACAACTGTGACAGAGGGTTTACCGCCACCGTTATTTCCATACCGGGTGACTCGTAATGAGGCCCTAAGTGTGGGTAAACAAGATTTGTGCAAAGTTAGGATCGAAAATGTAGTAAATAGACATGTTTTAGAGTATACTCAAGTGGAAAGGAACAAATCGGTATTGAAGACCGGATCATATCTAGGTTGATATTGGATCATGTCGAGCACCGGGAAAAGAAATTGCATGGAAAACAGTAAATGCCACGGGTTACACCATGATGACACACATGTATGGAATGCATACGTCAATTAATAGACATAAATAGTTGAATTCATTGGAAAACACATATTATACATCAGTTGTGTGAACAAAGTGCATCATAATTTGTTACATGCATATACCGAATAAGACAACATTCACAGTACTATGTAATAATGGTCTAGCAGATAAGTGAATTCCCTGTCACAGCCAGTAGTAAATATCAGAAGACAAAGTGGTGTAGATATCCTAGCCCAGTGTCATATAGTGACAACTCAGTGTGACATATTTACAAAGTCAGAGCGTGTATGGAAATATCCAGTGTTGACATAAGTGGGCACACGATCTCAAAAGGAGAACAAGGAATGCCCAAAGGAGGCAGCAAGATGGAGGGACTTCATAGGTAGCAGTTTAAGGAGCACTCTTCTTTAAGTCCTCTCGGTTGAACATTGTCCAGCATGTACATATTATCATAGAGCATGTTTGCATTAATTTCATCCGTTCCACCATGGATACTTTTCCCATGATTTACTTTTTTCTGCTCTTTGCGTCCCCTACATCCTAGGGAAAGTTACAATGTCTTGTTTTAACGCCCCCAAAATCATATTTAAACTCTTAAACATTCGCATTACTGCGTTGTCCGGTTGCAGAAATAAAAGTCCAACGTTTATTAATTCAGAACAGTCTTTTGCCCCCAAAAGGGCTATCTTTTGTCTCCCATATAAGGACATAGTTCCAAATGTTGCTCTGGAGTGGTGTTTGAGGCTCCCCAGTTGAAGTTGGGGGGAGGTGTTGCTAGCAAAATCACACCTAGGTGTCCCAGAATCTATTGTATCTGGCAGGAGCACTGCCGAGGAGTCTGGTGAGCGTGTTACATTCTCCGTGGCCCATTCATAGTATCCAGATGCTGGTCCCCTTGTGGGGGTGGGGGGGTTATGCTGTTCCCAGGAAGCAAATGTCCTTTGAAGACAGGCCAGGAAAAACCTGTTCTGTGGCTTCAGCACAGTAAATGCATTTATTTATTATTTTTTTTTCTTTCTAAACCAGAAAGCAAATCTGTTGGAATTAAATATCCCATATATGTTATGTTTACCAACAAACCCCCCTCACATTCTGTGCAAAGACAGGGCCTGAACTCAAAATTTCACTTTTAAACAGCATTTTGTTTGTCAAAAGCAAATTTTACACATGGGTTAATTCTGCTGGGATGCCACTTTCAAATGCAGCCTTCTAACATTCATTTTCTGAATCTTTCCAAAGCCCCAGTCATGTTTCTAATGCACAGGCATCTGTCCAAATAAAGATCCCTTTAAACTGACATGAGCTAGGAGAGTTAGAGAGATTTTTATAAAGAATTTAGCTGTGATAGTTTGTTGCAAAGTAAAGTGTTTTGCGTATGGCTTGAAGTGAAGTTTCTTTGTTATTTCACAGATCTTGCCTGACACAGCCTGTCATTCAGCGAGAAATGCTTTCTTTTGCTGGAGCACAACCAGAATATGGCTGGGCATAGCTGGGTCTCACTGGAACCAACTGTGTACTTTTGAAAATGGCAGAAAGAGCATCAGACGCAGTCACTTTAAATGTAAAATATTTCCTTTTTCAATGGGAAATTTCGAGCAAGCAGCACAGCAGCGCTGCTTTCAATCATTTTCTTTGGTGCACATAAGGAAACCACTGGCAGCCTTTCTCTGGGTGTTCCATGTTCCATCTCGCCCAATAGGTGCTTGGCAAAGATTGCTCAGCCATCATTTTTGTAGCTGCAAAATGCAATTTTAATGCAAGGCAATGATGCTCAAAGAAGCCAGCGCAGCCATTCTGTTGGTACTGCTGAATTGCAGCTTGGTGATGGAGGGGAATTCTGCTGGGGTGGTAAATGTACACCACACTGTCTGGGAGCTAGTCTTCTTTTTGTTGAGTTCATCGGTCGAGGCATGGAAGAGATCCCCCCTCGAATGGAAGGTCAAGAATTATGTCCTGGACATCCTGGTTGAATCTAGTGGCCTTCAACCCAGCCATGCCGTGTGCCTAATGCCTGTTGCCAGACATGTCGCCCTATTGGCCGTTTCGATGTGGCCCACCGCTGCCTCCATCATATCTTGATCTATGATTTTCGCCTCTGCCAGACCGGCCTTAAATGAGGCTTGCTTGTCCTTCGGGCTATCTGTCAGGAAGTCTGCGATTTCCCCCCACCGACGTTGGTTAGCTGCAGATAGGATGGCGTCTGCATTGGCCTGCCTAAGGTGTAATCCTGTGTTGGAATAGACCTTCTTGCCATACACATTTAGGGTCTTTTCCTCCTTGTTGAGTAGCGCTTTAGTGGCGGTACTGGAGGAGAAAGCTTGGGGTTTGACATACATAGATGCTGCAGCTATTACTGACGACAAGGGCTGCAGGAGTGTAGAAAGCAGAACGCTGTCTGCCTCATGTTTGTCTGAACCTGGCATCAAGTTTCTTGTTGACCGGTTGTGTGGAGTGGGTCATAAACCAGCCCCTTTTGGCCAACGCTTACACATCAGTTTGTCGAGGAATGCCTGAGCGGGCTTCGGCCTTGGTGCTGAGGAACTCTGCTAGAACTCCAGCTTCGGGGAGCTCCTGTTGTGGCTGGGGGATACCCAGGTATTCCGACAGGCCGGCAATCCCGTGGTGAAAAGCTTTCTGTCATGATGCCTATCCCCGGGGACCCAGACCAAGTCCAGCAACCCCGGAAGCAGACATCAAGTTATCCCAGGCAAGCCCAACAACCCCTGCTAGGGCTATTTGGGTGCAGTCCTGGCGTCTATGGCGCCAGGCTCATATGGAGAGTCAGTCCTGGCGCCATAGGCGCCAGGCTCATAGATTAAAACTTACCTGATGCAGACCATGCTGCAAACTTACCTGATGCAGACCATGCTGCAAGAGCTCCAAGCCAAAAGAGGCTTGGAAGGGACTACTTTACCTAGGGACTATTTTTTTTTACTCGCCCGAAGAGCAGCACACGCTTCGCGTTATTCTGCATCCAGCAACGTAACGCTCACCGTGCCTGCAAGTCTGCATCCAGTCTTCTGCCACGCCCGCCTCGAGTCTGGAGCTCCTAGAAAAAGGGAGAAAGAAGGAGAAAAGGTTAAAACAAGAGCAATACCTTTGATCCTTACCTTGATCCATTGCGCCTTCGAGCTGGAAGAAAGAAGTTATTTTATGCGCGTCGCCTCACCTGCTGCAGTGCCGCCCTGAACTCACCGGCCTTCGCAGCATCTTCACATTCCACCGCATCCTCCTGCATGTTCCCACCGCACTCCGGCACCTAAGGGGACGACAAGAACAGCAAGGTGAGCCAAGGGAATACACAGAGGCAATATTAGTTACCCCCCATAGACTTTCCTGATTTTACCACCGGGGGGGTAGTATTCCTCTTCACGGGTCGGCGCAGCTTCCACTGCATCTTCGCCGAACCCCGGCACCTAAGGGGAAACAAAAGGACAGCAAGGTGAAACCAAGGGACAAACAAGGGGAAACCTCCTCACCACAATAGACTTACCTGATTTTGCCGCCGGAGGCATTATTCCCCGAGACTTCATACTTTCTCTCAGCGCCTGAATAAGGGAGAAAGCAACAGGTTACATATTGACATTATTTTATTGAACTGCGTTGGATAATACAAATCCTTACCTGAATATTACCGGTTGCCACGAGGAACTCTTCGCTAGGTTCAAGCTGCAACCAGCAAGGAATTGGACAAGAGTGAAAGTCAGACATTTGAACTCTTACGAACTGCATACTTACAGCGTTTTGCCGGGAATCTCAGAGTCAATATTGTTCTGGAACTCACCAATTCCTCGAGCCAGTGAAGCAACTGGTTATCTACGCGCCCCTGCGCTCAATGCAGGATGGAGAGCTCATCTTTCCAAACCATCAGGTGAGACTATAAGAGGGGACATCAAAGGTGATCAGTGGGGAGAACAGCAGGAGTGGGGGGGGGGGGGTTAACGCTCAACTCCACGGGTGGTTAATTCCCTTTCTCCATTTGCAGAAGAATATTCCTACGGGCCAAGCAAACGAAGCTAGGTGGGCCAGTCCAGTCCGTCATCTCGGCACTACGCGTCACATTGGTGGAGACCGCAGCTGTCCAGTTCAGATCGACGCCCCTGTGGGAGCCAGGTGAGCATAACACTTTCGCTGAGGAGGGCTTATCCTGCTCCTCCTCGTTTGAGTCCTACTTGTCCACAGGCCCCAGGGACTGGTGGTAGCAGGCCTCAGTGTTTCCTCCATGGTGGTGGTATGGAACTGCACTGAGTTACCTCAGCCTCTGCGCTAGGCTGCTGCGGAGGTGGAGCCTGCGAGGGAGGCATGAGATGTGTTGCGGTGGGCTGCACTCATGTTTTTAATGATTCCAGTGAGGATTGTGCCCAACTGAGCGGAATGCATAAGTGTCATGAACTTGTCAAAGAACCTGTCTGCACAGGCTGGTTGCGAGGGCAAATAAGCCGGCTGCCTACCAAGCCCCTGCCCGTACATGGAATTATTGTACCCAGACCCCGGGAAGTTAGGCTAAAACGTGGGCCAGGTGACTGGTATCAGTGGTGCCCTCTCTTCTCCTTTGCTGTTCAGTGTGCTGAAGGGCTTCTGTGCCCCCTTGGAAGGCTTCCTGTCTGGAAGGTTTGGGAGTGGCAGCCATCTTGTCTCTAGCCACCATCTTGTCCGTGCCTTGTGCACGTGGACCTGCAGCTGGCGAGTTCGTGGGCTTGGCATGCATGCTCAAGGGCACCGGCTCTGTCCAGCCCTGCATCTGGGGTTTCCCCTCATTAAGCTGTTTGCCCTCGGCCTCCCTATTGGTAGTGCTGGATTTGCGTGAAGGCGCCCCCTTGGGTGAAGGCCCCGTATAAGGGCGATGGCCCTTGGGATGTATCCCGGTGGTCGTAGAGATCACAGGCCCCTCAGCTGCGGTTACCGTGAGGACCCTTGGATCCCTCGACTGTGAGGCCAGTAGCTTTGTGAGTGTCAGTATTCCCTGCACTGGTGTGAGGGTCAGAGATGCCTCCCGCCAGAGGGCTTCCCCAGGAAGGAGTCGCCTTTGTGGGGTGCCTTGGAGAACAACACACCTGTCTTCAGTGTCTTCCTCCTGACGTAGTCTTCTAGGTTCTGCGGCAGAGTTTTATTGAAGAGTTCCCTCCAACACTTGAGTCAGTGCTTGAGTGACCTAGGCGTGAGCGAGTCACACGCGGAGCAACCATTCCAGCCGTAGTCCTCACCTGTGCATCAGAGACAGAGCGCGTGCAAATCTGTTGTAGGGAAGGAACCGTTGTTCTATGTGCACCTGCTGAAGTCTGTCAGGGCCGACATGCGCCTGGACAGAGCTAGGGCACAGGAGGACGGTGTTCCCAAGTCTGCGATACAATGAAAAAGTTGGTTAAACTATGGGGGAAGTGGGTGGAATTACGGGGCTAGGCCTCACCCAGGAACACTGGTGGAGCGGTCCGTTCCCGTCAACGTGGAAAAGGGGACTGGGGTGTGTGCCGGTGGGAGGGGTTAAGGGAGCCCGTGCTCCCAAGGCTGCTCACCAGTAAATTTAAAGGTGAAATGTATTTTTCGGGTGGAAAAATGGTTCAGTTCCCGTCCCTCGTGAGGGACACCCATACAGGATGGAGGAAAGGGGACAGGACGTAGGAGAAACATTGTGTGGCTCTCTGGGTGTCGTGGACTCTACCACTACTTGCAGAATCCTTACACCAGACTGCGTACTAGAGCCGTCCCATCATGGAGAAAAGCCCTGGGTCACCTGTGCAGAGGTGCATGAGCAGGAAGGTAGCCTGCAGGATCAGCCATCCCACTACAATGCCAGATGGGGTGGGCAGAGGACATTCATAAGTCGGGGCAGCATCAGCGGTGATGGCCACGTTAGCCTATCAGCCTGCTTGTCAGGCGCAGACTGTCACTACGGCGGCCCCTCACCATGTTATCACGGTGGCGCTTGCCGTGATATGATATGGCATTTATAACAAGCCTATACACAAGTGTTTCAAGGTGCGATGAGGCAAGAGAGGGGGACAGAGGGAGTACAGAGACTATGATCTACTAGGCCAAGTGACAACATTGAGATCGCGGAAAGTGCAGGGGAGTGGGGAGGGGAAAAGTACCAGGGGAGGGCCAGGGGAGAAGTGCTGTACATGTGATCAAACAATAAAAAGAAGTGTGGCCAGCAGGTGGCAAGTGCAATGGTAAGTGCAGACAGCGGCTGTCCAATAAGTGCAGGTAAGGGGACTGTAGGGTTTCAGATACAGAGTCAAATGCAAGGGTTGCCAGGAGGCAGTGCGGGTGTGCAGTTGGGTGAGCAGGGACCTGGGCCCGAAATCAGAGGGTAGCTAGGTGACCAGTGAAGTATCAGACAGGAGATCAGCAGGGTAGAGGAAGAGAGAAGACCGAAGCAAACAGGAAGGTCTTGAGGTGCTCCGGAACCATGATTATCAGTTTCAGAGAGGCAGGGAGCTGTTCCAGAAGAAGGCCCCAGCTGAAGAATGAGATCTATCACCAACTTGTTGCTTAAAGAAGCGAATGACCCAGAGGGAGTTGGAGGTGGAGGAGCGAAGAGCACGAGTAGGAAGGTATATCCGAAGAGAGGTATTGAGGACCCAGGCTCCAGAAGGCCTTGTGGACAATGCAGAGGGTCGTTAACTTGATCCTTGCAGCCACTCGGAGCCAATGAAGAGATTTCAGTGCTGGAAAGATACGATTCCTGGGCTTGAGGCCAAGGACAAATCTTGCAGTCCTGTTCTGGATGAGTTGCAGAGGGAGGAGAGTAGAAGCAGGCAGATTTAGAAAGAGGCTGTTGCAGTAGTCCAACCTAGAAAGAACCAGGGCTCTAGAGACAGTGAGCTTCTGGGGGAAGGAGAGCAAAGCAAGAATACCTCTGAGGAGGTGCAGTTGGTAGTTTGACTTCTTAGAAACATCAGAGATATGAGGAGAAAAGGAGAGTGTGGAGTCGAAGATGACCCTGAGGTTCTTGGCCTCACAGGTCAGAGCAGGAAGAGGGCCAAAGGAGGCAGGCCAGAGGATGACAGGAAAGGAGGGTGCAGGTGTGCCAATGAGGAGGATCTCTGTCTTACTGGCATTAAGGCAAAGATCATTGGCTGCACACCACTCCAGGATAGCAGACAGACAGTCAGAGATGAGAAGAGGTGGCAGAGGGGAGCCTGAAAACGAGCTGAGTGTCATCTGCATAGCACTGAAAGTTTGAGCAGAGAGCGCCAATGCAGTGGGCAAGAGGTGCCAGGTATTGGTTGAAAAGCCAGTGAGAGAGGTTAGACCCCTGGGGAACACCACAGGTAGAGAGTGAGATAGAAGAAAGGAAGGACCCAAGTTGGACCTGGGAGGGTCGGTCAGAGAGGAAGGATACCCAGGTTATCACAGAGACAGTTGAGCAGGATGTCATGGTTGACTGTGTCAAAGGCAGAAGAGAGATCGAGTATGATGAGGACAGATGAGAGATTAGAATCAAGGTTAGAGAGCAGGTCTTCACGGATGTTCAGGAGAGCCGTTTCCATACTTCTGGCTGCTCTGAAGCCAGACTGATGGTCATGGAGACAACCAACAGATTCAGTGTGAAGACTGAGCTGGGAGAAGGCCAGCTTGTCTAGGAGTTGCCCAGGAAAGGAGTGATGGAGATCAGGCAATAGTTAGCCAGGCATTGGGGGTTGGCTGAGGGTTTGTTGAGTAGAGGGTGCACAAGAGAGTGGGAAGGGAAGGCTCCAGTGGCGAAGGAGTGATTGCCGAAGTCGGCCAAGGCAGGAGCAAGGGTGTCAATGTGGTCCTTGATGGTTTTGGAAGAACACGGCAGAACCTGTTTTGAAAAGATATTCATAGATCGGACTTGTCCAGAAACCTCGACAGGGGAGAACAGAGGAAAGGAAGAGAAAGTGGGAAGAGAGGTGGCCACAGGGGTGCCTGAGGTAGAGGAGAGAGTAGAGCATGGGTGCACAATTTACAGTGGGACGGCATGATTCAGGGATTTATGTGTCAGAGAAAAAGTTTTGAGCTGAATCCTATCCTTGATGGACAGCCATTAGTGTTGTCTACTTATTTCTGAGATGTGTTCCCTCCTTGGGATCCTCAATGCAGACCTCAGTGCATTATTTTGCAATGTTTGTAGTTTGTTTGTGATGTACTTATTGGCGCCTAAGTAAAGTCTGTTACAATAATCCAGTTTTGATAGGATCAGGGCTCTAGTCAGAATTAGACAGTTCTCTTAGATAGCAACGGTTTGCAGGCCCTAATCAGTTTTCCAGTGTAAGCTGTAGCTGAAGCCGTGGCATTCACTTGTTTACCTAGGTTCAATATGGAATCTAAGTAAAAACCTTCTTTAGCCACTGGGATATTGTTCCCATCGATAGTGAATGATATGTAATCTGAGTGAAGTTTGTTCAGATTAGCTGGGGAACCTAGAATCATGAGCTTGGTTTTGTCATCATTCAGGCAGAGACCATGGGTGGCTATCCATGCCTGAATGATTACGTACGTCAGTGTCATAGATCCCTGTTAAAGGTTGGCGGATCTGGGTGTCATATGCATAGTTAGTGTAGGTGACATCCAGATGATCCAAACCATTGAATAAAGGCTTTGTAAAGCTATTGGGCCTCATTCCGAGTATGGAGGTAATCATGGCGCTATTTGCGCCATGACTACCTCCCATACCGGTACTGAATCCGCCCTGGTTCAATGGGGACTTACCGGTCGATTCCGACCTTTGCGGGACCGGTAAGTCCCCATTGAAAAAGCAATTCCCCATTCCCATTTGAGCCCCCATAGGGCTCAATGGGAAGGTGCTAATAACGGTACCGCAAATTGTGGTACCGCTATTGGATCTGATTTCCCTTAGCGGGTCCCCTCCTTAACGCCTGGTAAAACCAGGCGTTAAGGAGGGGACCCGCCAAGGGAATTCGTAGTAAGGCACAAAGGGATTACCGGCACCGATGTCCTTAACAGTTCCCGGTATCCCTTTGCGCCAAACTCGTAATGAGGCCCATTGTACTTAGTTGGTGACACACATGAGCCTTAGGGGACTTCGCATTTGATGGGAATTGGGTCGGCTGCTGCTGATGGGGAGAAGACTCTCATGGTCCGATTGTTTAGAAAGGATTGTATCCAAGTGATTGCATTTTGAGAGAAGTGAGCAGCTGATGTGAGGTGATTACAAAGTACTCTATGGTCGACCAAGTTAAAACGCGGCCGACAGGTCCAGTAGTAGTAACAGTGCCATTTTCCCATTATCCTTAACTTCGTCAATCTGTGCTTTTAAGTCAATCAGTGCCGTTTCAGGTACCGTGTTGAGGTCTAACGCCAGATTGCCTCGTCCCCAGGAGATGGTTGGCCTCTAGGTATTCCAAGATCTGCAGGTAGGCGACCCTGTCCAGTATCTTCAGTAGGAACAGGACCATGGTAATTGGCCTGTAATTTGTAGGAATTGTGGGGTCTAATGATTGTTTGTTTAGTAAAGGTAGGACCCAGGATTCCTTTAAGTTATTGGGTACAATACCTGTGGTAAATGAAACGTTGATTAGTTTAGATAGGAATGATGCCAAGTCTCTCGCAGCCTCTTTGATTATTTGGGCCGGGCAGCTATCACCTTGACACCTTGAAGGCTTAAGGGATGTGATCATTTTTTTAACCTCTGGGATGGAGACTTTAGAGAAATTGAAACATTGCAGTGGATTGGATGGCGGCTTCTGGTAGCCAGGGGCAGTGTCTGATTTTTGTAAATTTAGACGTTTGTTAGCGATTTTGCTTTGAAGAGTGGCTATTTTATTAGTGAGAGCTTTCTGGATATCCGTACACCAGAGTTTGTCTTTTATGCAAGGATCCGTTGAAGTAATAGGTGTCTCCATTTCTCTAAGGATAACGAACAGCTCTTTGGTGTTTGAGCTGGCTTGGTTGATTCTGTTATTGTAGGTTTATTGTTTAGTTTGAAATATCTCCTCTTTCAATTGGTCTGAAAGCTTCATCAAGTTAGTTTTATTTTCTACGGGGGAGAGATGTTTCCATACTGTTTCCATTTTTCTTTTCTCAGCTTGTAATATTTTTTGCTGCGGTGTGAACCAAGAGTTCAGGTGAGCTCTTGGTTTAACTTTTCGCATTTTGAGTGGGGCGATAATGTTGATGGCTTGGGTCATGGTAGAGTTGAACACATTGACTAGCACGTCTGGGTCAGTGATGTCCTCTAAGGAGTTTAGGATAGGGATCACATGTGGGAGGATGGCATCCACCCGTAATGTTCCTTTTATTTCTCATGAGACATGGAGGCGCTAACATGTTTGATTTAGTTTTAGGAAGATTAGCTGAAAGGGTGAATGACAAAAGGTGGTGATCCGTCCAAGATTTAGGAACGATTGAAGTTATTATGGTATTACAATTGAGATCACATACCCAATTTAAGGCCCTCCCTTACTCGTGGGTGGGCTGGTTAACTATTTGGTTTAAGCCATGTTCCATAAGGGTGTTAGCCACTGCTAGTGCATGGTAGTCATTGGGATAGTTGAATCCTAAATTAAAATCTCAAAGTAATAGTATTTGCGAGGAAGGTTTGGTGTTATCCGATAGTAGCAGCATCATGTCTTTCTCAAAAGTACCAATAGGGCCTGGAGGTCTATAAATTAGATGGATGGTTATGGTTCAAGAATTAGAAATCTGTATTTTGGCTGTGAGTGATTCGCAAGAAGAGAATGTAGGCGTGAAAGCTAATCTTAAGTCTAAGTTAGTTTTTGCTATGATGGCAATGCTGCCACCTCTGGAATCTAACCTGTCAGCTCTTATGATAGAGTATTTTTCAGGCACAGCAAGTAGGAGTGATGGGCCTGCTGCTGCATGCAGCCAGGATTCTGTTATAGCCAAGAAGTCTAGATTTTCAGCTGTGATTAGCTCAGCGATGTACGTAGCATGGGCTATCATTGATCTGGCATTTATTAAAGCACCTTTTAGGGTTTGTGTCGTTATATTTGTGTGAGGGCACAAGATTATTCTTGTTTCTGTTTCTTAATGCAAGGGTTCGGGGTTTTGGTCAAAACTTTACTGCACCCTGTACTGTTTGGGAGTCTGGAGCGAAGTCTATTATTTCTGTCTTTGGTGGGGCAAGGATGACTAGCGGCTATCTGCAGGTTAGGAGGACTGTAGGAGCCCTGGTTCCTGGAGGGAGACTGCAGATGGTAAGCATAGTTTGAGAGTTCTGTGTTGGGGTTCTTGAACTCTAGACATAAGTTAGGTAGAAATTTAGTTGGCCTAATTGAGGAATCCAGATAGTTGTGGTTAAGCAAGGGTAAAAAAAAAGGTGTGGCCTTTGTCCCTTGTAGGTAGTAAGTTATGTCCATGGTTGGATAGTAGTGTGACTGTGTGGTTGGGATGTCCTGGTTTAAGGCCCGGAATAGGCCTAGCAGTGGTATCAGTAATAGTAATGAGGTGTACATGTTATGGGTTGCACTAGTCCGTAGTGGATCACATGTCACGTCCCGTAGCAATGCTGGAATATCATCAATAGCAGAGAGCATGGGAGGGAGATTAGTGCAGTATAGATATGGGTATATTGGGCGTGGTCTGCACGCATGCTGTAAGGACAGGCTCCCGTGGAGCTCCGTCCGAGATCCTTGTAAATGGAACTAATATCGCTTCAACTGGTCTGCGAACCGTGAATAAACTGAATAATATTGAAGGGGAACCACTTTCCAACACTCGACCCGATCCTTGGGATGAACCAGAGCGGGGAAGGCAGAAAACGAGGAGCCTGAAGCTGAGCCCCTGGGACCCACAAGATGGCGGCGCCCGCCGCGGAGTAAGACCGAAGCCGCGGCCGACCCAAGTCATCGTGCAGAGCGCCGCTACAAAGGGCACGCTCCCACACCGAAGCTGACGGGGCGGACCGCTTGATCCCCAGCTCCACCCCGGCTCCTGTGGCTGTGCGGAGGTGCCGCAGGGTCTGGGACTGGAGCCCAGTGGCAACAGCGCGGAAAGCAGCCCGAGGTGGGACTGACTTGCGGCGCGGGACTTCAGGAACACCGGTGAACCCCGCGAAAAGGACGGGAGAGGAGGTGCAGAAGTGGACCACGGGTAGACGGAACCTGCAGTGGTCACCCTGTCGAACAGAGTGAAGTGGGAGATTGCTGAAGACCTCGAGAGCGGTTGGCAGGCACGCTCCACAGTAGGTGAGGCGGAAGGGAACCGGAGAAATCCCCCCCCCTGTATCACCCGGATTAAGGGTGTGGGAGCGAGGAGGGCCCCACCCTGCTCAGTCAACTTGCGGGTGGGGGTGGCCTACTGGATCCATGGCCCCAACACCCTCCGATCAAGGAACAAACTAGGGACAGCCACGTGTAGCAGAGAGGCCCCCTAAGGCTGAAGGAGCGCTCTGGGGAACCATCCACAACCGCATTACTAAAGCTTTCAGAAAAGCTTTGAGCGATCAGGGAACCCCTGGAAGCCTGATTCATAAGCGGCCGGGAAATGCCAACCCGCCGGCAGCCCAGCGACAACGTAGGCGGGAGCCAGAAGCCACTTGATCATACGTTTAGGAACCAGACAAGCTCATAGGAGAGCGCCATTTTTGACCGGCGCCTTTAAACAGCCTACGGCCACACTCACTGGTAAAGGGACCGAAGATTGACCCTAGGGAAATTCATTGCCGGATATAGAGACAGAGGTGGGGCTGGATCCCCGAGGCCAGCAAACCACTGAGGCCTACACCTGACCAGATCAAACAATCAGAGCAGCTGAGATTATACCCCAACTAATTGCCCTGAAAGCAAGGGAAGCAGGGTTGGGTGGTTAATGTCACATCTGAGCCACCTGACACTGATCTGCCAGGGGATCCTGATTAATGGGACATATATGGTGCTTGAAGCACTGAAGAACGAAATAGGGGCCGCAGGACAGATCTGCATACCAAACGGAACCGAACCTGCGGATCTAGAAGCAGGGGATGTCTCCCCCCAAAAGCAAACCGAAATGGGTCACGATGGATTCCTTCACGACAGTCAGACCCCAAAGACAGTCACAACAAGACCGGGAAGCCTCTGAAGAACCGTCCCAACAGGGGGAGGACCTCAGACATGCGCAAGTCCGACAAGCAATAGCGGCCCTCTGCACATCACTTGAGGAAAGGATGGAAGAGGTGAAATCTGACAAACAGCTCATGAGCCAGGACACCCGCAACCTAACTGAAAGGGTCACGGCGACGGAAACCACCCTGCAGGATAACGTAGAGAGTACCCGAGATCTAAAGATAACGGTCCAAGACTTAGAACAGAAAGTGGCAAGGCTGGAGGCGTGCTCCAAGGATGCTGAAGGGCGAGCCCGCCGTAATATTCGTATATTAGGGGTCCCTGAAGACTTGGAAGGCCCAGACCCGACAGACTTTATCGATACATTGTTGCAACAGGAAATAGGGCCGGGGAATCTCTCCCAGGGATTCTCCGTGAAAGGGCCCACAGATCCCTGCAGAAACGTCCCCCGCCCGGATCCCACCCACGCCCAATCATAGCCAAAATTCTAAATTTCCGGGACCGGGAAACTATATTGTGGTACTCCAGAGAAGGTGGAGAGATCAAGAGAAAAGATTTGACAATAGTTATATACCCTGATTATACCCCTGTGGTGCAGCGAGCGAGAAACTCCTTAATCCCAATAAAAGCTCGACTAAGGAAACTCAACTTAAAATACATGCTACTCTACCCGTCACGCCTTAAGATTCTCTATAAAGGAAAAGCGTTATTCCTGGAGACCCCAGCCACAGCAAACATGTGGCTTGAACATAATTACCTGGCTGATGACAAGGAAGATCCACCAAGATCAGACCTGGGTTGACTACGCACCTGCGGTGGAGTGAAAGAAATGGGTTTTTCGCCACATAAAGACAGACAGCAGGCAATGCAAGCTAAATCGGACGAGAGTTCGGAGGAACACACGAGCGAAAGAAAGGCAACCTACCCCACCAGAAACTGTGTAGGCAGCTTGCTTACATACAACCTGATCCGGAAGGCCAGGAGTGGCCTGGAAGGCTCGGGACCCCCTGAGCGCTGCAAGTTAAAAGCAACTGCTAGGGACAGTTCAAGTTGTTTTGTTTGTTTTCCCCATTCAATGCAATGGGAGTTATTCAAGTTAAAAAATCTGCAACAAGGGACGCAGAAGATGCCGGGAGAGGGGGACAGGAGGGGAGAAAGCCAAGACCAGGTGAGAGTGCAGAAGAAACTGTTAGGTGCCGGACTGAAGCTGAGGAAATCCTATTAATCCGATATGGCATTTAACGGTAAAATAAAGATAATGACTTGGAATGTGAGGGGCTTGGGAACTTACTTACGTCGGAACAGAATCAAGTCCTATTTGAACAGAAAGAGAGTGCAAATAGCACTGCTGCAAGAGACACACTGCACGGCGGACTCCCTGGCTAACTTGGGGGAACATTGGGGAGGGCAAGGTATTGGTACCACTTACTCCAGATATGCTAGACGAGTGTACACTTGGATCCACCCCCAACAACCATTCCACTTAATCAGGTCTGAGATAGATCCTGAGGGCAGGTTTGCAATAATGTGGGGCCGACTGGAACAGGAAGAGGTATGTATAGTGAATTCCTACCTCCCCAATACTAACATTCCAGCACACTAAAATTGTATGCATGCCAAAAATCGCACCATACAGACACAGCATCTTTTTCTGGCGGGGAGACCACAATTGTGTCCGCGACCCGAAACTTGAAAGGTCCTTGCCCCACCCGAAAGGTCCCTCAGCAGCAACGATAGCCCTGTCCCTATTAATAGACAGATTGAACCTTGCCGACACATGGAGAGAGCATCATCCCGACGCCCGGGGTTACTCATACTTCTCCTCCCCGCATGATCTTAACACGAGGTTAGACTATGTTTTCATAGGCAAGGAACACCTGTCACAAATAGAAGGAGCACAACACCTAGGGAGAACCATCTCTGACCATTCGGCACTCCTAGTAGAATGGACCCACGCCGGCCCCAGACCCCCTATTCCTATGTGGAGAATGCTGATAGACGCCCTGGGAGACCTGGCTTTCAGGGAGGAGCTACATGAATTCATAGATAGCTTCATTGAGAGGAACACTGGAAGTGTTGACCACCTGAGCATGATGTGGGATGCCCTAAAAGTAGCGACAAGGGGGGAAATCATAACGAAAGACGGAGGCATTAGGAAACGACTGCAGGGAGAATTAGACCAATGGGAACAAGAGATTGAGCAACTTGAGGCCACCCTGGTGAACACTTACCAGAGAGAGGACAACCTCAAAGAACTTAGAGTTAAATGTGCTTCGGCATGGGATAGGCTAGCTAAATTCCACTATGCCACCAAGACTAATAGAATGCACACAGAAGCCGACAGACCAAGTAGAATGCTGGCCTGGCTGTGCAAGAAAGAACACCCCAGGCACACAATCACCACAATACAGGATGAAGAAGGTAAGGTAGTGCAAACACAGCAAGATATAAACAAAACCTTCAAGGGCTTTTATGAACACCTCTACTCTCACAGGAACCAGGTTCCCCGAGAACAAATCATAGACACCCTGGAGGAGATAGGGCTCCCCACACTGACCCCCGAACAGTCTGAGGCCCTGGACGCAGATATTACAGCTGAGGATATAACAGAGGCAATTAAGTCACTGGCCACCGGTAGGACCCCTGGGAATGATAGGCTACCCACTGAGTTCTATAAAGCATACGAGACCTCCCTAACACCCCTATTACACAAGGTTTTTCAAGAAGCACATGAGAGAGGGATATTGTCTGACAGTATGAGGGAGACCCTATTGATCCCAATCATCAAGCCTAATAAACCTGTTGACAAATGTGACTCTTACCGCCCAATAGCTATGCTTAATTACGATGTGAAAATATTGACAACGGTATTAGCAAACAGATTGGCCAGAATCATAGGGGACGTAGTGCATGAGGATCAGTGTGGCTTCATACTGGGCCGGAACATGGCCATGAACTTACGCAGAGTGCAACAGGTTATTGTTCAGACTGAGGCTAGCACGGAGACATGTACACTGTTGTCTCTTGATGCCATCAAGGTGTTTGATTCTATATTTTGGGAATGGCTCGTAGCGGTTCTAGAAGGTTTCGGCTTCGGCCCGGGGTTCATTAGGTGGATTAAGATACTTTATACCAAACCTAGGGCCAGAGTAAAAACTGGAAAATACATATCTGAGGCCTGGGACATATGCAGGGGCACCAGACAGGGATGCCCACTTTCCCCCATGCTTTATGTACTGGGACTGGAACCTATTGCTATCTATTTTCGAAAACAATTCTTCGACGCTGGGATACGGCTGGGGGATATAGACCACATTATCTCTCTCTATGCTGACGACGTATTACTATGTGTCAGGGACCCACACAACAACGTGCCCACGATGCTAGACGTCTTAGATAACTTTGCGAAGGTTTCAGGCATACAATTTAGCAGGACGAAGTCCTGCCTATTCCCTCTGGCAGGCCTCAAGGACAAAGACGTAGAAGAACTTCCTTTAGTGGGAATACAGTGGGAGCTGACCTCGTTCAAATACTTAGGGATAGACATAATGCACACCCCCACACTAATGCATGAACATAACACGAAGGCTGCAATCCCCGTCTTGAGAAAATCCATGAACTTCTGGGCGAAACTTCCCCTATCCATGATGGGCAGAGCCTCAATAATTAAAATGATTGTCCTTCCCAGATTCATGTACGGGTTCCAAAATGTACATTACTACATCAATGCGCCTTTTTTCCGCCTGTTAGAAAGGATACTCCGGGATTTCCTATGGGGGAAAGGAAGACGTAAAATAGCACTCACCACCTTGGTACTACCATACAGTCAGGGGGGAATCCAACTTCCAAACTTTGAAAAATATTATTTGGCAGCACAGCTCAGCTTTGTCAACAAATGGTTAGCAGACGACGCCACATCTGAGACGCCCCTGCTGCAGTCCCTGATCTCCCCCCGTTGCATTTGAGGGAACTTATCTGGGCCCCCAGCCAACTGATGCGCGACGCCCCCTTCATGGCCGCCCTAGGGCGAACAATTTGGCACAGAACAGAAACACTTGCCCATGCAAAGCACCAGTACTTCCCGGACATACCATTGATCTCGGACCTATGCAAATCCGTTGTGGATCTACAACACCTCAGACACTGGGAAAAGAAAGGGCTATATTCATGGGGGGACCTATACGCTGATGGTACTTTTAAGGAATTTGAAACACTTCAGGAGGAAGACGGAGTCCACACAGGCCAGTTCCTGTGGCATCAAAGGATAAGAACTACAGCACGAACCAAGTGGACAACATGGCCAAGGAACCAGAACCAAACCCCCTGATTACATTACTGTATAGCTTGGGAGAAGGATGGAGGCCAGTGTCCCAGATCTACGGCCACCTGAGTGACACCCCTAACCCAGGAAGTGCCTATTTGAAAAGAAGATGGGAAATGGACATGGGCTGGGAAATAACGGATGGGGAATGGGAAAGGGCTCTGGTGTATCCCAAAACAGTCTCCAGAAACCATAGATTTAGACAAATACAACTGAACCTGCTGCACCGGACATACTTAACCCCATCCAGGCCGGCAAAATTCAATAAAGCACCGCACTCCAACTGTACATGGTGTGGAATGGATAATGCGGACTTGATCTACATGTTCTGGTTGTGTACCAAAACGCAGTCCCTGTGGACCACCATACAGCAGAAAAGCGACAAACTAGGGTCGACCAGATACAAATGGACCCTGTAGGAATGCCTACTGGGCATGTACCCCAGGCCGGCCAAGCTTAAGCACCTGGCCAGACTAATGGACATTATGTGCATACTGGCAAAAAGGACAATCGCGATGTCCTGGAAGAAATCAGCCGGGCCCCAACAGAAAGTATGGCACAGAGAACTGGAACGCTGGGTGTGAGCGGAAACAAAGGTTTGGGAAGACAGTGTGGCCAGATCTATGGACGCCTCGAGTATGTCCCTAGTGGCCTGGAAAGAACTCACAGGCTCCCTGTTTTACCCCTCAGACGACAAGCCCCCATGAACAAGAACAAATCCACTGAAAGCGGATTTATGAACCAAATCAGAGGACCCCAAGACCAACCAGCCGCAACCTCACTGGGTCCTTACAGGCTCAAAGCCCCTTTTCCCCCCCTCCTCCCAGCCAACCTAACCCCCCCGCCCCCGGGCCACCAAACTGCCCTGGCATAATGGGAAGAACACTTGGAGACAGTTAAAGTTGTATTGTTAAACTGTTAGTGTTTTATCTTGAAACGCTTATTATCCTCTAATCACAGACGTACTATATGTCATGTAATTGTAATAAATAATAAATGCCAATAAACAAATTTAAAAATAAATAGCTATGGGTATAAGCAGATAACATATGGGTAGCCTACCTTCATGAACTAATAATCAGTTGAGATTTTGTATAACCTGGGCAATAGTGTGGGAAATGCAATAATGGCGCGATAATAGTACAAAAAATCTAGTGACAGTACGGCGCTAATAGGGCAGTAGTGAAAGGACATACTATGCTGGTACGGCAGTAGTACAATGCTGCACACTAGGCAATGGGGGGCTGGTACAGTTCCAAACATATTAGGCATTATGCCATTTAGGCAATAGTTAGTAAATACAATGGCAAAAGTGCGGCGGTAAGGCACCCCACAAAGTTCAACATGCACTTATACATATATAGTAATACAGGACGTATATATTAACGTATACATACGTTATAGTTATATATACACAGGACGCTATATATACAGGACGCTATATATTAACACATCATTATCATTTGGCCTTCAACATCTACTTGCATTCACAGTAATTTGGTAATATGGCTATACACACTGATATTAACGATACATTTGGGGATCCATTCTTGTATGAACTGTATATCACATTACAGTGATATTGTAACCATATTTTTCATAGTGTACTTTGGAACAATGCTATGTGATGCCACTTCCTGGTTTGTCAAGGGGTGAAAGGTCGTTATCCATCGCTTCCCATGATGCCACTTTGGAGTGGGGTCAAATGACATGACTTCCTGGGATGTCATCAGAGGTCAAGGGTTGTGTGATGTCACTTCCGCTACCCCAGGCATTTTGGTGAAATGACGTCCCTGTGCGCCAGCCTAGTCATGTGGGTGCACTAACCTCTGTTGGTTTATGCAGTTTTTCCCACCTGATCATGAGCGGTTTCTTCCCTGTTCATATTTTTCTACCTAGTGCCTTACCATGGTCAAGGGACGCCAACAATTTTCTAGCGATAGATTCCTTTTACTTAACAAGTTAGGCTCCATTATGCTGAGAGTTTTACAGGGGATTGTACACTGCACACTGCTTAATGCTAGATCTGCGGTACGTAATCCTACCACCATTGCAGTTTTTAATAATGAACATAACTAAGATATTTTATTTGTTACAGAAACTTTGTTAACAGACTGCTGCAGTACTCTCCATGCATTGGTCCCGGATGGTTATGTGATCAAATGGGCCAATAGAGAAAACCACTGGAGGACAGGGTAGCGGTCATTTTTAAATCCAACATAGTTGTGTCAAATGTTCAAGTCCTAACATTTGATGAAGTGTCCCAAATGTGTTCATTTACGTTTCACACTAGGATTCTATAAGGACTGTCCTTGTTTACATGCCCCACCTCAGCCATTTCGCTAAATAAAACGTTTTTATTTTAGGCGACTTCAATATCTTGAGAGATATTCTGCAAAGCGTTCACAATCATACTGTCATGCAATGCAGTCTCCTGCTCCGATTCCGGTGCTCATTGCCTCAATTTGATATTTTCTAAGAACTTAGAACTTTCTCTTATTGCGATCAGTATCTTGGATCGATCATTACATTAGGTATTTTGTTTTGAAATTATCTCATTACCCCACCATTAAGGGCCGCTATTGATTCAAGGTACAAAGGACAAAAATCCTTGGACAAATATTGAAGCCTATGATCATACACCAGTATTACCATACTGTGACCTTGAGTCCCCTGCTGAAACGTTTTTTTTTCTCCAATATCAAGCTTCTTTTCGATTGGATGGGCAATAAAGTTGCTCCGTTTCTCCCACCCTGGCATAAAACAAGATAAAATCCCTGGTATTCATCGATGCGAGAAATTCTCAAACAAATGTATCATTGGAAAGAAAAAACCAACAAAACCTGGCATAGTACCAGAGACCCCTCTCATTTACACGAATCATGAAAGCACTTCGCATTTATGAAACAGGAATTAGACAATCTATTTTTCTTAAAAACCAAATTCATTCTGCCATTAATGAGCCTATGAAACGCTTTTCGAATATCAAAAACTGTATAAACCCCATTTGCCATCCTTAGAAAGTTGTACCCTGTTTAATGCATTAGTTTATTTAATTTTATTGAGCATTTGTTAGGCGCTTATACAACTGAATAGTGTTTTAAAGCGCCCCAAGGCTAAATGGGAAGGGAACAGGGTAAAATAACAATGACAAAAATAGTAAAATACAGTCATGGTCCTACTACGCCTTGTGGTATTCAGACGTGCATGTGCAGTGGAGAAGAGTGCAGGAGATAGGGAGGGACGAGGGTGGGGAGACGGGGAGTGGGCAAGTGCTGGTGGAGCGCCCGGTAGCCAAGGATGAGAACCTCAAGCGAAGTGCAAATGCAGGCGGCTCCCAAGGGTTGGATGCAGAACCGCCAAGCAGGAGTCCGCAGGGCAGTGCAGTGGGGGCGGGGGATGCTGATATCGATCCGGAAGAAGGGCCTTCAATCCTGTGGGGTTCATGAGGATCAGGCCACCAGTCACAGCAGCAGTGTGGTGATTAGCAGGGAAGGAAAAGAGGGAAAGAGGTAGAGAAAACCAGAGTTTTGAACAGTTTCTGGAACTTGAGGCCCTGTGGATGATGCAGAGGGGTCTTCAATTTGATACTTGGAGCCACCGGGAGCCAGCAGAGAGGTTTTAGGGCTGGAGAAATACAGTCCCTGGGCTTGAGGCCAAGGGTAAGTCTTGCAGCCCTATTCTGGATTAGCTGGAGGGGGCAGAGGGAGGAAACTGGGAAAAGGATAAAGGATGTTGCAGTGGTCCATACTAGAGAGGACCAGAGCTCTGGAGACATTGAGCTTCTGGGGGAAGGTGAGGAAAGGAAATTGCCTCTGAGGAGATGAAGTGGCACTTCTTAGTGAGGTCCATGATGTAAGGGATGAAGGAGAGAGCAGAATCGAAGCTGACCCCGAAGATCTTGGGAAGATTTGTAAAATCTACAAAAGTTTTCAATATGGTGAGTACGTTTTTTTGTCAATATATGTTTATGAATTTTTTTTCAATACCCAACAAAGAGAAAGTCCACATTTTTGCCAGATATACATTTAGTCATATTAGTACCCGGTGAGGGACAAACAGATTGTAACATGCCTGGTGGGGGGTGGGGGGTGTTAGCCTCAAGCCGTGTGGTGGCTCAGAGCAGGATTACCCTGTTCTGAGCCTCCTCATTGGCTGAGGGACTGACACTACCACCCTCCCCCGCCAGGGACAAAGGACAAGAACATCTGGAGAGGGATTCCAGGTCGGGTAAGTCCGGCGAGGGCCAATCAGATTGCATGTTACAATTGGGTACTAATGTGAGAGGGATTCCCTTTTGTTTACTTTTGTTCTATTTTTTTTCAATGGTCACCATGGAAAGGGAGAAGGGACTCATCTTAGTCCCTTCTCCCTTTCAATGGCAGCCATTTTATTTGTTTACCTTTTTCAGTACACTTTAAATGGCCACCATGGAAAGGGAAAATGGGCTTATTGCTTAAATATTGTATCAAAAACTCAGGTGCTCCCGAAATCCCCAAGTATTGAAATATCAACGAAATAGCTTCGCACAAAGCCCATAACACCTCGTATAGATCCTCTGGTCAACTTAAAAAAAATATAAGGAGAAAGTAGACATGCAGCATACTCCAGATGATTCCTTTTGTGTCATGTCCTAACACCCGACATTGGGAGAGTATCAGTAGGTCTATTATAATGGAGCAAGGAGCATATTCTTGCACCTCGGCTTGGTTGCCACACAATATTCTACCCCCTACCCACTGCACTGCCACTCATGTTTGTGTCATATGTTTTTCTATGAAACCATTCCTCTGCAAAGGTGAACATATCATCATGAGACATATAAGTACATTTCTCCAATAAATAAATATCCTATGCCTTCTGTAGCTGATCTAATTTACGCAGCACAGAGGGCAGTTTCCATCTTTCTGCCATCGCTATCCTCCCTGCTCGTAAAAGTGCCTCCCACATCCTGGGTAACCTATATGTATCATAATTTGGCAGTGGAGGTCCGAGGAGAATTGTCTGAGGACCAAAGGGACCCCTGTAATATGTTTTATTCAACTCAGCATAAAAGATCTGATTGAAAGGGCAGATCCACCACTTATGGACCGATGTCCCCACCTGTACACATCCCCTACCACAAAGAGGAGAAGAGCTAACGAACATCTTCTACCATTTTACTGGGTCGCTATGCAATCCATGGAGAATCTTAAAGTTGTGCTCCACTGCATGTATAGATACGTTCTTATGGAATCTATATTTCTCCCAGAGATCATCCGGAATCGGCACCCCAGTCTACTTTTCCCATGAGGCCTTAAACTTAGGATTATCTTATTGGTTACTAATAAGAGATCTATATAGCTTAGAAACAATTCCTTTCCTCGACTGGTATGTATCCAAATCCTTCTGAAAAAGGGGAGCTCATGCGTCACGTTTTCCCTCCACTTGGGATCAAGTGGGATCCCTTTAAGTCTTAAATACTGAAAGACCCCAATGTTATACTTCCCCAACCTTTCTTCTACTGCCTCACATCTCTTGCAATTGCCCTCAAATAAGAGATGGCACACACTTTCTAGCCCTACCTTCTGACCACTTTTGCATGAGCCTAGGTTCCATATGACCCAAGTCTATTGGTAGGCCCCACAATGAGCTTAAGGGGGATGGCTAAGTGGAAAGGTCCCACAGCAAACCCAACCTAAGATGTTTCCTGATCCCACTCGGAATCTGCTTGACTGACGTCCATAAGAGGTCTCTAACCTTTCTTGTGTGGGTCTGAACCTCCTTCAAGTATGACCAATAGTATGATCAATAGTTCCTGGGGTCGTCTTGCATGTATTCTAACATAACTCTCAGCTGCACAGCCTCATAGTATAGGAAAAAATGTGGAAACCCAAAGCTGCCCAAAGCAAGAGTCAGAATTCTTCACCCCACTCTGGCTCCCTATACTCGTTTAGGACTTTCATCATCTCCTTTAGTGAGTCCCCTGGGTGTGATCAGTAACCAAGAATAACATCCTCAAATAAAGAGAGTTTGAACTCTGCCCCTGCAGTCTATGCCATGAATTATTCCTTATAGATTCTGCCAATTGCTCTATTGCCAAGGCGAAAAGAAAGGGGGGGAGGAGGGTCATAGGACATCCCTGTCGGGTACCTCTAGTTACATGGAATGGGGTCGACAGTACTCCATTGACCAAAATTCTAGCTGTTGGACCAATATATAGGGAGGCTACCCATTGGCCTAACCTTTCCTCCAATCCAGACTTCTCCAAAATAACAGCCATGTATTCCCATTCCAGCCTTTTACAGTATCTAGGGAGATCAGGAATGCCTCCTCATTTCGAGTTTGGTCTATTTGAATTAGCTTAAGCGTTTTTCTGTATATTATCTGAGACGTGCCACCCCCTAAAAAAAACACCTAATCTCCATGCATTAGGGTCAGGAGAGCACTATCCAATCAGTTGCCTAATAGTTTGGAAGTATTTTAATATTCAACAGAGAGATGGGCCTATGATAAGAGCATTTAATCAGGTCCTTCCCGACTTTCGGAATGACAGCGATTATTGTTCCTAGCATGGATTTCAGCAACAGATTCCCCTCAAGTACCTTGTGAAATAATTTCACAAGTGTGGAAGCTCGAATAGAGTGGAACATCTTATAGCTCCTAACCATAAACCCATCCTGCCCAGGAATTTACCACTTGCCATCCCTTTTATCATCAAAATGATTTCTTCCATTGTAATGTGGGAATCAAATAAAGCATAGGTCTAACCCCTCCAAAAACTCGCCCACTACGCCTATCCTGTTCCTTTGTATACAACCGTCTCCATTCTGGACACCCTTTACCGTTCTTGCTTTCTGTTGTTCTCCAAGTCTCTAGGCCAAGAGCATGTCCGTTTTCCCCTTGCTCATAATAATTTTGTATGAGAAATTTCCTTTTCACTCTATTTAATTGGCTAACATGGCTCTAAGTTCCGCCATACAGGCTTTTAGTTCCTTAAATCTTCCTGAATCCATGCTAATGCCCCTTCGGTTGAAGCTCTTATATCCGGGTCCTAAATAAGAATTCCTTTTCAAGATGGTCATGCTTTTTTTGAGCTCCCAGTTTAATTAGTTCACCCCTAAAAGTAGCTTTAAAACCCTCCCAAAGGGTAGATATCTGGAATTCCCCAGTGTCATTGAAGTCAAAATACACCTTTTTCTCATTAGCGGTTCTTCCCCAACCTTGTGGTCTTCCAGTAAATAATCATTGCATAATCATCTACCACCCTTGCCCTCCACTCCCCCTCCATTTGCCCAGAGTAAATAAAATCCTGATCAGACCACTTGATGGAGCTTGTCCTCACCTCTTTTGAGTTGACAAGAATCAGATCTACCCGAGTGAAGGAATTATGCGCTGCAGTGTAATGTGTAAAAGAAGCGGTAATGCTCATTTCCCAGCAGTCAATTAGGTCCATTTCTTCATTAATTTGTCTAAATCTAACAGTCTCTGGTGGAGTCACCTAATATGTGGGAACTATTTGGTCATAGCCTATTGCTTGTGGGATCTAGAGCCATATTTAAGCCCCCCTTACCCCCAACCGGAGTACTCCCTTCCATCAATTCTGTAAACAGATTCCCAACCCTCTCCCATATTTCAATCTGTCCCCTACGAGGGCAGTAGACCAACACTACTGTTACCGTAGTCCCCAGGAAGGACCCTTTCTAAAAGGATATCTACCTTCCAATCGCATAAGGTTTTACTAACCTGCAACTAATTTGCATCCTTCAAAATGATAGCCACCCCTCCTGTACCCTATGCTCACCCCTGAGGCAAAGAACAACCGATTCCTTTTCCTCTAAACTTGGTGCACTGCCCCTAACCAGGTGGCTTTCCAGTACACACATGATATCCAATTTCAATCTCCCAAACTGTGCTCTTTTAATGGCAGAATTTAAATTGCTCACATTCAATGTGGCCAAATTGAGGGAATAATATTTCGCTTTCGTGTCAAGCCCAGTCATAAGCCTACCACATTTCTTGGTTTATGGTAACACCCACATTCCCTAAAAGGAACCAGTAACCTCCCATTCACTCTCCCCCAGATGTAATCACCAGAAACAATCGGGTAGCCAAGGGAACACCACATGAAAACAAGTAAAGCCAAAAAGCAATAATAAACCCATACTTAATACCAACTCTCCCAGTGTTCCTCCCCAACCTGAGCCCTCTTACATTCAGCATCTGTCCGTCCATGCCTTAACCTCTCTCTCCAACACAGACAAACCATTGGGGGTGTGCCGACAAAACCCCTCTAAAGGGTACTCCCTAAAAGGTCTCAACAAAACATTCCCTTATCTCACAAGTATCCCATAATATTGTCTATGAACTGACATCATAATTAGCAACGTTTCCCCTTCATAGGCTAGGGAAAAGTGAGAAGCCTCCCTTCATCCGTTTCACACCTCTGGGTTTTCTATCAAATTCAGAACATTCCCACACAGGCTACATGTGAATCTGCATACAGACATACACCGGGATCCCACACCATCTGGTCAAAAAGCTCCAGAGTTTATCTGTTCTTAATATCTGGGTTTTCCCAGGAGAGTCACCCAATACAGATCATAGGTAAATCTCCCCAAGTTAGTCTCCCTTTCGTGGGGATGGTGTGTTCAATTTCTGAAATTTTAGCAAGCCTTGAGCTCTCCTCCTCTCTGACACCTTATCTATTTCCTGGCACAACTCCTGCCATTGTCTCACTGTTCCTGGATGGTTCCAGTTTCCCTGTGAAAGTTCCTCTGATACTGTTCAAATGTCCTCCTCTGTTATGAGATATTTAATTCCTTCCCATTCGAATGGAAATAGAGAAAGGACAACCCCACCTATAACAGATGCCCTTAAGTCTCATCCACTGTGCAATGCAGTTAAATGGTTCACGCCATGTCAAGATATAGGAAGAGAGATCTTATTAGATGGTAACCTTTGAGTCACTGTAGTCAAGCAATCCATGCTCTTTGCCTTATTAAAGATGCAAGATTTGACTTGGTAGTAATGGAATCGAACCAAGATGGAGCAGGCGTTTTACCAACCAGTGCCCACTCTATGAGCTCTGTCTGTTGTGGTGTCAAGCCTCCCTGAACAGAATCTCCTTTATAATTTCCTAAAAATCCTTGTGGTTTTTGCCCTCCTTTCCCCCCAACCCCAAAAAATGTAAGATTGTTGCACCTTTCCCTGTTCGCAATGTCGATCTTCAGATGCAATTCTTCAACTTGTCTCTTCATTCATCTCTGTGATCCTTACGTCCATTTGCGTTTCAAACAATACATCTGAAGAATGGATGGCTTCATGCCCCTGAACCCTCTCTTCCATACCTTCAATCCTGTTCAGATCAAGCCTGGCTCCTAAGTCTCATCTTATGCCTCTTTATCTCCTCCAAAATTGTTAGTATGCCACTTCTGGATCCACTAAAGAGGAGTCATTCTTGCCAGGGTTCAGGATGTTTATTTCTCCCTCCATGTTGCTCCCTTTAAGCCTTTGAAACTTCTGGAGTGCCCCTTTACAGCTCATTACCTGCCCCAGTTAGCCCACACAAATCACTGACTGGCCTAATGTCTGCTTTATTTATCCGCAGAACTTGCCTCTATAGTAAAAGTTCACTCTGCCCAAACGCTTGCTGTGTTCAGGTAGTGGTACTCCATGTTCTTCCACACTCTACTTTCATATGGCGCCCTGCTAGACCCTCCCTTGTGGTGCAAGGCCCCTTTTGTTATCTGATGCAAAAAGATGGGGAACAAAGCTGCATATACTGTTCGACTTCTCCCGAAATGACTCCTCTCTGTAACTAAAAGTATCACCTCTGGTGGTGGGGCACCCTGTCAAATTATCTCAGCAATGAGGATAGAAGGAACTATCATGATGTAGCCATAGGACTGTACATCGGTTTCGTCAAGTCGTATCCATCGGTCAGGATCATTTCTCTTACTGACCCTGCAGCTCTGATCTCACAGGGAAGACATCTGTGTCACTCGTTCCTCTCTGCGCCACCACATTGTGCATCCGTACCTTCCCTGTTCTGCAGGCCTCACGATGCTGGCCTGCTTCAACGCACATGATGGGACTTTAATGGTACCTCTCAGTAGCCTCACCTTAAGCTCGGAAGCATCGCACACTTGTAGTTTTACGCAAAGCTGTTGTTATGGAGAGACTGTGGCTTCTGCTATCCTCCACTGCATCGTGGATCCGCCTCATCCCTGCCTTCCAGGCCTTTGAGTTACGGTTCACGTAGCACATTACTGGGCCATCCCCTGTTCCTCCCAGAGGCACTAAACGGTGCACAAAAACATTGCACACGTTCAGCTATTCCTTTGGTTCATCTGGGGGGGCTATTCCATCACCATCTGTGGGAAGAGGGAAGGTGAGATCAGAGCACAGCTTGGCAGCCACCATCTGCCCCACACCCCCTTGTGGCTTCAAGGCATTCAGGCGATGCTGGTTTTTTAATTCAAAGGAGTATCTGAGGAAGATGTCATTCCTTTATTAAACAAGTTCAAGCTTACTCGATCTAGCTTGGATGACTTCCTGCTTAGCAACACAACTCTATCCCTCAACTTTCACCAAATGTGTTACGCATTTAGTTAACTTGTCTCTCCAACATGGGATAGTTCCCCAGGGCTTAACCATCCGCCGTTGTTATCCCCTTCTGGAAAAAAAACCCTGAAGAAATGGAAACTACTGAACTATAGCAGGGCTATCTTAGATCACTAAGATCCTTGACATGGTGGTAACTCAATAATTAAGGACCTTTGTTGAGAATAACCAGCCTTTAGCCCCCTTGCAATCGGGGTTCCATCCAGAACATGGGACTGAAACTGCCCCAGTCTCTTTATGGGATTACTTATTACTCACTTGGATCAGCGCCACCTGTCCTTGTTGGTGATGCTGGACACGTTGGCCGCCTTTTGATACAATGGACTGCCATATCCTTTTATCCTGACTCTCAACCTTAGTGGGGATTTCAGGTTCCTCCTTGGATTGGTTTTGAAGCTTCCTCTCTACAGGTACCACACTGTTAAGATGGGCCATTTTACATTAGCCTCTTCTTAGGTCACATGTGGGGTTCCTCAGGGCTCCCTTTATCACCTCTCCTGTTGAACATCTATGTTTCCCCCCTTGCTAACAATTATTTGTAAATTCCATATTGATTTTCACTCCTATGCAGATGACCTATGCAACTATTTGTCAAGGTCTTTGGTTCCCAGGAGAATGTTTCTGACCTCCAGTCCTGTCTGTCTGAGATCAAACGTTGGTTGCCAAACATCAAACCCCAACTTTATTCATCCAAGACCATGCTTTTGGGTCCCTTGCAGCTCCTAAAGACCCACTGATATATCATTTATAACCTACTATGTTCAGCCTGCCCTCTAGCTCTGCAAAGGAGATTAAGAATCAAGGATTTCTTTTGGAACCCAAAATGAAATTAATTAACCAAGTTTACGTTGTCGGATCCACCTTTTGTTTACGTATTGTGAGGATGCAGAAGGAGACTGACACACAGGTGGCATGATTGTTGGAATAGACTTATATTTGTTCAAAAATAAAGAGGAAAACTATCTCCCCCTGACTCTAAAAGGGGTTTCCCTACCACTAATAAGGAACTAAGGAATCTGTCAGAATGTCCAAGTAAATGAAAAAGAGTCCACAGTTGGGTGTCAAAATACCTACTTCCATACCTTACACTATTAAATAAACAAAAGAGATACTGGGTCTTCTTGGCCCAGAGGAATGTCTCCCTTCTTGTGGACAATGGATTAAAGTTCCATTTGACAGGTGGGAACTGTGCCTGAGAGAATGACTCCCTTCTCCAGGTCTCGATTCCTCTCCAGGATGCAACACAATGTTCCAGCTTGAGGTGCTATAAAAGTTCTCAGTTCAGGCTCAAAAGTTCAAACTGAAACATCATTCCTTATTGCCTCTACTTTTTCTCACTATTGGGTTCCTGGAGAAGGCCTCCCTTCTTTAGATATTCTTACTTTTAAGACTTTCACAGTTCCAGTGGAATGCCTCCCTTCCTCTGGCCTTCCTTGGCTTTGATTCAAGATACACAATACCAGGGGTTATAGTCTCTTTCTCCTGATCTTTCTTGGTTTGTAGTTTTCAAATTAGTTGGGGGAATGTCTCTCTTCTCCCTGGCCCTTCCCAGGCTTTTCCTGGGAGTTCAACAACCCAGGGGAAATGTCCCCCTTCCCCTGTCCTTTCCTCCGGCTTTGGATCTCACTGGTTTTCTCAATTTCATGGGTATGGGTCCCAGAGCTGTATTTCGTTCTCTTTCTGTTGTGGGCAGACCTGGTTCACTAGCCTGCCAGGTACTGCGCGGAAGAAGATGACTTAGGAAGTCCTTCTTTTGGTGCGAGTTACAGACCAGTCTTTCCTCCTCTCAGGGTTCTGGCAGACATGGTTTACTACCCTCCCAGGTAGCACCACAAGTGAGATGGCTTAGGAGGCTGCTCATTATGGGTTGCGGGTCATAAACCCGTCTTTCTTTAATGTTCCACCCTTTGGGGGCTCCATCAACCGTACCGGGCACCCAGAGCTCTGCACGGTTCTTACCAACATTCGCCAGTCGTTTGTGGGCTTCTCCGCCTTCCTGTTTGGGTCTCTCACAGCTTCTCCAGGGGGTGCAGCGACTCTGCAGCGTTCCTCTGTTCCCTGGCTGCGCATCTCCAGCTGCCCACACATAGCAGCTTCCTAGATCGGCTGGTTGCCCGTTGCTTCTCCTCCTTCGCCGGTCCGTCCATAGCAGACCTTTCAGGGACACTTCTGCCTGTGGGTGAGCGTCCCAGTCTCTGCTCTCCTGGCTACTCTGCTCCAACCGGCTTTCAATCTCTGGGTTCTTCCAGGGCAGGTCTGACAACATTGGTTGACCTTCTTCCCTTTTATTGACAGGCTGTTTCATACCTCTTCGGATGCAGCTAGAACGCTTGCTTTGGTTCTGCAGGGCCATCTGCATGGCTCTGTGCCTCTTCTTCGTCTTCGTACTTTTAGGATACTCTTCATCCTTCCTTTGTGGAGCCTACACTCTTCCACGTCCCAGTACTTCCTATATTGATAGAAGTACAACAACATATAGGAATATTAGGGATAGTGTTGGTGTGATGGGGTAGGAAGTTGTGTCAGGGTAAGGTGGGTTATGGGGATACCATGTTCTCCCCAGGTCGTCACTAGTCCCATAAAGGGTTTCCCTCTCAATGAGATATACCCGCTGAGTAGCACCCCCCAGGTGGACTATCGGGTAGCAGCCTCACCTCCCTAGCCTCATGGGAAAGGGCTCCCCACAGGGGAGAAGTGATGACATCTGGGGATTCGGCACAGAATGCTGAGGCCTATTTTCCCCTTCCTCCCACATACTACCGACGTGGTGGTGGTTAGCAGCTTGGTGAACTCCTGACCTGACTATGCCAACACCCTTTATGCCATACTGACTCCCGAGCTATTTGCTGAGCTACCTAAAAACTAACCAGAATGCAGCTGGCAAGCTTATTCGTAAATGATCTAATACCTCCTCAGTTTGTTCCACCAGGCGATCCTTGCATTGGATGCACAATTCTCAATTGATAATTTTCAAAATGTTGAGCCTGGTCTTGAAATGTATCCATGGACTGGCAAGCAAGTATATGAATCTGAAAATTAAACCATACCTTACAGCACTCTCTTCCCTCCACTAATGAACACTTGTTGCATATTCTTCTTGCGCACTGTTCAACCAGAGGTGACAGGCGGTACTCTGTTTTGGGCCCCCGTCTCTGGAACAATCTTCCTTTACAGCTTTGTTCTTTAAATTCTCTGGCGACCTTCTGTAAAAATTTGAACTCATCTTTTCTTATGAACGTTTTGTGGCCAGCAGCCGCATAGAGCGAATGTGAAAACAAGGAGATCTCTTGCAGCCCTACATCCTGATGGTGACCCTAGAGATGAGTGCCCCCGATCCAGATCCTGATAATACGCAGGGGAGCCTTCTCTAGGTTGGGACCCATGTAAAGGGGGCCCTAATGCCGATGGACCAACCCCTGGAGGGGTGGAATGAAATGAGGATTGGGTGCCCAAGATCGCGACCGCTGTGGCTGAGCTGCAAAGTGAAAGAGGGGTGGACTGAGACCACGAGTGAAGGAGGCTGACCACAATCTCAGGTGCTGTGAGGCACTCAGCTCCTCATTACCTGTGTTAACAGGGTGTAGAGTGGAACATCCCTTTTCCATGCCAGCTGAGGCACCGGCAGAGAGGAGGCGGAGCGGAGGACACCCACTAACTGAGGTGGAGGTGGCGTGCAGCACACTGTGGCAGGGATGGGTGTGGGTGCTCCCCAAGTGCCTTGGGTGGCAGCCACTGTCATGACACAGAGGAGCAGTGGTAGGGAACCAGTCCGGGAGGCTGCCGTCCATAGAGTGCCCATTAGCGTAGGGCTTAATCTCCCTTCAAGGAGGTGAGGGATGCCCGCAACAGGAAGAAGAGGCAAAGGTCACCCGAGGTGGCCTAAAAAGACCAACCTGCTTGGGGGCGATCACAAGAAACTAAAGGAAATCCCTTGCAAGCCGATAGAGGGTGAGAGCTGCCCCCACGCCCTCTTCTTGCCTACGGTGTGGGAAAGAGCCAGATTAGATGGTAAACAACCCACAGGGCAGGGAAGGTTCTGGCCCCAAGTTGGAGAGTGGGGTTCAGGCTGGGGAGGAGGGAGCAGTCTGCCAGTCCGACACAACAGTAGGCCAGAGTAGCTCAGAGTTTGGGATGGTCTTACAGGCCGGCCCAAGGGGCGAAGTGAAACACTCTCCTTAGGCGGCAAACTGTGGGTCCACCACCTTGAATACTTGGCCGCATGGTGGCGGTCAGGAGACGGACAGCCTCAGACCATGAGGGGAGCCAGGATCAAGAAGACCTCAGGTGAATACTATGGACAATTACACCCCACATAAAGGGGGTGTGTTGAGGCTACACCCCATACAAAGTGGGTATGTTGAGGCAGAGGGACCCGATCAGGTCAGAGAGAGGATGCAACCGGCTGGAGAATCCTCCCTGGCCCTGATGTTGGAAGAGATTAGAATTAGCAGGGCATCCCTGGAGAGAAAAATTGGGGAGGTCGGAGAGGATATCTCCCTGCTGCGTGCGCACTTGCGGAAGGAGTCGGACAGAACTAAGGAAGCAGAGGGGAGAATCTCCACGATAGAGGACGGCGTGGCGGTGAAGCAGAACCCGATATCACTCCTGCAGGGCACATCCGCCAGGCTGGAGCACCAAGAGGAAGACGTTGAAGGGCGCACCAGGAGAAGTAATATTCGCATTGCCGGCCTTCTCAAGAGATTAGAGGGAGAATCAATGGAACTTTTCCTGGAAAAATGGCTCCCCGAAACACTCAGAGGGGGGTGCTTGTCTGTCATTTTCGAGGTTGGCCAAGCTCACAGAGTGCCAGCTCGATCTCCGCCACTGAAGGCCTTCCATTGGTCCCATGGGTTACAATAGCACAGCTCCTCAACTTCAGAGACAAGTATGCCATTCTGCAGAAACCGAGAAGGATGGGCCTGGTACTGGTTGGCAACGCCAGAGTGAGACTGGTCACTGATTTCGCAAGGAAGGTCCTGTGGCAGCAACAATCAAAACAGGGGTATCAGATATATGCTCCGCTTTCCGGCTAAGCTGAAGGAGTTAATGGAGGGGCAGACGTTCTTTTTCAACTCCCCCCATGAAGTTTTGTACTGGATTTAGCTTGCAGGGAAAACGAACATTGGGAATGCACGAGGAAGAGAAGGGGGAGCATGGCTGATCACCATCAGGCGTGTCGGGGCGGGGAATAGGGTGAGAGCTGAATGAGACTCCTGTGGGTTCAGAGACGAAAGCATGGGAAAGACAGAGAGTGCTGGAGAATGGAACTTTAAGAGTGGTACATTCGGAACAGGGCACTTGATGAATCGATGCATAATTCTGTATGTTTCATAGCAGCGGGGTGTTATGGAGGAGGAGGTGAAGAGCTGGGCCACAGTCTCTGGTTTTGTCCAGAAAGGGTCAAGAAATTCTCAACTAATGGAAGTACTTATGGGCCACTGGGTATCGGGGAGGGTACCTGTGGTTAGGGGAGGAGATTGAGGGTCGCTATTTATGTGTGGTCTGGGTCCGGAAACTGGTCACTTTGGTCAATGTGTATGCCTCGCCTCCAGTCAACAAAGATTTGCTGATGTGCGGGATGTGATCCTGGATGTGGAATCAGAAGTGTTACTAGTAGGGGGCAATTTTAATTATACAACGAATAATGATAGGGACCACAGACCAGGGCCACACATCCAAGAGTACTCAGCCCACAAAGCTGCATTACCAGGCTGGGGTGCTGGGCCTTGTTGATGTTTTGAGAGAAACACCTGACCAGAAAGAGTTTTTAGTTTCACTGAGGGGCACACGATTCATTGTTGCAAATCGACTACTTCTTTACTTCCAGGGATTGTGTTCATAGGGTTAGAGGGGTGGGATTATCTACATAGGGGGCTTTCTGATCACTCCCCACTATTACTGGAATAGAGACTGGGTATGGATAAACCACAAGGGGTGTGGCAATTGAATGCTTACCATATGAGTGACATAATGGGGCAGCAACAACTATTTAGCGGAAAATTATGGTTCAGTGCGGCAGAATCCAAGGTGTGGGAACTGCAAAAGAACTGTAAAAAGGATGACTTTGCAGGGATGCATAGAGAGTTGCGCCGGACAAGGTGAAGTCTCACACTCGATGATACAAGGCATTCAAGTTGATTGAGTAGAGGTAGGGTATATAAGTAGGGAGATAAAAGTGGCAGGTTGTTAGTCTGGATAGCGAAGCAGAAGGAACCAAATAGGTGGATATCAGCTGGTAGGCATGTATCCGGGTCATTAATGATATGATTTGGTATTTTATAAAAGGTTTAAAGACCAGGCGATTGGGGATACATGTGCCACGTTCTACACCAAATTGTACTCGGGGACTCCGGCCAGAGAGGAGATGGAGATAGTGGCATATTTGGAGGCTCTCCAACTGCAGAATAGCTTGCTAGTCCAAAGGGAGTCTCTGGAAGAAGACTTGACGCTGACTTAAAGCATAGTATAGCACAATTGCAGTCGGGAAACCCCCCTGGCCCCAATGGTTTCCCTACAGAGCTTTGGAACCATAGGGAGTCACTGCATGCTTGACATGCTGCAGGTGAAGAAAGCCACAGGCAGGTTACCCCTGACGTACGAGAATCCGTTATCACAGTTATTCACAAAAAAGGGAGGGACAAAGAATCATGTGAATCGTACAGACCAATTCCTGTTCTCAATGGTGAGGTTAAAATACTGGCAAAGGCGCTTGCAAAAAGATTACTGACGGTTCTCCCCCACCTGATCCACAGAGATCAGAAAAGTTTCATGCCGGAAGATCGACACGCCTTACCTTCAGTTGGTTGACTGCCGGAACAAGGGGAGGAGATTCTGTCCTTGGACCCTTACCCAGCCTTTGTAAACTGGGCCTTCTTGTGGGTGGTTTGGGTGAGAATGGGATTTAGCCTGATGTTTATTGACTGGATACAATTGTTGTATGACTCCCCAACGGTGCGGGTTAGGGTGAATGGATGGCTCTCGGCTCCCTTTGCCTTGTAGTAGGGTACGAGACAGGAATGGCCTGGTCTCTCCTTTCCCATTTACATTGTTAATTGAGCATCTGGCAGAAGCTATGAGTAGTGATAACGTGTTTAGGGGTATAGGAGGACCAGATGGTGATTTGGACAAAATCTCCCTCTTTGCCAACAATGTGCTCCTCTACATGAGCAACCCTGAGCCAACATTACCTAGGGTGGGTGAAATGCTCTGTGTATATGGCAACTTTAGTGGCCTGTGGATCAATTGGTGAAAGTCTGTGTACTTTGTTTTTACAGAGGAACAGGAAGGTAACGCTTCGTGGGGGGGAGCATGAACCTACTAGAAAACCATTCAGGTATCTGGGAGTCATGATCATGGGGTACCACAAAGAGTTCTATACCGGGAGAGCGAGATACCCCTGACCGGCCCATAGAGTCAGAGCTTGCTCTGCAGTACTTTTTAAGATGAGATAGCTCCACCTTGAGGTGGAGGGGGTGTAGGATTTCTTACTCCAACACCAATCAATAAGGACGACTCAATGGTTTGGCAAAGGGGAGTCCGTTTAATGACAAGTACAAAAACCGGGGAAACCTAGAAATCAACAGTGATACGATAGCCCGTCTCGCTTCCACTCCCAACAACTTCATGCAAACAGTAACAGTTATACCCAAAATTCATCATCATTGACGTGTAACACTCAAACGTTATCATGCAATTCTATAGGTTGCAAAAGGTAACTTAAATATAGGTGCTATATCTGTTTATGGTAACGGAGTGTGAGGATTGGATAAACATCATTAGATGGGCGTCTAAGGCCTTCCCTCAAAAATGACTATGGTGGACGTCACTAAAAGTATGACGTCCCATTGATTCTACTATTTATAGGACCCTAGATTATTTGGTCCTCTATGATTTGGTTGGCTTCAACCCCATGCATACATCTCCACTTTAATTAGCAGCACGCAGAATAGTCAATCAGGTGCAGGATGCCCCAAGATTCACCCAGCCTCCCTTCCATCAATCAGTACTTTAGTGCTATATGTCAATTAGTTGGCTGTGGTCGGCCGCGAAACTGTAGCTTCTTGTCAGGAAAAGTTATGGTATCTTCTGTTTAGGAGATCACCAGGTGTAGGTGCCTCTTCTCGCTCGGCTGTTCACGTGCTAGCACACCGTGAATCTGCTTAGTTTTCCTTCTATTTGTGCATTTAATTCTCATTTGTCTTGCCACCTGCCTGGGCCTCCTTATCTCGATCTTCACTGGGCAGGCTGCTCTGTTCTTAAGTTTCGATTCTCCGGAGCTACTGTCCGCCTCCCTTTCTTGATCTGACCTCGACTTCCCAGGCACGAGCTGCTCTTGCTGAGTTTCGATTCCGCCATCTCTTTTTGCTTTAGCTGGAGTACGAATCCTGTCCTGTTTGACCTCTATTAACCTGAGTTAATTCTGCTTTTGGGTAAAGTGGACTCGCACTTATATAGTGTGCTTTGTTGAGGTAGATATATAGGTGGCGCTTGCCGCTCTATTCTTCTACTAAGCATAGCAAGCCGCACTGTTTTCTTAGCTACTTGCGGTTACAAGCATATGTACAGACTTTAGCTGGTTGAATAGCTTCATCCTGCTTGACAGTTTAAGTTTCTTTATATTTCAACATTGTCTCTCCTTCTAAGTTCATGATGTCCTTATTCATGATGTTTCGTCTCTGTATGTCATCTTTTGATTGTCGTTTCTTTCATCTGTGAGCCCGTCTGGGCCCTTGTGATGTCACCATTCGTCTTCAATTAAGGCCTGTTGAGTTTCTTCTGGGACAGTGTTTAAGCAATCTTCATTTTGTGTCATTTACTGGTAGGGTTTTCTCAATGGGTACCTTACTACCCATGGTTGTCTGGTTATTGGCACTTCAATCGGTATTGCTCTTCTGATGGGCACTGGGCAGAACCCTAATGCGGCTGTCTGCTGGTTTATTTGCTTATCATACGTCACATATCTCGGTGTGAAAGTTCCTGGTACTTCAAAATGGGCGGCTGGAGTGCAGGCTATATTTGGGACCTCCTCTACACTCCCCCCTCTGGTCGGTTCATCGACCACGTCCGGTTCCTCTTTTGGATTCATCTTACTTGGTTCTTCTGTATTCATTTCTTCTTCGTCTTCTGGGTTTGTACATGATGGTTTCAAGGAATGTCTCTTTGGAGTCCATATTTGTATCACTCCTTTCAGGCTTCCTGCTGTTTTTACATGTTCGTCTTTGTTCCATGTCATTAGCTGACATTGCCCATTTGGGCTACAATAGATCCATTTTCCTTCATAATTTCTGCGTTTCCTGGGGTAAAGAAGCTTCTTATCCTTTGGCACATGCTTGCTTGCCTTTACAAAGTCTCTTATTTCATCGTCAGTTAGATCTCTGGGCTTCCATCCTGGTTTGACATCAATCATGATCTTCATCCCTATGGCTTTCTTCGCAGTTTTCTGGCATTGCGAGATTATTATCTTGATAACGCAAAATCTTAGTAATATCATTAATAGAAGGGCTCCCAAGAACTTGAATGCTTCTGCCATCCATTGTGGAACCCATGAAAACAGTGATCCAAACCATCTATCATCATCAACTTTGTCGGTTTCATTGATCATCTGGTTCTGCAGGTTTGTCAGCATACCTATAGCTTCTGTTAAAGTTCCAATCTCATCGTGAGAAGGTATAAATGTGCAACATGATTCTCCAATTTTTGCACAAACTCCTCCATCCATAGCTGTGATCATGTCAAGCACATATCTGTTCTGGAGAGTCATCAGTCGGATGGCTCTTAGCTCTTCCTTGATCGCATTGAATCCTTTTATTGTCGAGTTGATGGTTTGCAGTAACTCCCATCTGGTTATCTGCAACCATTTAGTATTTGCTCCAACTTGGAATCTTGGCATGAGGATTGTCACGAAAACTGATGAGGTGAGGCTGAACAGCCTGTGTTCATATGGGATTGCATGAAATGCTTCTTCTGATTTGGCAGAGAAATAATTTTCTCTCTTCACTCGAGTTGTTAGTTCCACAGATCTCTTCTTCCTCAGGTGAGCATCTGCTTTCGGGAAACTATCAATATTCAGGTCATTTTTCGGGATCACTAGTGCTGGAACGTGGACATTCACTATTGTGCATATGCCTCCCCAGTTTTTCGGCAGTATGATGTATGCTTTGGATCCACATGCCCAATAATGATCCATGATTACTGCAGTCCCATGAGTCATTCCTGGAGCTTCAAAAATTCATCCGCAGTTCTGATTTTCTCCCATTTTCCTTGTGCCATTGTTCCTGAAGCACAATTTCGGGCTTTCTAGTGGCACTATTTGCAAGGGTCCTCCTCTGTCCTCGACCCATGTCAGGAATTTTGTAAGCTTTGGCCATAGTGGTTTGCAGTGTCTCTGTGAGTTTTCTATTGCTTCCTTGCAGGCTCCAAGGACAATCCATGCTCGGCAGATCACTACTCCTTCTTCCCATCTGTTTGGTGAAAGCACTGTTCCCCAAATCTGTATTTGTCCCCTGTTTTTCCAAATTTTAGCTTCTTCTGGAGTTTTTCCTTGGACGTTCAGTCTTGAGTTTATTTCCCATCTTATCCCTGCTCCTTTAACTTCAGGTTTCTTGTACCTGATCACGTGATTCCTAGTATGGGCTCTATCTCTCGTCTTATTGTCCTGAACATAATCGTCTTCATCGGGATAATCTGTTTCAGTTGCCCATATCAATGTGGCATCACTTCCCAGGAACTGGCCTCTGGTGTTGCACATTGCTACGTGTGACAGGCAGTGTGCTGTCGGGAAATCGATTTCTTCAGCCACAAAGATCTTGGATTTCCCCATGCTGTACGGTAGAAGTGCACAAACAAAGCATTCTCCTTCTGAATTTCGTCTTCCAACTTCTTTCATGTGCTGGTACCAAATGTTGTTCCCTAGATATGCTGTACTGTCCAGGTAATGGTTTTGTTCATTATTATCTTCATGTAAGCTTCTCTTGATTCTTAATGTTTTCCTGTAGATTCATATAACTACATTTCTGAATGCCTCTGTATGGCTTTTTCTTGCTGGGGGGTTCTCAGGTATCCTGGCCCATGGTGCAGGCTTCTTCATCTGGGCCATTTGAGTGGACAAGAGTATGGCAGCTCTTTCCTGGTCCTTGTGCATCTTTTCTCTGCTGCGTGCAGGTGCCCGTGCCAACCAGCCTAACACTGGTCCGGTATATGGTTGTATTGTAGGCCTGGTACTTGTCCCTTGTGTTGGAATATGCGTGCTGGGTAATACAGTCTTTGTCGTTTTGTTCTTCAGTTCCTCTTGTCGTTTTCTCACTCTCGCTATGTGTGGAAATAGAAGGTCTACTAACAGGAGATGATGAAAGTCCTAAACGAGTATAGAGAGCCAGAGTAGGGTGAAGAATTCTGACTCTTGCTAAGGATGAGGGCAGCTTTGGGTTTCCAAATGTTTTCCTATACTATGAGGCTGCGCAGCTGAGAGTTATGTTAGGTTACATGCAAGAGGACCGTAGGAACTATTGGTCATACTTGATGGAGGTTCAGACCCATACAAGAAAGGTTAGAGACCTCTTATGGACATCAGTCAAGCAGATTCCGAGTAGGATCAGGAAACATCCTAGGTTGGGTTTGCTGTGGGATCTCTCCACTTGGCCATCCCCCTTAAGCTCATTGTGGGTCCTACCAATAGACTTGGGTCATATGGAACCTAGGCTTATGCAAATGTGGTCAGACGTAGGGATAGAAAGTGTGTGCCATCTTTTATTTGAGGGCAATTGCAAGAGCTGTGAGGCAGTAGAGGAAAGTTTGGGGAAGTATAACATTGGGGCCTTTCAGTATTTAAGATTTACAGGGATCCCACTTGATCCCAGGTGGAGGGAAAACGTGACGCATGAGCTCACCCTTTTGGAGAAGGATTTGGATACATAACAGTTGAGGAAAGGAATTGTTTCTAAGCTATATAGATCTCTTATTAGTAACCGATAAAACAATCCTAAGCTTAAGGCCTAATGGGAAAAGTAGACTGGGACGCCGATTCCGGATGATCTCTGGGAGAAATATAGATTCCATAAGAACGTATCTATACATGCAGTGGCGGACAACTTTAAGATTCTCCATGGATTGCATAGCGACCCAGTAAAATGGTTGAAGATGTTCGTTCTTCCCCTCTTTGTGGTAGGGGATGTGTACAGGTGGGGACATCGGTCCATAAGTGGTAGATCTGCCCTTTCAATCAGATCGTTTGAGCCGAGTTGGATAAAACATATTACAGGGGTCCCTTTGGACCTTGATCCCTCGGACAATTCTCCTCGGACCTCCACCGCCAAATTATGATACATATAGGTTACCCAGGATGTGGGAGGCACTCTTACGAACAGGGAGGATAGATTGAAACATGCAATCTGATTGGCCCTCGCCGGGCTTTACCCGACCCGTAATCCCTCTCCAGATGTTCTTTTCCTTTGTCCCTGGTGGGGGGGGTGACAGCCTCCAGCCGTGTGGCGGCTCGGAGCAGGATTACCCCGTTCTGAGCCTCCTCATTGGCTGAGGGACTGCCACCCCCACCACCAGAGACAAAGGAAAAGAACATCTGGAGAGGGATTCCAGGTCGGGTAAAGCCTGGTGAGGGTCAATCAGATTGCATGCTACAATCTGTTTGTCCCTCGTTGGGTACTAATATGACTAAATGTATATCTGGGAAAAATGTTGACTTTCTCTTGGTCATTTCTTACTTTGTTGGGTATTGAAAAAATTTCATAAACATATATTGACAAAAAAAAGTTGAGGACTCACCATATTGAAAACTTTTGTGGATCTTAAAAATCTTCCCAAGATCTTCGGGGTCAGCTTCATCCCTCACATCATGGCCCTCACTAAGAAGTCCCACTTAATCTTCTCAGAGGCATTCTTCCTTTCCTCACCTTCCCCCAGAAGCTCAATGTCTCCAGAGCTCTGGTCCTCTCTAGGATGGACTACGGCAACATCCTGTATCATTTTCCCAGTTTCCTCCCTCTGCCACCTCCAGCTAATCCAGAATAGGGCTGCAAGACTTATCCTTAGCCTCAGCCCAGGGACTGTATTCCTCCAGCCCTAAAATCTCTCTGCTGGCTCCCTGTGGCTCCAAGGGTCAAATTGAAGACCCTCTGCATCATCCACAGGGTCTTCTGGGGCTTGGGATCATACTATCTTCAACTTTCCCTCCCTTAATACTACCCTGCTAGAGCCCTAAACTCCTCTAACTCCAACTCTTTGACTGTGAAACGCTTCTCTGTGCAGAAAGCGGGGAGCAGGACTCTCTCCTCGGCTTTTGCCTCCCTCTGGAACAGCCTCCCTGCCTCTCTCAGACCTGAGCTGGACCTCCTCAAGTTCCAGAAATTGTTAAAAAATCTGCCTTTCTCTACCTCTTTCCCTCTTTTCCTTCCCTGCTAATCACCACACTGCTGCTATGACTGGTGGCATGATCCTCATGAACCCCACAGGATTCCAGGCCCTTCATCCCGATCGATATCAGCATCCCCTGCCCCCACTGCACTGCCCGGCGGACTCCTGCTTGGCGGCTCTGCATTCAACCCTTGGGAGCCGCCTGCATTTGCACTTCGCTTGAGGTTCTCATCCTTGGCTACCGGGCACTCCACCACCCTTGTCCCTCCCTATCTCCTGCACTCTTCTTCACTGCACATGCACGTCTGAATAACACATGGCATAGTAGGACCATGACTGTACTTTACTATTTTTGTCATTGTTATTTTACCCTGATCCCTTCCCATTTAGCCTTGGGGCGCTTTAAAACACTATTCAGTTGTATAAGCGCCTAACATATGCTCAATAAAATTAAATAAACTAATGCATTAAACAGGGTACAACTTTCTAACGATGGCAAATTGGGCTTATACAGTTTTTGATATTTGAAAAGAGTTTCATAGGCTTATTAATGGCAGAATGAATCTGGTTTTTAAGAAAAATAGATTTTGTCTAATTCCTGTTTCATAAATGCAAAGTGTTTTCATGCTTCATGTAAATGAGAGGGGTCTCTGGAACTATGCCAGGTTTTGTTGTTTTTTTCTTTCCAATGATACATTTGTTTGAGAATTTTTAGCATCGATGAATACCAGGGATTTTATCTTGTTTTATGCCTTGGTGGGAGAAACGGAGCAACTTTATTGGCCATCCAATAAAAAAGAAGCTTGATATTGGAGAAAAAAAAACGTTTCAGCAGGGGACTCAAGGTCACAGTATGGTAATACTAATGTATGATCATAGGCTTCAATATTTGTCCAAGGTTTTTTGTCCTTTGTTCCTTGAATCGATAGCGGCCCCTAATGGTTTTCTCTATTGGCCCATTTGATCACATAACCATCCGGGACCAATTCATGTCGAGTACTGCAGCAGTTGTCTGTTAACAAAGTTTCTGTAACAAATAACATATCTTAGTTACGTTCATTTATAAAAACTGCAATGGTGGTAGCATTACGTAACGCACATCTAGCATTAAGCAGTGTGCAGTGTACAATCCCCTGTAAAACTCTCAGCGTAATGGAGCCTAAATTGTTAAGTAAAAGGAATCAATCGCTAGAGAATCGTTGGCGTCCCTTGACCATGGTAAAGCACTAGGCAGAAAAATATGAACAGGGAAGAAACCGCTCATGATCAGGTGCGAAAACCAGCATAAACCAACATGCACTCACATGGTTAGGCTGGCGCACCGGGACGTCATTTCACCAAAATTCCTGGGGTACCGGAAGTGACATCACATGACCCTTGACCTCTGATGGAAGTGATGTCATTTGACCGCACTCCGAAGTGACATCATGGGAAGCGATTCAACACGACCTTTTACCCCTTGGCAAAACAGGAAGTGGCATCACATAGCATTGTTCATAAGTACACTATGAAAAATATGCTTACAATATCACTAATGTGATATTTCATAAAAGAATGGATCACCAAATATATCTTTAATATCAGTGTGTATAGCCATATTACCAAATTACTGTGAATGCAAGTAGATGTCCAAGGCCAAATGATAATGATGTGTTAATATATAGCGTCATATATATATATATATATATATATATATATTCAATGAAAAAACATTAAGGGGACATTATGGTTAAGTTGCACTAATGAAAACCTATGGAATTCAATGAAAAAACTTTGTTAAAGGGACGTTATGGTTAAGTTGCGCTCCTAAAAACCCATCAAATTCAGTGAAAAAACGTTGTTAAAGGGACGTCATGGTTACAAGTAAAACCGAAACCCCCTGAAATTCGCCAGTTATGGTAAGCTAAGCAACCATAACTCGCGCCACCACCGTGCACGGCTAAGAATAACACCCATGACATCAAAGATGACATCAGAAATATGATTGATGACATCACTGATGACATCCCCTGTGCATTTAATTTTCATAGGAAGTCCCTACTAGGGGTTGTGAATGTAATATTGGCAAAAAAGTGTCAGGGGTCATCTGGAGATGTGTGATGAACTACATACTTGATAATACAATATATTTCTCCTAAGAACATTCCATTGCAGTGTTGTTTCTAGAACAGGAACCTACTCATACAGAAACATAGGCATTGGCTGCAGCATACACCATAGAGATGTAATATTTCTAATTTTCCCATGTTGGATAATAAAACGGTGAATGCTTCTGTATCACACTTTTGCATACTGTGAAACATATACTAAGTAGGTAATAATGCATCACTTACTACATGCTTGTACTACTACACACAAAACATAAAGAGACCACAATGTATACGAATATGGGGCTTATACAGGGAGAGTAAAGTAAGTAAACAAGAGGCAGTATCATGAGCCACTGTGTATAACCAACATGATTATCTTTACGCATAGAAATGATTGCTGTGTTTCAGGCCTGCTTTTTCCCCTATGTATGTGCATCAGAAGATGCGATTGAATTCTCAGGAAAGTACTGTAAGAACATGTGAGAATAGCAACGTTACAAATGTAATACCTTTTGAATTTTAAGTTTTTGACTGTCAGTGAATAAACTCACCTGGTCTAGATATGTCAGTGTACAAAAAAAGAAGGGGCTAGACATGTGATGTCGTCAGTGATGTCATCAATCATATTTGTGATGTCATCTGTTTTGATTGATTATTTTATTTCTATCGCGCTCGTACACAAGTGTTTCAGAGCGCGACAAGGCAAGGGAGGGGAACAGGGGAGAACAAAACAGTGATCTTACTAGGCCCAGTGACATTGAGAACACGCAAGTGCACGGGAGAGGGGGGAGGGGAAAGTGCATGGAAGGGGGGAGAAGTGGAAAGTGCGAAGTAGAGGAGGAACAGATAAATAACAATAAATAAATAATAAAGGCAACAAACAGTGGTAATGCAGCCAGCAACTTGCAAGTGCTAGGTTTAAGGCAGCAGACAGGGTAGGTCTGATAAGTGCAGGAAGAAAAAGGGGGGGCTGTATAGGTACAGATACAAACCCCAGTGCAAGGGGTGGCCCGGAGGCAGTGCGGGAGGGTGGCAGGATGAGCAGGTACCTGGGCCCGAAGGACAGAGGGTGGCCAGGTGCACGGTGCCAAGAGAGAACAGATCAGCAGGGGAGAGGGGGAGCGAAGGCAGAAGAAAAGAGGAAGGTCTTGAGGTGCTTCCGGAACCGGAGATGGTTCTCCTCAAGGTCTTTGATGTCATGGGTGTTATTCTTAGCAGTGCACGGTGGTGGCGCGAGTTATGGTTGCTTAGCTTACCATAACTGGCGTATTTCAGGGCGTTTTTGGTTTTACTTGCAACCATAACGTCCCTTTAAAAAAGTTTTTTCACTGAATTTGATAGGTTTTTAGTAGCACAACTTAACCAGAACGTCCCTTTAACAAAGTTTTTTCATTGAATTTCATAGGTTTTCATTAGTGCAACTTAACCATAACGTCCCCTTTACAAAGTTCTTTCATTGAATTTCATAGGTTACGTCTACGAACATCTGACTTCATTGCAGACCTGCCGGAAAGTGCCACATGACCATATGCTGGCGCGCGGCATGGTGACGTGTCCGAGAACCCGTCAGCACTTCACGATAAGATCTGTGCTTCGCAGGCATTTCGGAACTGCATTTTCTACTGATCTAGGAACTTTCAACTTCAAAATTTGCCTTGCACAGCTCTAACACCTATTCCTACTTATCCATTAACAATCTAGTACACAGTACATACTTTTAGCAAAACTGCTATTTATCTTAAAATGGAATCAGCTGATGCCATCCCTCCTCCCCAAGAGACACCACCACTGCTGTAATCAAGGAGCATGAGAAACACTGCCCCCTACCTTAGAAATAACACAAGCGCAACATTTTCCCCTGTCCACCTGACCCTCCATATTAGTGTTTGGTGCCTCTTCCGTCATTTCCCTCCCCACGTTTCGTTCTAAGCTCTCCTGCCAAAAAAAAATGCATCCAAAAACAATAAAAGAAATGTTCCTTTAGGAACCACCTTTCACAGTTAAAAAAAAAAAAAAAAAAACTGTATAGACTCCATCTACTTTATATTTCTCAGTAAAGTACATAGACTCAATAAGATTTTCCAACATTTCCATTTGCATTTTGTGTTATGCTAATGGCAATATTCTGGCGTTTATCCTCCGTTCCAGGGATGGAACGGTGGATACCGGCCTGGCAGCCCAGGTTATCAGCCCAAGCAAAGCGATGGTGGATAGAGAGGTCCCTGGACCATTATCCCCCCATTCCAGCCCCTGTAATGGGGGATGAAGGCCATTAGCACCTTAGGTTCCCAAAGCGGGAACCTAGGGTGCTGGATTTTTCTTCCTCTGGCGTCCCGGTGTAGGAAGAAAAATCCTTTTCCAAAATGTCCACCATGGAAAGGGAAGGCGGGGTTCCATACAGGGACCCTCTTCGCTTTCCATGGCAGCCTGCAGAAGGCAAAAAGAGAACTCTATGACCATATTACCACGAGCACATTTTTCTTCCTTTTCAAATCTATCCCAATTTCGAATAACTTTACCACAAAGGCAGTCCCAGGTGGACATGGCCACTTTAACCCCATGTTTTGTCCCTCGTGGTCATGGCCAGTAGCCAGATTGTCCGGATCATGACCTTATTCCATGACCCGGACAATCTGGCCACTGCCTATGGCCACAGGCTACACTTCAGTCACCAAAGGTATATCGCTATTTTTTGTACCTACATTACGACACTTGTCAAAAAATAAAACCCGGGCACATTTGCAAAACCATGCTTTCATGTCCTTCTCAATGCTCCTTACACAAGTTTGCTGGAAATCCATCCATGTTTTATTTTTTCAAAAGTGTCAAATGATGCACATGCAATTGTCATATAACCTAGCCCCCACTTGACAAACTCCATTCAAACTTTACGAAAACATTTATATCTAGATCTATAATCTTGTTGCAAACCTTTGTGTAGATTTGTCAAATGGCACCACATTTAGAAGCCTTCACAATATTTTGGGACCCCACCTCCAATTCTGCCCCCTCTTGACAAAATCCCACCGAACTTCGCAAAAATATTTGTATCTAGATCTATTATTAGTTTGCCAAATTAAGTGTAGATTCGTCAAATGGCACCTCATTTATAAGCCTTTCCATTATTTTGGAACCCCCCCTCTAATTTTGCCCCCTCTTGACAAAATCCCACCAAACTTCAGAAAAACACATATCTATTTGTATTATCAGTTTGCCAAATTAAGTGTATATTCATCAAATGGCACCTCATTTATAAGCCTTTACATTATTTTGGGACCCCCCTCTAATTTTGCCTCCTCTTGACAGAATCCCACCAAACTTTGCAAACTCATCCGGGATCAGGTTATAAAGATAATTGCAAAATTACATGCAGTTCCATTAAGTGGCGCCAAAGTAAGTTATAAGCCATCAAAGAACTGCTTTTCACCAAACCAGTAACGGAAAGGTGTCCGTGAACTTTCACAGAACTGTCAGCGGACTTTTGCGGTGAAAAACACCCGTTTTTTTGCTTCTTGCAGCCATATTCCATCCCATCCCATCCTCATCACCCCTCACCTCCCCAGAGATTACTTGATAAGTTTGACAAGTGCAATGTTGTGTTTTTTAATATGTTTTTACCGCGCTGTCCGCGAACACCGGCCAATGTCAGTGAATCCAAGATGGCGGGCGTTTCCAAAAATCTGACGCACCTCACGCTTCACGCCAACCAATCAGTGAACACGGTGGGTGTCCGTGGACATGACGCAAGTCAATTAGCCAATCGGTGTCCTGTCCGCGGAGCGAACAGGGAAGTGTGTCCGCGCAGCGGACATAGATATCACACATTTTTTTGCTTTACGTTTTGGTCATTTAAAAAAAAAAAATACTGGACGGATTTACACCAAATTAACAAAAGAATGCTTTCGGGACCAAGCTGCCGCTCCTGCCGCAAATTTGGTGAATATCCGTCCAGTGGTTTCGGCTGTAGGTGTGAGCAAAGTTTTTTCCCATTATGTCTATGGGAAAAAAATAAATTTTGGGACCCCCCCCCTATAACTTTGGCCCCCCTGGACCAAACCTCACCAAACTTTGTAAAGAAATCCAGAGTGGGCCATATACTTTTTATGCAAAGTTTGGTGAGGATTCGTCCAGGGGGACCGACGTTATGAGCCGCCCAAAAAGTGCTCTTCCTATCGGATTAGCAACTTAACCATAACTACACAGCCACTACTGTGGACGTGTAATAACGTATATATACGTTAATATATACGTCCTGTACTACTATTTAAGTATAAGTGCATGTTGAACTTCGTGGGGTGCCTTTGTGGGGTGCCTTACCGCCGCACTTTTGCCATTGTATTTCCTAATTATTACCGAAATGCCACAATGTCCAATATGTTTGGAACTGTACCAGCGCCCCATTGCCTAGTGTGCAGCACTGTACTACCGCCGTACCAGCATAGTTTGTCCTTTCACTACTGCCCTATTAGCGTCATACTATCACTGCATTTTTTGTACTATTATCGTGCCATTATTGCATTTCCCACACTATTGCCCAGGTTATACAAAAACCTCAACGGATTATTAGTTCATGAAGGTAGGCTACCCATAAGTTATCTGCTTACAACCATATCTATACCACACTCACCTCCCTCCCATGCTCTCCGATATCGATGTTATTCCAGCATTGCTACGGGATGTGACACGTGATCCACTACGGACTAGTGCAATCCATAACATGTACGCCTCATTACTTTTACTGATACCACTGCCAGGCCTATTCCTGGACTTAAAACCAGGACATCCCTACTGCACAGTCACACTACTATCCAACCATGAACAAAATGTACTACCTACAAGGGACAAAGGCAACACCTTTTTTTTTACCCTCGCTTAACCACAACTATCTGGACTCCTCAATTAGGCCAACGTAAATTTATGCCTAAATTATGTCTAGAGTTCAAGAACCCCAACACAGAACTCTCCAACTATGCTAACCATCTGCAGTCTCCCTCCAGGAACCAGGGCTCCTACAGTCATCCTAACCTACAGATAGCCGCTAGTCATCCTTGCCCCATCAAAGACAGAAATAATAGATTTCACTCTAGACTCCAGAACAGTACAGGGTGCAGGAAAGTTTTGACCAAAACCTCGAACCCTTACATTAAGGAATAGAAACAAGAAAAAGCTTGTGCTCCTCACACAAATATAACAACACAAACCCTAAAGGGTGCTTTAATTAATGCCAGATCAATGATCGCACATGCTACGGACATCGCTGACCTAATCACAGCTGAAAACCTAGACTTCTTGGCTATAACAGAATCCTGGCTGCATGCAGCAGCAGGCCCATCACTCCTACTTGCTGCGCCAGAAAAATACTCATCATAAGAGCTGATAGGTTAGATTCCATTGCCATCATAGCAAAAACAAACTTAGATTTAGGATTAGCTTTCACGCCTACATTCTCTTCTTTCGAATCACTCACAGCCAAAATACCGATTTCTAACTCTTGTACCATACCCATCCATCTAATTTATAGACATCCAGGCCCTATTGGTACTTTTGAGGAAGAGATGATGCTGCTACTATCGGATAACACCAAAACTTCCTCGCAAATACTATTACTAGGAGATTTTTACTTAGGATTCAACAATCCCAACGACCACCATACACTAGCAGTGACTAACACCCTTATGCAACAAGGCTTAAACCAAATAGTTACCCAGCCCACCCACGACAAAGGGAGGACCTTAGATTGGGTAGCTGATCTCAATTGTGATACCATAATAACTTAAATCGTTCCTCAATCTTGGATGGATCACCACCTTTTGTCATTCACCCTTTCAGCTAATCTTCCTAAAACTAAATCAAACATGTTAGCGCCTCCATGTCTCACGAGAAATAAAAGGAACATTATGGCGGATGTCATCCTCTCACATGTGATCCCTATTCTAAACTCCTTAGAGGACATCGCTGACTCAGACGTGCTTGTCAATGTGTACAACTCTACCATAACCCAAACCATTGACATTATCGCCCCACTCAAAATGCGAAAAGGTAAACCAAGAGCTCACCTGAACTCTTGGTACACCGCAGCTAAAAATATTATGAGCTGAGAAAAGAAAAATGGAAACAGTATGGAAACATCTCCCCTCCACAGAAAATAAAACTAACTTGATGAAGCGTTCAGCCCAATACAAAGAGGAGATACTTCGAACTAAACAAGAAACCTACAATAACAGAATCAACCAAGCCATCTCCAACACCAAAGAGCTGTTTGTTTTCCTTAGAGAAATGGAGACACCTATTACTCAAACAGATTGTTGCATAAAAGTCAAACTCTGGTGTACGGATATCCAGAATGCTCTCACTAATAAAATAGCCACTCTTCAAAGCAAAATCGCTAAAAAAAAGTCTAAATTTACAAAAATCAGACACTGCCCCTGGCTACCAGAAGCCACCGTCCAATCCACTGCAAAAACTTACATTTCTCTAAAGTCTCCATCTGAGAGGTTCAAAAAATGATCGCATACCTTAAGCCTTCAAGGTGTCAAGGTGATAGCTGCCTGGCCCAAATAATTAAAGAGGCCGCGAGAGACTTGGCACCATTCATATCTAAACTAATCTACGTTTCATTTACCACAGGTATTGTACCCAATAACTTAAAGGAATCCTGGGTCCTACCTTTACTAAACAAACAATCATTAGACCCCACAATTCCTACAAATTACAGGCCAATTACCACGGTCCAGTTCTTACTGAAGATACAGGACAGGGTCGCCTACCTGCAGATCCAGGAATACCTAGTGGCCAACCATCTCCTGGGGACGAGGCAATCTGGCGTTAGACGTCAACACAGTACCGAAACGGCAGATTGACGAATTTAAGGATAATGGGAAAATGGCACTGTTACTATTACTGGACCTATCGGCCGCGTTTGACTTGGTCGACCATAGAGTACTTTGTAATCACCTCGCATCAGATGCTCACTTCTCTCAAAATGCAATCACTTGGATACAATCCTTTCTAAACAATAGGACCATGAGAGTCTTCTCCCCATCAGCAGCAGCCGACCCAATTCCCATCACATGCGGAGTCACCCAAGGCTCCTGTGTGTCACCAACTATGTACGATATCTTCACAAAGCCTTTATTCGATGGTCTGGATCATCTGGGTGTCACATATACTAACTATGCAGATGACACCCAGATCCTCCTACCTTTAACAGGGAGCTATGACACCGACGTACTGCTCGTGAACAAAATGTACTCAATCATTCAGGCATGGAAGGCCACCCATGGTCTCTGCCTGAATGATGACAAAACCGAGCTCATGATTCTAGGTTCCCCAGCTAATCTGAACAAACTGCACTCGGATTACGTATCATTCACTATCGATGGGAACAATATCCCAGTGGCTAAAGAAGTAAAAACCTTGGCTTTTTACTTAGATTCCACATTGAACCTACGTAAACAAGTGAACGTCACGGCTTCAGCTACAGCTTACACTGATAAACTGATTAGGGCCTGCAAACTGTTGCTATCTAAAGAAAACTGTCTAATTCTGGCTAGAGCCCTGATCCTATCAAAACTAGATTATTGTAACAAACTTTACTTAGGCACCAATAAGTATGTCACAAACAAACTACAAACATTGCAAAATAATGCACTGGGATCTGCATTGAGCATCCCAAGGAGGGAACACATCTCAGAAATAAGTAGACAACACAAATGGCTGTCCATCAAGGATAGGATTCAGCTCAAAACTTTTTCTCTGACACATAAATCCCTGAATCATGCCGCCCCGCCGTCCCTTACAGACAAATTCACTGTCAGAACTTCAGCATGTGTCACCAGCTCGACAAATACCCCCTGCCTGTTAGTCCCTAGGTATAAACTTAAGAAATCAGGGGGAGCAGTTTTCCAGTCATGGCGGCCCAGCTATGGAACACGCTCCCCCTCAAGTCGACCCAGCCTTTTGCCAACTTCAAGAGACAAGCCATTACATGGCTCACTGAAAGGGACTAATGTCCAAATTAGGACCTCACCCCACCTAGTGTACATGATGCATATTGCCTCTCTCTGTACACACAATGTTGACTCTTTGACCTTTTGCCTGCATTTGCTTACATTTCTGCATTATCCCAAATGTGCTTCGCTATTAGCTGCGATTCTATAAATAATTTGTAAATTGCTACACTGTACCTTCTGTAACTTAGTACTATTTGGTATTTGGGGAATACCCCTATATGTAACACTTGTAATCTTCCTACAAAGCACCCAGTTACCTCCAGATTCGGTGCGCTGTAGAACTAAAATAAACAAACAAATAGCACTTACACTTAATCGCTTTATATAGAACAAATATACATACAATATCACCCAACTTGTGTTGGTACTCATTTATCAACCTCAGAAGGATGAAAGGCTGAGTTGGCCTTGTCAGGATTCAAACCTGCAACTTGCAGATCACACACACACAACACAGCAGCAAGCACTCAACTCCCTAAGCTATCTTACCAGCTATAGCTAGTTTACCGGCTATAGTAGAATGAGCAATTTCATGTCTGAATCTTCCAAAAGTCAGAAAGCAAATTACACTCTGCAGTGGATACGATTGACCTGGTAACAGATTTAACAGCAGGCCAGTTCATCTGCAGGTCTTGTGCAAAGTTGGTCACATGTCAGGCCTGCTTGGATCTACTTTTCAGGCTTCAGAGGTTGGCAAACTACATACCATTGGGAGGGTTCATAACTGTGTATTAAAGAATTCACACGGCATCCTGTACTCTGGGCACTCTTACCTCCTACATGCAAACACATCCTGTGTTTCAAGACGCCGAACAAGAACATCACCCACTCTAGAAACAAAGAGCCACATGGCACTGGCCACAGCCCAAAAAAAAGAAAAAAAAACCAAAACATTTCTTTTTTTAGGGGTAGCAAGGGAGACCTCAGGGGTCGCATATGCGACTCCAGGCGATCTGCAAATGACATCCCTGCCGGCACAAATGAACAGGGGGTTCCTCACTATTGTGCTGCAAGGGACAAGTCGGGCAGCATGGAATGCCGACCACCGAAAGGCCGGAACAGGCTTATAGCAGGCTTCATGTCCGTGCCCGTGCTAACGCGGGTCTGTTAGAGTGTGACATGGGGCATTTTGGGGGATGTAGCCCCCACCTGAGAATATAGGTGGACCAGGGTCTAGAAGCATAAACCCCGCCCAAGAAAAGTATTAAAAACCAGCAGTTATTAATGTTACAACTAGATAAGGAAACAATTGACTAAATCGAATATCATAGAAACAATTTAAAACACAATGCTAAAACAGTCAAACTTGCAATTAAGACGCAACTCCATTCTTGCACAGCAGTTCCTAACAGTTGGCAACTAATCAACTATAATAGTCATTGATTCTGCAGGCAGGGCAAAGGGCTTCCCTACGCTTGTCAAAGGCCCTGGTTCCTGCAACGTGGGAGCTTGCTGCTGTGGTCCTGTACAACTTCCTGCAGTTTTTATTCCGGCTATGTCAACTGTGCTGCCAGAGTGTGACTGCAAGCCACTTTGGTGCTGTACAACACTGAAAGAAAGTATCATAAAACATAAAAAAAAGACCCTGAGATGTAATTTGGCATTGTGGCAGGGCCCACTGCTGTTTCACTGTGCACATGAGCGGTCCCGGGCGATGGTCACAATGTGGGATCTCTCCTCAGTACACACCACACCCACTGTGGCCTCCTGGCATTCTACTCACATGGGCCACACGTGGACACGGTCCAGAACGTTTGGATTCTTGCAGCCCACCCTGTCTGGACCTGGTGCAGTGTCACACTCAGAGTCACTGGAGAAGGTCCAAATGCTATAACCGTCCTGTAGGCATCAAAACCCATTTCCTGATAAGCCGGAGAAAAGAGACTAGACAATTCTATTCTCTCCAGGTTAAGTTATCAAATGAAAGGTCAAACTCAGGATCCGGAATTTATTGGAGGATCGCAAAACCACTGGTACTGACACTCTAGAAAAATTGGAATCAAATAATACATAATCAAAATTTGAACCCACATGAATTAGAGATATGGGTTCCCCCTTGAGATCAACACCTTACCTGGTCTATTCCTGAATGATACTTGATTCTATTACCAAATACTTGAGTAGAACAGATGAAAAGTCCATAGCCCAGGAAACCAGCCGCTGTCTAGCCAAGAACACAAAAAAACTAGCAAAAAGTCCCAAGGTTCGAATGAACCTCACGCCGATGGCACGAGGATGCCTTGTGAAAAAGGAGAATCCCATTATCAGGGAGAACCAGCAGAAAGAAATGTCTCGTCTCAAAATCCAGTATACCATATGATCAGTCCTGTAGGGAGTACTGGCATGAATCCAGCATAGCCAGGTGTTACCAGGACGAAGACAAAAATACTTGCAAACAACAGAAAATCAGGATCCCAAGAATGGTTACAAAACAGAGTTCACCAGTTCTCCCTTCAACCAGCCAATCAAATATTGACTATAACATACTGAACAATGTTCCAAGAACGATATTGGAGGAAATCCCAGGACAGGATAGAAACTCAACAGGAAGAAAACAGCAAAAATCCATACAGTGTTTGTAGCAAACCAACAGTCATGAAAATCCCAACGACAGGCCATGGTCACAAAGAAGTTCAAGGATCTGCATATGTAGCAGAATCAAAACCAGCGTCACACTGTAAAGTTGAGAATTGTGGAATTGCAGCAACAACCGTTTTTAGTTCCCGGAACAATCCGGAACTGACGTCAGTGAAGACAAACATGTTGCATGAGAGTATCTGTGAATTGTAGGTCCCGCTGCCGCCACTGTCGTGTGTCAAGACACCATGGCAAGCTCCACTGTGATAACATGGCGAGGGGCTGCTGTTACAACAGACGCCTCCTGACAGTAGCCCCACCCCCAAACAGCAGGAGATTAGGGAGAAGAACATGGAACTGCTTCAAAAGTCGAGGTGCATGTACATTCTGAACCGGTTCCCAGATATGATCTTCCGGGCCATACCCCTTCCAATCTATAAGATAGAAGATGTGACGATGACGTACAACAGAATTCTCACCACCTCAAATTCTGCTGAACCCTCTACCGGAATAGGAGCCAGACAGGAGGATAACCTGGAAGAATCAGGACAAGGATGAAGTAAAGAGGTGTGGAAAACCTGGTGAGTACGCCAGCTACAAGGGAGTACCAGCGGCAGCACAGCCGGATTACTAACCTGTTCAATAACATATAGACCAAAAAAAAGGGCACAACAATTTGCAAGACCCCTGAAGCCGAAGATGCTTCTTAGAAATCCATACCTTTTCCTGTGGTTGGTAAATCGGGGCAGGTTGGCGATGAGCATTGGCTTAATGTTTTATTTGGTCTTGTGCCACAGTTAAATGCAAAAGAAAGGCTGTGCCGAAAACAGTAATTTGCAGCCAGGGGCGTAGAAGGAAAAAGCCCTTCTTCAGGTAGAATTCTCGTGTGTTGATCGTACAATGCAAAAAAACGATACCTGGATAGACTAATGCCCTGAGTTATTATAAGCAAATCCCGCGAGAGGAAGCAAAGAAACCCAGGTATCTTGGTGTTGTACAGAAAGGCAACGCAAGTACTGCTCTAACATTTGGTTCACTTGTTCTGTCGAACCATCTATGTAGGGAGTGCAGTATCGGACATCCGTGTCCAGAAGTTTCATGAGCGCACTCCAAAAACGTGAAATAAATTGCGTGCCCCCTTTCCGAGATGATTATTGAAGGGAGTCCAAAAAGACTGAAGAAGTGTTTGATGAAAAGATCAGCTAAAACTGGGGACGAGGGCAGTCCCTTACAAGGAATAAAGTGAATCGTCTTGGTGAATGGATCTACCACCACCGATACCATGTTATTTCCTTGTATCTCAGGTAACTCCACGATGAATCCATGGAAATGGACACCCACGGTTTGTTAGTGATAGGCATTCTAAACAAAACCCCCTTGGGTTTCCCAGGATGATCTTTGCCGTGAGTACAAACAGAACAAAAAAACAAACTCCCTGGGCCTCATTATGACCCAGGCGGAAAGGGGTTAGCGGCGCCGTAAAATGTGGCGGCGCCGTTAACCCCTTACCGCCTAATTACGAGGTCCCTTTGCGGGTCCCTACCTTAACGGCTGGTTTTACCAGCCGTTAAGGATTGGACCCGCAAAGGGACCTCGGAGGTAATTACGGTACCGCAATTTGCGGTACCGTAACTACCGCCTTCCCCATTTCCATTGAGCCCTATGGGGGCAAAAATGGGAATGGGGAAGGGCCAATGGTGAATGGGGAATTACCGCCCCGCCAATCTTGGAATGGGGTGGTAATTCCGCCATTCACCATGGCGGAATCAGTAAATTAATGGCATCAACCATGGCGCTAATAGCGCCAGGGTTAACGCCTGGGTCGTAATGAGGCCCCTTGACTGCGTGGGACATGTCTGGCCACCAACACCAGCGCTGTAGCAATTCCTTGGACTTACGCGTTCCCTGATGTCCAGAGACCTTGCAATCATGGCACCCAGAGTATGCCCTTTTTCCATAGGGATGTAAAGACGATCCTCTACATATGGAAGTCCCTCTAATGTGCGCACAGACATCTTTTCCAGTTCCTTGGTATGTTTGTGTACCTACGGACATATCTCCTGTCGCAATGAAGATGATGGAGTACATGCAAAGGCAGCATTTTGAGTGGGCACAATGGTGTCACGGAGGACAGATTTATAGGATTGTCACAAGAAAGTGACAAGCATTTGATTTGGTGTTACGTGAGGCAGGACAGTAGGTGATTACAAAATAGAACATGACAAAAAAAATACCATCTGGATTGTTGAGCCGTGTTACACTGAAGAGAAGCCGATGGTAATTGTGTACCATGATTCGATGTTCAGCCCCCAACAAATGGTGCCGCCATTCCTTGAAATCCACTTTTATAACTAGCAGCTCTTTCTCCAGAATTGGATATACCCTTTCGGCTGAGGATAGTTTCTTAGAAAATAAATGCTACCATATGCATTTGTTTTCGATGCAGGAAAAACCTGGGATAGGATCGTGCCTATGGCCAGAGAAGAAGCGTCGGCCTCCACTACGAAGGATAGCTGCAGTTTCGGATGTTGAAGCACAGGTGCAGTTGTGAAGGCTTGTTTCAGACTATGAATAGCAGTCTGTGCTGGTTCACCTCAAACAAAAGGTACTGAAAGTCTAGTCAGAGCAGTAAGGGGGAGCTACAATGGTTGAAAAGGAGCAAATTAATCTTGTATAAAAATTCACGAATCCCAGGCAGGACTGAAGCGTCTTCACAGTAGTAGGTTGACGCCATTCCAATACTGCTTTTACTTTAGAGGAACTCATCAACACCCACTCAAAGGTTAGGACAAAACACAAAAACTCCACACTGGAAGCATGAAAAATACATTTTTCCAACTTTGCAAGCAGGGCGTTTTCTTGAATGCAAAGGAGTATCGTACGTACATGTTCAAAATGCTGTTCCAGGGATGTGGAAAAAATTAGGATATCGTCCAGATATATGATGACATAATGATCCAAAATGTCCCTAAAATGTAATTAATAAAATGTTGAAAAGTAGCCGGCGCATTGCACAGCCCAAAGGCATCATCAGATTCTCAAAAAGGCCATGACGAGTATGGAAAGCAGTTTTCTATTCCTCTCCCTCAAGGACTCGCACCGGGTTATATGCACCACAGAGGTCCAATTTGGTGAATATCACTGCAATTTGAAGCTAGTCCTAAAGGACTGAAATCCAGGGCAACAGGATCTGTTCTTAATGGTAATCTGACTTACTGTGCGGTAGTCTGTGCACGGTCTTAAGTCTCCCTCCCATGTGGGTACAAAAACAAGGGTGAAGCAGCAGGAGAGCGAGAACAACAAAATAGTTTTTAGGGCCAAGTCTACATAAGCTCGTAACACTTGATCCTCGTTCTGGGTGCCCTAGGATTCCATAGACTCAATACAAGACCTCAAGGATGCACTGGCAGCATACTTCGCACCCCATACTAACGTCGACTACGAGAGACACCTGTTTCACAGCACGAAGCAGGCAAAAGGGGAGACGATGGATGCCTGCGTGATGCGACTACGCACCAAGCTCAAACACTGTGACTTTGCAAACTACTCGAACACGGAGGCCCTCAGGTCACACATTATATCCAGATGCAAGTCTCAAGGGTTCCGCAGGAAGCTGTTACAGAAATCCCAAACACTAGAAGAGATCCTAGCGCTGGCCAGAGTTGAGAGGGCAATTGACTCTCAAGTAGAAAGTTTCGGGAGTGCCGCAGCCGGAGAGAATCTCCACCGACTACAGCTGGAGAAGAAGTCAGAAGAACTCTTCTGCTACAAGTGCGGATTTGAATATCCACATGAAGGGACGTGCCCCGCCGTGGGACAACGCTGCATGTCCTGCGGTGAAGAAGGACATTTCAAGGCCGTGTGTAGACTGTTCCAAGACAGAGGGAGAGAGCGACCCAAGGAAAATACACCCCGCAGTAGAAGTCATTATGGGGGGCCATCCAACACCAACCCAAGTTCAACCCCCTCCACTGCCCAGCATCAACCCCAGGGTGACCAAAAGGACCGAGACTCTGGAGACGACCGGCAAAGACGAAGACAAAGAAGGAGATTTGTGATGCGGGCGACCTGAACGGAGATCAAGACGACATGTGCGCTACCTGGTAGAGCAATCCCCTACAGAATCGGATCCCAGCTCATCGGGGAGCGACCAAAAAAAGAAGGCATATGTCTATGCCCTGGGCAACCCCACGGCGACCGCCCACAGCCGAACACTCATCATCAAACTACAGGAACGACCGACAGAGTTCCTCATAGACACTGGTGCCACTGTCAATGTGGTGAGTGAAAATATATACTCAGAGCTAACCCAGAAACCCAAACTACAAGCGGCCAGGGTCGATATATACGCATATGGAGCCAAGACCCCGCTGAAATGCTTGGGACAATTCAGTGGAGTCTGCCGCTACAAAGGAAAGGAAATGAAGGTCCAGATACATGTCTTGGCCACGGAGACAGACAGTGGCCGTGTTCTGAGCTTCAAAGCGGCCGCTGGCATGGGCCTAATACTCATACTCTACAACATCATGGTCCACAAATACATTGACCCGGCGGAAATGATAAACAATCTGTATCCCAAGATATCCAAAGGCATCGGAAAACTCTGGAACCGGCAAATCAAACTGCATGTGGACAACTCCATACGCCCTGTGGCCCAGCCATATCGCGGAATCCCTGTCAACATTCAGAAGAAGGTGGAGGACGAACTGAGCAAGTTGATGGAACAAGACATTATCGAAAAGGCCACTGGGCCCACCACATGGGTTTCCCCAATCGTCCCAGTCCCGAAGAAGGGATCTGAGGCCATTAGACTTTGCATCAACATGCAACGTCCAAACCAAGCGATCAAAAGAGAGAGGTACCCAGCGCCCCGAATCACTGACATGATCCATCTATTAAATGGGGCCAAGGTTTTCTGCAAACTGGACTTACAAAAGGGATACCACCAGTTGGTAATGCATCCCGAGAGACGCAATAAAACTACGTTTGTCACTCACGTCAGCCTCTTCAGATACAAAGATTAAGCTTCAGGGTGTCCTCGGCCGCAGAGACTTTCCAAGCAGAAGTCCATAACATAATTAAACACATCCCGAACTGCCTCAACTATTCAGATGACATCTTAGTGTTCGGAACTGACGTGAACAAACAAGATGAGACTCTCATGAAGGTATGCAAGGCCCTACGATGCCAATCTCACGCTAAATAAGGACAAATGCGAATTCCGCAAGAACTTAAATTCTTCGGCCATGTCTTCTCCGAATCAGAGATGACCCCAGACCCCGACAAAGTGTCAGCCTTGAACGACACCGCGGCCCCAACCAATGTGCCCGAGCTCCGATCGTTCATGGGCCTTGCCAGTTACTGCAACAGATACATTCACAATTTCGCATCAGTCAGCGAGCCATTAAGGAAACTCACCCATCAAGACGAAAAGTTTGAATGCTCCAGCGACTGTCAAAAGGCCTTTGAGACAATAAGAGAGAGTCGCGAAGGCGGAGAACATGTCCTATTATGACCCCAACAGAAGGACGGAGCTGACCGTCGACGCCAGCCCCGTAGGGCTGGGGGCCATACTGGCACAACTCAACCCGCGAGATCCCTCGCAGAAACACATAGTGGCATATGCCAGCCGCAGCCTGTCAACCACCGAACAGGCATACTCCCAGGCAGAGAAGGAAGGGCTAGCTGTCATATGGGCATGAGAACATTTCCATCTGTTCCTGTACGGGAAACCATTTCAAGTTGTCACGGATCACCAAGCTCTGCTATTCCTCTATGGCAACCCACAGGCCAAAATGCCTCTGCGCATCGCCCGATGGGGGATAAGACTCCAAGACTACGCCTTCGACATCGTCCACAGGCCAGGGAAAGGCGAGAATCCAGTCTTCCTGTCAAGAAGACCGAGGGGAGAAAGCACGCCAGAACCATCAGTGGCTGACCGATACTTGATACCTAGTCCATCAGACCACACCGGAGGGTGTCAATTCGGAGGAACTCGCCCGAGAAACGGAGTGTGACCCGGCTTGCCGCATCATCTGCGAGGGACTAGAATCGGGACAGTGGCAAAGAGCCCGAGAAAGAGGGAAAGCAGCGGGAGGCCAAGTATGGGAAGACGTGGAATGGCTCCTGCTGGTGAAGGAGGAGCTGGCCGTGTTGGACGATCACCTACTACTCAAAGACTGCAGACTAGTGATCCCAGAGGCCATGAGAGCAAACGTCATCAAATTAGCGCATGAGACTCACGAGGCATGGTCTCCACCAAGCGCATGCTTCGACAAAAGGTATGGTTCCCGAACATAGACGCCCGAGTAGAAGCCGCCATCAAGGCGTGTCCCACCTGCTGCCTCATCACGTCCAACCGACACCCAGAGCCCCTGCGCATGTCAGAGCTCCCACAAAACATATGGGAGGCCGTCACAGCCGATTTCTTTGGATCCATTGAAGGGGGGGAAATACGTATTGGCTGTGATGGACCAGTACCCACGATATCCCGATGTGCGGCTCGTCTCGTCCACGGCCGGCCACCACGTTGTCCCGGCACTAGACCACATGTTCTCCGTTTACGGAGTTCCCAAGGTGCTCAAGACTGATAATGGTGCCCCTTTCTGCGGACATCAATTCGCCCAATTTGCGGAATACCTAGGATTCCATCACAGAAAGATTACTCCGTTGTGGCCCCAATCCAATGGAATGATCGAAAGGTTCATGGCCAAACTCAAGCGAGCCTTACAAGTTGCTCATCTGACAGAACAGCCCTTCGAGCAGGTACTTAATCAACTGTTGAGAGACTACTGAGGAACGCCTCATAGCACGACAGGAAAGACCCCGGCCGAGCTCTTGTTTGGGCGAAATACCCAAACGCGCATCCTCCAAGCCGAAGGGAGCAGCCCGCGCCCGGCATTAGATCCGGAGGTCCTCGAGCGAGATGAAACAGCCAAGGCTCGGATGAAAGAGTACGCTGATGACCGACGTCAGGCGCAGCCATCTCCACTCGAAGTGGGTGACGTGGTAGCTGTTCGCCAACCAGTGACCCACAAGCACACTGCAGTCTTCAGAGAGGAGCCCTTTCTCGTCACGCACAAGAAAGGGTCGATGATAACAGCCCAAGGATCAACCGGATCTGTCACCCGCAACTCGTCCCATTTCAAGGAACTTCCACCATCAGAGACGAGACGTTTGAATGGGAGAGTGCAAGCCCCTGTGGACTATGAGTCGGATGAACCTTACCTAGGCGACCAGTGGGACTCGGACGAAGCCGAGCCGGGCGGAGGACAAGGAATCATCGAGAGTGGCATGTCACCGAGGCTAGGACTGGCACGGCCGCAACGAGCCCGGAACAGACCCTGTCGTTGGATCGAGGAAATGGACTGAGGCCCACCAGACCGTCGCCGTTCGCGAAGAGTCTGGTAACTGTTTAAAAAAGGGGGAGATGTCATGTTGACGTCTCCAGGACAATGGGGGTGGGAGTGACGGAGAGCGGGGAGGGAAGGGAAGTGACGTGTGGGAGGAAGAGTTAGTCAGTTCATGTTGAAGTTTGAATAAAGTTGCACGCCAGAGCAGAGCTCCGTGTCGTGTCCATTATTAACCGCGCCACGCGCTGAGGCCTAGAGCGAACCCGACATGTGCCCTCTGGCACGTGTGACATTGGCTGGGCCAGGAACGGAGGTGTGTGGCCCTTGGACAGGGGGTGTGCGCCACGTTGGCCGGGCCCCGCTCGCAGGGAGTTGCTCTCCGAGGAGGTGTAGTGTGGACACCACAGGGTTGGAGACAAGCGGCCCGGGAGTTGCCCGTGCAACACAGGCAGGAAGGTCAAGAGGAACCTGACGGGAGCATGATAGAGGCCTGCCTTCCCTCGACTCTGAGCCAGAAGGAGCTTTCACTATCCGGACTCTCTCATGGCCCCTTCCCTCAAAAGGGGTGGGGTACTGAAGGGTGGTCTGCACCCAGGGGCCGCCCCACCGAGGTGTAACTTTTTTTAAATTTTTTTATTTATTTATTAACATTAATGGAATTTAGACATTCTCGTGAATATATTTATCAATGACCAGATAATCAAGTCTGCTTCCAACTCCGCCCACCCAGGTCCCAGCTTATGTACGCCTGTATTACACCACATTCTATTCGCTGTTTATTCTGTACAGAGTATTAATGTCCATCTGTTCTCTTGCATCTAGGGCGGCGGGGTATGACACTCGCCTAGATTGTATTTTGTGTCATAGCCGACAGTTCCGGCAGCACCTGCCTCCGTGAATTTCCAGCAGCACCTGCCTCCGTGAATTTAGGTCTGTATTTTGCTCTCCTTGGCCTAGGCTAGCTGATTCTTGCCACACTGAGGTCCCCACCAATGACCATTTCTGGAGGTCTCTCCGCCACTGTTTTGCTTCCAGGCTCTTGTGCGGCTTCCAGCCGATTCCTATCCTACGTTTTGCTAGGATATATGCCAGGTCCTTCAGTTTACTAATATGTTTTGCCTGTTTTAGGTGTGCGAAAATGCCAAGCAGGCTGGCCTTGGGAGACTGTACATCCAATATTATGTCCGCTTTGGCAAGCATTTGAGCTATGTCATCCCAGTACTGTTGGATTTTTCCACAGTCCCAGAGCATGTGCACCAAATCTGCGTCGACTAGTTTCCGGGGGGTTCAGTACGCGCTGTGGGTATACAGCTGTATTCGCTGAAATTTTGCGTTTCTGGACACTTTCTTATGATATGGTATCGTTCTCCAATTCCCAGTCCGTCATTGGTTCCCGTAGGTCCACTTCCCAGCTTTGTCGGGTCTGCACTAGCTCAGTGCCACCCTGGGACATGATTAGTTTGTATATCCTCGATACTGCGTTACCACCCACTGCGATATCATACAGTGTTTCTATTGTTTCGTCTTGTTTTAATTTGGCCATTTCTGCTTTAGCCTCATGAGGAAAGAGGTGTGTATAATATGTTGCCCTACATGTATTCCGGTGCTTATAGTAAGTGCCCTGAAGTGCACGTGTTTCCCCTCCTGTAGTAAGTCACCAGTTGTTGCCACCCCTAAAGGCTCCCAGTACTTCCATATATTTAGTCTGGACTGCGGGTCCTCCGCTCTCAGTGCCAGCAGTGGGATATAAGGAGAATATGGAAACACCTTCCATAGTAAGCGACAGGCCATATGCCATGTCGATTTCCCGAGTGTCAGCAAGAGTGGGGGTCTCGGATTTAGCGGTATCTGGATCCCTATTATCTCCCTCAGAAAGAATGGAGTGCATGCCGGCTGCAGGAAAGAAGTGTCCCGAGTCTGGTCATCAGACAACCACCCCGTGACAAACTGTAAGTGGCTTGCCACAAAATATGCTTCGATATTTGCCACCTTTATACGCCCTTAGTCATGTGGTTTCTGCAATGTTTTAAGTGCCATCCTGCATCTACAGCTGTACCATAGAACCCTCCCACATGTAGTGTCCAGTTTCTTGAAGAAGCTCATAGGGATCTTGTACGGGACATTGGTGAAATAATGAAGGAACCTAGGGAGCACTACCATCTTCAGCAGCGCAGCTCTACCCATCAGTGAGAGAGGTAGTCTAGCCCAAAAGTCCAGTTCTATGTATTCTGTGTGCGTTGTGTTCAGGTCATGGACGATTTGCACTCGTAGGTAGTTAAATGTTTCTACTTCCCACCTCACTGGTATCATTGGAACTGTGTCTAGTGGTTTCCCTCTGTAACCTACCAAGGGGAACAAGCATGATTTTTGTTTGCTGACCGTTATGCCTGAAAGGTCGGCATAGCGCTCCAACACGTCCTATATGTATTGCAGGTTAGTCTCTGGGTGGCGTAGATATAAGAGCATGTCATCAGCATATAACAAGATCAAATTACATCTACCATGCATATCTATGCCAGCCTCATTATATTCCTTCCGAACATACACTGCTAGAGGTTCTAGGTCCAGTATAAACAGCATAGGGGACCATGGGCATTCTTGTCTCGTACCTTTTTCTAGCTCCAATTGTTGTTAGATCTCGTTACCTATCTTGACTCTCGTGACTGGCATATTGTAAAGCAGCTGAACCCATTTAATGTATGTGGGCCCCATGCCAAAACATTTGAGTGTAGCTAGCAGCCGTGGCCATCTGACCGAGTCAAATGCATTGACCTCGTCTAATGAGAATATAGCGTAATGGTTTGTGCTGTCTTTGGTGTGATCAATGATATGATGCAACCTTCTTAGGTTCCATGTAATGGACCTATCTGGTACTTATCCTGTTTGGTCGGGGTGTATGAGAGAAATTACGGTCTTGAGTCTATTAGCCATTAGGGCTGGGAGTATTTTCCTGTCTTCATTTAGCAGCGACAGCGGTCTATACGACCCAGAGTCTGTATTGGGTTTGTTTGGTTTCAGCAGCAAGATAATGAGGGATTCCCTTGACGATGTCGGGAGGACTTCTGTGTCAAATGCCTCGTTTAGCATTGCTAATAGTGTGGGTGTAACTTCTGTTATGTATTCTTTATAAAAATACACTGGGTATCCCATCTGCCCCTGGTGTCTTGCCAGTTGGCAACCTTCTAATAGTGGCTTCCAATTCTTCTATAGTTATAGGTGCGTCCAGCCGCTCGGCTGCTTCTAGGTCTAGCTTCGGGAGGTCTATCTGTGCCATGGCCTCCAATACCTTGGGTGATTCTACCTCGACTGTCTCTGTGTATAGTCTTTTGTACTATTCTTGGAAACATTTATTTATCTCTTCTGCATCATATATGCTGTTCCAGCTTCCTTTTTGTATTACCTGTATCATATCCCGCTTGAATTTGTTTTTACATAGCCAGGACAACATTCGACCTGGTTTATCGCCTTCTGCATGTTGTTTTTCTATGTATTTCTTGTAATTCAGTGTGCCTAACCTATCCAGTGTTTCAGACATTCGTGTTTAAGGCGGGTAGTTTCTTGGGATCGCTCTTCAGTCTCCCCCTGTGCGCTGTCAATTTCTTCCAGTGTTGCTTCTGCCCTAGTTAAGTCTTTCTCTCTTGTAGCCTGTATTCCCTTTGCTTGGGCTATTGCTATTCCTCTAATTGAAACTTTGAAGGCTTCCCATAATGTCCCAGCCGACGCTACACTACCAGTGCTATGTTTGAAGTACTCTTGGGTGCTCTCCCTGAGGTGTTTGCGGAAAACCAAATCTTTCAGGGATTCGCTCCTCAGCTTCCAGGTACAGATTCGTCCTCTTGGGGGTGGGGGGGAACATGGCATGTGACTAGAATCAGTGCGTGGTCTGATAAAACCCTCGCTTTATATTCTGCAGTTGTAAATTCACCCAGGGTTTCTCCCCCCGTGAAAACAGAATCCAATCTGGTGTATAGATTTTTCAGGGCAGTATGATTTGAGTATCCGCGTACCTGCGGGTGTAGGGACCTACAGACATCAGACATGTTGAATGCTTACAGCAGAGTTTTCAGGGCTTTTGCCGAAGGGGCCGGATGCCCGAATGTATTATCTGATCTGTCGAGTTCAGGGTTTAATGTGTAATAAAAGTCTCTGCCCCACACTAATGTGCAATTTCTGTATGGGCTAATTTGAGGATATAGTGAGCGGAAGTAAGCTGCAGTGTCATGGTTTGGAGCATAAGTGTTTATGATACATAATTCCTTTTTTTAAAGAAACCGTGTAGTACAACCATCCTGCCCTCCTTATCTTTAATTGTTTTAAGACCCTGAATGGAACGGACGGCGCTATCCATATCAGTACCCCTCTATCCAATGGTGGTGCCGCTCCATCTCTTGGTGAGAGCTGTTAATTTCTCAACCGTAAGGTGTGTTTCTTGTAAGAGTGCTATATCTATCGTTTGGCGGCACAAATGTGCCATTATTCTGTTCCTTTTCATGTAACTATTCAGCCCTCTGACATTCCAAGTTGCTATTTTAAGGTCCCCCATCATAAATGCAACCTTTTTTGGGACCCTTAGGCCCACTGTTCATAACATGCGTACTCTGTATAGTTGTATAGGCTGTCTCCCAACTGCACCCCTCTACCCCCGTTCCCTCCCAGTCCCCAGCAATTGCCCAGCTGATCACCTTGTGCTCAGGCATTACCGCTTCTTACTACCGTCCCAGTTATCTTGTTCACTGGTGTCCAGAGTGCAGCAGGTGGATATGTAACGGCCAGTATCTGAAAAAACAAAGAACAGTCTTGGGTAAAGGACGCTTCCTAGCAGCGTGCTCCTGACTTATTAGGGTCCACACTGCTTGCTCCTGTTGTAAACAAAAGGTGTTAGTGTCAAAGTTGACTTATGCATGGGTTGAATCTTCCAGTGGTTCGTCCGTACTTGTCCTGATCTTGTTTCTGTCAGTTTTTATGGGGTTCAGACAGCAGGTGCCTAGGTGTCTCCTGATTGTCTATCCGCCCCAGATGGGAGGTTTTCCATATTCATCCACTTCTGTGCATCTACAGGGGTATCAAAAATCACGGTGCATCCCTTGCTTATGATCTTCATCCTCGCCGGGTACAGCGGCATATATTTGAGGTTTCATTCCAGGAGCCTTTTTTTTTTTACAGATATGAAGTGCATCCTTTGTTTTTGCACTTGCAGAGTATAATCTGGGTATGCTGTAATGTTTGCTAATGCTCTCTTATCGTACCACCTCTCCTGAAGTGTTCAAGGATCTTCCTCTGTCTTTATAATTTAATAAGCGGGCTATTATGGACCTTGGCGGCGCTGCCGGTGGGGTTTTTTCTGGCTAGGGACCTGTGTGCCCTTTCAACTGTAAATCCCTGTGTGAGATTGCCTAGGCCGATTTCCTGCAATAGCATGTTCTCAATGAAATATGTGGGGTTCCCACCTTCCTCTCATCAGGAAGACTGATAATTCTTACATTATTCCATCTAGCCCGCCCTTATGCGTCCTCAACCCTTGCCTCCAGGTTTCTCATTTGTAGTTGCTGTGTTGCTATGTCTTTTGTGTTGTCATTTTGGCCTATCACATATGTTGTCACCTGCTTTTCGAGGGTCCCGGTTTGTTCCGCTAATGTTCTAACATCTTGTTTTAGGAGGTTAACCTCTAGGCTAATTGTGTCCATTTTGGTCTCCAGGGCTATCTTCAAGGCTGCTATTGCGACCAGGACTTGTTGGTCTCCTACATTCTGTTTCTGCTCCACCTGTGGTGTTGGGGCAGCAGGCATGAGGGCTTCGCTTGAGTTTGCTACCTTCTCAAACGTATCCAGTGTAGGCTGCTTTGATTTATACTTTGGTGCCTTGGTTGGTGACAGTTTATGTGCTGCTCATCAGCTATATATACGTGACCAGCCATTGCAGGTCTTTGATATGTAGCTATGTCCCTCAAGTTGGGGCGTAAGAATTGGCATGTGGTATGTTCAGAGTGAGCGCCTGCCGGGTACTGCAACAGTCTTTCTACTACTATATGCGGGTTATCATCCATGAACAGCCCCCCCCACTCAACCCTATTGGCCTCTGCTTGCATAGTTGTAAGCGTGGTTATGCTCTCTGTCTTTTGTCTTTGCACGTCACTGCTTATGTGCCTCCCCAGCCAGGAGTTTGATTGTATTCCGGTATTGTATTTATTACATTTCAGCACTAGTGGAGCGTGTCCACTTCTGCTCCGGCTGCTGCGCAATATGTGGGGAGCTGTACGCCTGTAGCTTAAGGCGTGGCTTGTGTTGCCCACTGCTCGCTTACATATGCACTTCACCGCCGCGTTTATAATATGTCTGGGCTGCCTGTACTTCCTGTACCCTTATTAGGGATCCAACCGCATTAGCCTGCCACACTGATGGGGAACGTTGTGGTGTAAGCTGTCTTCGGTTGCCTTTGCGTGCGCCTCTAGCTCCACTCTGTCACAGGTTGGGCTCTACTGTGCCCCGACTCAGTACAATCCGCTTGTTTTGGCTGGGCATATATGGTTCTCCCAGTTTACGACCTACCTGTTTAGTTAGATCTCCTTTTCTGATTTCCTGTACACCGTTACCTGTGTTACTGCACCTCCGTAGGCACGGGCCGGGTTACTGTGCCTTCAACGGCGTCAGTGTAGATGTTTCTACATCTTTGCATCCTTTAGCTGCGTTAGTTAGCATGGCACCCTTAAAAGCATACTTTGATAATTTCTTTTGCACCAGCTTTGCTTCCTCACCCTTTTGAGTTGCCTGCTTTTAATGATTATTTTCTTGCAATAGTCTACAATATTGTGCGATACTCAACTGTATTTCAGACAAAGGCTTAGCCTCAACTCCTACCAATTTCTTGAGTTGCTTCTGCATTGGTTCTGGCAACCCTTGGCACAATATATGGTAAAACACAGGTATTGATTTCGTCCAAGATTCATGCGTTTTGAGCACCCATGTGTCTTGGAAATTCTGGATATAAACTAACAGATCTTCAGACGCCTTCATTTTTTGAGTCATTATAGCTCCCATATCGGAAGTATCTGGGTAAAGAACTCGTAGCGCTTTCCATACTGCTGCTCTGCAATTGTTAAATGGCGCTCTGTCATGCGCGGTGTTAATTGTGGTTAAACCGGGGTAGCCTGCCCGTTTCCACACATCGTCTGCTCTCTCACCAAGTATGGCGATCAGGAGACCTTTAATGTCCCCTATAGCTAGCGTTTTTCCCCTTGTCATTTTTTCTAACTCATGTATCCATTTTCCGGCTCCCGATGTCAGCTTTGGAAGCTTGTTTTTCAAGTTTTCTCGATCCATGTGTGGCCATGGTATATTGTGGTCTTGCTCCCCCTTATCTAGTAGCAGAAATTGGAATGCTCAGCCCTCTTTCTCTTCTCTCATAATTCTCCTGTCTATCGCAGGGGTAATATTCCTGCATCGCTGTCTAGCTGGCAATGTCCTTAGTCTGTCTACATAGGGCGGTGACAACACTCCCCTCTGACCATGAGGTACTCCTTCATGTCGGTCAGACTGTACGGCTGTCTCTGATGCCCTCGGTGCGGACTCGCTAGTGTCTGACCATCGCATCCCTCTTTCCCTTGGGAGTCCTCTTTCGCGCCATCTCCCTTCCTTGTTTGCCTCGTGCTCCTCCCCTTCGGAGTCGGGCATGGTTTGTTCCCAATTCATGCAACTCTGTGTCTTCATCATTTCTACTGATTTCTAATCTGTCCAGGGACAGTTTCCTACTTCCACTACTTCGGGTGACATCCTCAGTGTCATACAGCTGAGTGCTTTCCAAGCGCTTGTCCTCCCCCTCTCCTTGGGGTATTTGTTCTAGCCCCATTTCATCATATACTCTATCGATCGTTTCCCCGATGCTTCTGGTGTCGAAGTCATCTTCAATATTTGCCCTAGACATGCCTGGTACAGAATCGTACGCAGGAAAGAATTCTTCAATGTCTTCCCAGTCTACAACTGGATCAAGTTTTTTTACTTCCCTCTCCAAATATTCGAGATCGCGTGCCCCCTGTCTTCATTTACGTTCGATATCGTCATCAAATTCTTTGCGCTTCCTCGCCTCTTCTCTGACCCTATCTTCTTCCCTTCTCTTTTCATTTCTACGTTCATCTGCCCTTCGAATTTCCTCATCTCTTCGTCTCCTTATCCTTTTTTCACATACCCTTTGCTCTTCTTCTAACCTTTGCTGTTTCCGTCTGTCTTGATCATAGGCTGCTCTCGAGCTGTTTTTCTTGCTCTTCGCGATATAGCTTTTCTCACCTTAGTCTATCTTTCCTTCTTATCCTTTCATCGCTTAACTCCTTCTCTTTCTCCTTTCTCTGTGCCTCATCTAACCTCACTTCATCACTTCCTTTCCCATCGAGTTTTAATAAAATGTGTCCTCCCATCCACTCGTCTTTTGCGAATGCTGTCTCATCAGTTCTGTCTTCACTTCCTTTCCATTTCTTTCCCTCTCTCTCCTTGTCGAGAGATGCACTTGTCTGTGCCTGATCCTTTCTTTCATCATCGCATCTCCCCTTGTCCCTTGGGACTGCGTAGGTAAGATTCTTGTCCTTATCCTTCCCTTGATTTTCGTCACTAATATATGTAGGTGACTCATATGCGGGATTGCTGTACCCTGTGGCTGCTTTAAGCTCCCTTAACTGGTATAATCCCTCGTCCTTACTTTCTTCGGTTTTCATTTCGGGCGAGGCAGGTGGCGCAGTAGGCGTCTCACCCACCTCTGTGCATACATTTAGTATCCAATCTGCTGGCGGCTCTTCCTCCTTTGTCTGTTCATACATCGTCCAAAGTTCTAGAACCGCAAGGCATTTTTCTAGCTTCTTGCCTGTATATGTGGCATGCAAATATGTCGTCATGTGTTGTAAAACGGCTCTAGATAAAGACCCATTTTGTGGCCATGGCATAAACATCCTGTGAGCAGTACCTTTAACCCACACAGTGCTATACTTCCTTAGCTTGGGTGCATGTTTTGGCAACTGCTTGCATAAGTGTGCTAATGGGGTTAGGTCTTCCATGCTTAAATCTGTTCCCTTTCCTCTTATATAACACTTGTTAATGCTTTTGTGTGGTTCAAACACCTTGTGACAATATGAGCGAGCACCAAACACTGCAATCTCTAATCCAAATTTTCCACCCAAAAATGTTTTATATTACCAATTTGCTCAAAACATCAATTCATGTGCGATTCTGTCACAGCTATTGAAGCGCGCAAAAATTTTTGATCAGTTCTCTTAACAAAAATTTCACATACGACGTCACAACAAAACATGTAAGACAGACACTTAACAGATTAGACGAGACTTTTTGGCCGGGGCCCCCCTGAGCAAAATATGGTCAGGTCGGGACCCCCCAGAAATGCCAAATGGACAGTATATATTGCGCGCCGTCACCTGCTCCCTTCACAGTAGCTGGGCTCCCTCATCCCACCCCGACCCAGTCCCTGGTCTCTCCCCCGTCACACATCCTGTGCTCTCCCTGGGCTCACCCCACTCTGCTCCCACCACCATCCCATGGTTCCCGTCCGTTGTCCACCCACCATAGTCCCTGGGTTCCCCCCATCCCGTTCCCAACACTGTCTGAGGGCCAGTGGCAGCTGGTGATTTTTTTAAGTGGAGGGGCATAACTATTTCCCCCAAAAATGCCATAGCGACCGAGCATAGTGAGGGAGCCCGAACCGATAAAGGGGAGTTTGGGGGGATTTCCCCCTATGAATTTTTTTTAAATAATGGGTTAAAATGTTTGCAATGGTTGCTGGGGAGCCCAGGGGGCAGGCAACACATTTTTTACTGGACATCTATGATAGATGTCCAGTAAAAAGATACCATCCCTGTCCCCTGTGCCCCACTGGGCCTAACACAATCAACATGATATGTGTATGCAAGGCGCTGCACATTCATACAGCAATCACTCTATCATTCACACGCGCATACATCACCATACATTCACTCATAACATATCACTATATTTTGTACCTACATTATGACACTTGTCAAAAAATAAAACACGGGCACATTTGCAAAACCATGCTTTAAGGTCCTTGCAATGCTCCTTACACAAGTTTCCTGGAAATCCACCCATGTTTTATTTTTTCAAAAGTGTCAAATGTATGCACATACAATAGTCATATAACTTAACCCCCAGAAAAATGTAGGATATCCAGTCTTCAACAGCTATGGTGCCATCCTAGTACTGGTGGTAAGATTCCGGATAAGCTGTTAACTGGGGCTATGTCCTGTGACTGGTCAGGGCTAGGAATAACTGGAAGAGGTTTTGCAAGCCCTAAATTGCACTAATGCCAAAAAGAATTCTTGAGTTGCTCGATGTTGAATTGCTATGTATCTTTATTTTGTCAAACATAGATTGAAAGTTTCAATTATTGTCATTGAATACTTAAGTCAAAAAAGAAAAGATTACATTGCATGAACTCAAATTGTAGTTGCTTCACTGTTATACATTCAAATTCCTGTTAGACTACTTTAATCAAAAACAAGCATCATTGTACATAGCCATTGCTTCTTGAATAAGCTTTCCAAGTTCCAATGTTGTATAGTAGAGGGTATGAAATTACTGTACTAATGTACTTGTACTTAGTTGAATCACCTTGGCCTTCAATTGTAATACATTTGCTGTAATTGCTAATGTTGCCTTGGTTACTAATACTGACCAATTTTGCTGTTAGTATGTGGCAGATGGTGCCTCTTAAGATGTTGTTTAAAATAAATTTGAAATCTTGCTAATCAATAGCAGAACTGGTGTCTCTGAGTGCCTTGAATGCCTTGACACGCGTTTCCCCACCCTAGGTGTGGGTGGTTATTCAGGAGGCGTGGCAATATGTCTGAAAGTCAGGTTCCCGTGTTTGTATAATGGATGATGTCCCTGTTGGTCAAGAGCAAGAATGAGAGTATTTTCTAAGTGTAATTTAGGGACCTTCTGGTAAGTATGCTTAAAAGACATTGCATATAGCAGAAATAAAAAGTTTGTACTTACAATGTAGATGCGTTCTATATGTAGAGATATGAGAATCCAGCCTGAGTTGCTGGGACTGACAGGTTTTCAGTCTGAGGTACGTCCTGAAAAGTATCATAAAGTGACAGTATGACCAATATGACTAAGGCTGCATTGTCAGTATTGTATGGACCAATGGAAGGTGTCACTGTACAAACTGTATAATTGGATGCTTCTCTATAAAGAAAGGTGCTATATATTTATTATATACTTTTTCATATGGGCAATGTACATTTTGTAAGATTTTCGATATGAAATGTATAAAATATATTTGACAATAAAAAGTGAATTGAAGAGATAACATTTGAGAATATTTGTACACAAGTCCAATCCTCTGCAGTAGACCTATAGTGCCTTATTCTCCTATGATAGATACATGGTATTAGTTGTTTAAAATGATACCATTCCTAACAGTTCTTTAAGACCTAAACATATGAAATACCTATAGGGGAATTTGATAAAGTGTATAGGGGGTTGAGACATATGCTGTGGTGGGCAACTTCTAGGATAGCCCTTGATACGCTAAGAATTCAGTTTGCGAGGGGCGACTGAATCTTCTGAACCTGCAGAAATGCTTCTGTGCCATCCAGCTTGTGGGCGCAACCATTTATTTTTTCCCAGAGGAAGGGGATTCAGCTGTTGCCTGGGAAAGAACTGCAAGGAAAGGGTGGGATTTTAGTCAGATTCCTTATGAGAGAAGGTATCCAGAGGAGTTCCATCAGGCAGGCAAATTTGTGGCTACAGTGTGGCAGACCAACTGAAAAAATGAGAGATGGAAGGAAGCTGGCTTTGGACCTACCACTTTGGGGGAAAATACTGATCCCGGAGTTGAAAGATGTACTGGGTAGACACGGGTGGGCGGAAAGAGGAGGGCAGAAGGTCGGGGATGTGGTGCATGCGGAGGGCATAATGTAATTCACAGACTTGAGAACTAAGCACAGGGTGACTCACAATATGCTGCACATAAACACAACTAAGACATGCCCTTTATGGTTTGTCTGAGGGAGGAACCAGATCTCCCTCTGGATCTACCTTTGAGGCTCGAAGCTATGGATAAATTTGAGGGTGGGCCTATCTCCACAGCGTATAAATGGATAGCTAGTACAACGTCTAGGCACTGACAAAACAAAGAAAGTTGTCAAAGGGACTTGGGTGCCGTGAACTAGGTGGTGATAAACTCTAGGCCTAGGAGCATACAATACTACATACTTCATGTGGTGCATTATACCTCTCAGACGCTGTGTAAAATGGGCTGAAGAAAAAAATGACATTTGTCCCAAAAGTAAGGTGGAGGTGGGGACGTATTTGCATACGATTTGGACGTGTCCTAAGATTAGTAGCTTATGGAGAGATATGATGGAAATTTGGATTCATTAGTGGAAGATGATTTGTGTATGGACCCGAAAATGTGGTTACTGGGGGGGACTCGTCCTTCACGGTGCATGAAAGAGCTCTGACAGGTCTGGCCTTGAGATGTATCGCAATGAAGTTGGGGGTGGGGAGTAGGAGGACGGACCTTCTCATTGAATGTGGGATGATTGGTTGCATAGCTGTATGGGCCTGGAGAAACTGGTACACAAGAATAGGGGTGCCCGCAGAAGCATGACAAGGTGTGGTGGGAGTGGATAAACTGAGAGCAGGATCTAGGAAGGATGCAGGGAAATGAAGATCTTTAATGGTGAAAGACGAGAGCATAGAGTGGATGTTTGCCGGATGCCGGGTAGGGGTGAGGAGGACAGGACATTTTGGGGTGGGGAGGGCGGGGATGTGTCAATTATCGGTTAACATTTCTGGGAGGCAGTGTCTGCAAAAGAATGAAAAAATGAATCAAAGGGCATAACAGCACTGTTAGAAGGCGATAGCATACAGAATATGATGATAATGTTGGTTTCCTGGATGATATTCATGATGCAGCCTGGCAGGTTGATCATTTGTATCATTTTTATCTGTGACTTGAGTCATGTTAATCTTAATAAAGATTGTTTTATCAATAAAAAAAAGAATATTGCCAGCACTCTACCAGATCACCAATCTTCCCTTTTATTTCCAATCTGCACCCAGATGCAGTCAATTACTGCCCCATAACCTGTGTTATGGGACATAAATAATCAGAATCATCACTTGAAGACGCTTATGATAAAACAACTTGTGGCGGTGATGGGTGTGCTTTCTTGGCTGTGCCCCTTTTACATCATGCTTAGGCTCTTTTTGAAGTAAAATCATCGTCAGTGTTGAAATTAAAGCAGAGGACTCCAAAGTAGGTACAGCAGGAACAGGCAAGAAGCCAGCGGATAGAATAGACAAAGCTTTATTCTTGCACTTTAGTACAGGATTCCAGCTACTCTTTAATTACATAAGACACGCGCCCACCCTCCAGCCATTCTCCAGTGTACCAGCTCAGGTTCCAGTGCCACTCTCAGAACATACACACATCATAAATTCAATCTCAGTTAGCAACATTCTAACGTAATGTACGGATCACCAGCAGAACAGTTGCATAGGACATAATGACAAAACACTTCTCGCTTGCAACAGGATACAGCTAATATCTTTTGCAAACAATCAGAGGAACTGTATTTGGTCCAGTCTTTTGGGATTTGGTAATACTACACTATGCCTCCCCTGAGGAGTGGTTTTTCACAAATGTGATTGCTTCAAAACAGTTTTCACCATCAGGGATTGCTGTGCGGCCTCAACGTTAAGATTCCTCGATGGCTTTCAACATATGTAGCAGATATTATCAGGGTATTTAAGTGAGGACCTAGCTTTGGGAAGCAACAGATCTCTTCACAATCAAAGGGGGAAGAACAAGGTTAGGGAGCAGAGAAACAAGGGAGTGGGCATCTAACTACATCAGAGGGATGCCCATTGTCAGCAATCGATCTACAAGTAACAAGTGTAGAAAACAGTGGGGATCGGATCACCCAGTTTCAGATATGGTGGGGAGTGCACAGTGTATGGCCATAGGTGTTAGGGAGGAACCATTCTTTGAATAGGAGGGTCTTGAGCTCTTTCCTGAACTGTGGAAGCAAGGGTGCGAGTCGGATGTTGATGTGGACGAGGTTCCAGAGTCTTGGGTTGTAGACAGAGAAGGCCTGTCTTTTTCCTTCCTGCACTGCCAGAGCTCAAGTCTTCACTTCTGGTGGATCGTAAATCTCAGGAGGTGCTGGCTTTCTCAGTGATGTAGCTTAGGGACATCAGGGGAACAGACTTGCAGATGATGCAGCAGGATTTGAAGAGGATACAGGCTTGTAGCAGGAGCCAGTTCAATGAGGGTCTGGATGATGTGGCCGAATTTGCGGAATCCTTTAATGAGTAGTGCTGCAGCATGCAGGTCACATCTCAGGTGAGCAAGGGGAGACACTGAAGGCCTTCCAAAAGGGCATTGCCACCATCCAGGAGGGAGAGGATCAAGGCTTGAATTGCAGATCTGAACTTCTTTTCTGAGATGAAGGGCTTGATATAATGCAGGAGAGAAAGTTGGTATCATGCCCTTGGTGTCTTCCTTGCTATGTGCTGTTTGAAGGAGAGGTGTCTGTCGATGTCAAACCCAAAGCACTTGGTTCAGGTGGCCAACAGGGGTGTGAAGCCCTCAAGGTGCATAGCAGAGAGCCAGGTCTGGATGTGAGGGTGTTCAGTGCTGTTGGTCAGCAGAAGGAATTCAGTCTTGGAGGGGTTAACCTTCAAGTAAGCACTGGACATCCACGACCGGTTCAATGAGAGGCATGCCTTGAGCCTGTGGATATATATTCGATGGAGGGTATCTTGAGGAAGAGCATTGTGTCATCTGCATATTGGTGGATGTTGTGTGGAGCAAGGGGGGTTCCAAGCGGTTCCATGTAAAGATTGAAGATCACAGGGAAGAGGATGGATCCTTACAGGACTCCACAGGAGATAAGTAGAGTTGATGATCTGGAGGAATCCATTTGTACAAACTGGTGTTGATTAACAAGGTATGATTTGAACCAGCTGATGACTACCTTGCTGATCCCCATGCGGCGATGTAGATTTTCGGTGAGTGTCTGGTAGTCTACTGTGTCAAATGCTGCTCAGAGGTCAAGGAGGACCCAGGAGCAAGGATTTGGCATCATTGGTACAAATAGTCTTCACCGTACCCCATGTCCTCAGTTGACTCATTTTTTTCACTGTGCTCAACCACACTGGTGAGTTATTAATTGTACTCTTTATTATTACTATCATTAATAATATGATGGCCAGGAAAACAATGAAGGAGTAATCTTATGGCTTAAGGAGCTCTTATTGAGGGGTCAGATGGGAGCGTGATGAGGAATTTGTGGAAGAAACATCCATCATTAAGAAGATTCAATGCAGTAAGTAATTTGTTCATCCAATGGATTGTGTCCTCGCATGGATTCCTCATCTTTGATAGACTCCCATAGCTGTAGCCTCTACTCAGGCAGAGGGAACAAGAAAGCCTTTCATTGCAATTATTTTCTTAAAGCATTCTGTGAGACTGCTATGCCAAACAGGCATCGCAGATTGATAAAGTGTCCAGGCAATAATGTATAGCAAATGTGTTCAGTGATGTTGCTGCCTGGCAGTCCAGAGTTGGGACTCTCTTTGGAGCACGGGTGAATTTGCTACTCCTCTGGTGTAGTGGGCCCTCAATCCCTTTGGAACACCTGTCTAGCTTGTATCATTCATAGATTGCTAGGACTATTCATCCTGAAACTGTTTTGATATTGATATACCCAGTCTTGGACCAGTGTAAGCCACAAACAGTTGGTCCTCTGTCCTGGAGTGGCTTGTTCACACAATGTAAAAACTTAAAGCCCTCTGGGGTCCAGTCTATGCAACCTCTCCTCTTCCTTTGATGGAAGAAGAGGAGGAGGATAAAAGGCTGGTAAATTATCTTTTTGGGACAAATGGAACTCATACTGCACCTTAGGGAGGAAGGATGAATGCACCCTTAGTGTCACTTTTTCCTTACAGAAAATAGTAAAGGGTGGTTTGCATGAAAGCGCATGGAGCTCCCTCACTCTGTAATCATAGGTGATTGTGCCACAGAAGGCGGTTTTACAGGAAAGGAGCCCGAGTGGGCAAGAGTGCATCAGCTCACCCATTAAGAAACTTAGGACCAAGTTGATATCTCAAGGTGGAACCACAAAGGGGGTTGGGGAAAAATTGTTTATTAAACCTTTTTAAGAATTGAAATACTTAGGTTATAGAAAAGTAAGAACCTTGATCAGCGTGCGCTTAAAGATGGAAAGCGTCACTAAATATCCCTCGATTGTAGCCACCTGTAGCCCTTGCTGGGCTAGGTGTAACAGAAAGGAAAGTACTGCTGTGATATTGCATGAAAAAGGGTCGCACTCCCAGGCACTGCACCAGCAGTATAGAGCCTTTGTTGCTGGCCTTCTGGCCAAAAGCAACACCTTATTGTCGTCTTTGGGGAGATTCCGGTCCCTATACCTCATCCTCTTCATAGCCAGGCGTGGAGATTGAGAGTGCTAATGTTTGGGGGTAGGACTAGCCCTTCCCCTCTCTTGGGAGGTGTCATGGAGGGCAAATGGTCAAGTCAAAAAGGATGGGTACAAAGTCCTCTTGTCCCAATCCTGAGCGAACAGCATCATAGTTGTTCTAAACCTCCTAAAACTGCTGATGACATGAGAGATGACTGTAATTGGTGGGAATGCGTATTGAATTTAATTGTTTATTTATATAGTGCACATGGAACGTTCCAGTCCATCACAAACGTGTTCCCCAGTGCTCCTTATGGAGGAAATTCTATGGAGCAGAACACCTTGCACTTCCTGTTGGAACTGGATGCAAACGGATCCACTTGAGGGGTCCACCAGAGGGTGAAGATCTCCATAAGGACTTCCTGGCACAGCTCCTACTTATGAGAGAACAAGCCATGTCGGCTCAGGGCATCTGCCATTGTGTTCTCCTTGCCAGCTAGGTGGACCACTGATAAAGAGGACCTGCTTTGCAACACCAAAAACCAGAGATGCATTGCATCCCATAAAAGTGGAAGTGACCCTATGCCCCCTCTCTTGTTGATGTCTGGTATGATCAGAACAGTTTTCCCCCGTTTTGTGTGTTTTATAAACCTTTATTTATAAAAAATGGGGTTTGAAGAATGCCTAACTTGCCCTATTTCTAAATGGGCCATTAAAATAAAGAAGAAAGAATAGTCCAAATGTTTGTCTGTCAAAAGTAAAGAATCTGTCTGTGTCAAACCTATGCTTGCCCACCTGTTCTAATGTAACAATTTGTAGGGTATTGGATGAACTATAGAAGTGTCTCAAAAGAATATCAGGATTCTCAACTCCCTTCCCCAAGCTTAAGTCACTTCAATCTCCAAAAGTTCAGTTAGTTCCAAACATTTCACAAAAAGGCAGTTCAATAGTGTTCTTATCCTGCAAAGCTCATGTACTTCTCTCAGGCTTCCCTTGCCCGATGCAATGCTTTCTAGCATAACGCAGTTCTAATTTAACAATGTTCCTGGGTGGATCTTTCTGGCTTTCCTCACCAGTGCTTAGATCCTCTTTAATCATTACTTTCAACTCTTTAACATTTTACATTACAATATTTCATCATCTTGATATACTGGGTTCCATTCCCCAATCTTCCTGCTTTCCTCATGAGGATTATGTCGAAGTCTTTCGAAACGGCACAGCTTTACTTATTCCCATGCCTGACCACTCTGACACAGTTGTATTCTGGTTATCGTATTACTTGAACTCTGTTGATCTTTCCTCAAGTGTGCCTCTAGCACCACGACAAGTTCTACTTCCTTGTCTCCATCTCAAGCATGCTCCTTAGCACACTGACAAGTTCCACTTTCTTGTCGATTCATTTAATCTATTAGTTCTGTTTCATCTGATCCCCATCGGGATCTTGCTTCACTCAATATTCTCTTCCATAGCCTTTCCCGTCGGCTTTCACTTCCATTAACTTAATTCAACTCACTTTTCACCTCAGAGATACTTTGTTTAACTTTCGCATTTCACAGAGACTTTCGAGAAAGCAGTATTCCACGGGACCACACTGTTACTCTGTTTCATTACAATTCAACACAATCAAAGCTTTCTTTCAACACGTCTCACTTCTTATTCATATCCTTGCTTGCAACTTGGTAATCATTTGCGTTGTTTCAAACCAGGCTCTCGCATCACTTTGAACTCACTGGCTGTACTTTAACAATGCGTCCTTCTGGTTTCTTACATCCAAGGTCAGGGCCTCTCCCCTCCTTCTCCTCAGACCTTCCTGGGTGGCTTCGCTGACCCAGGGAAATGAACAATATCTTGGCACAAGGTTTGGAAAGATTAACCAGCTTCTCAGTTTCCTTTGACATACCCTTTGAGCTTCTTGGAGACAGGGTTCCCTTGCCACGCTTTCTCCTGCAGCCTTATAGTGTCTCGGCATCCCGTTCTCTCAAGCCTGGTTCTCAAAAGCCTCTGCTCACCATCTCGTCCGCTCTCCTTCTGCAACCCACCTTTGCCTTCTTGGCTTTCCGTGCTCAATTTGTGTTCTGGGTTCCACCTTTTATACTTAGTTCAGTTCTCAATTGGGTTCAGGTGTCTGTGATTGTAGCTAAGTGCCTGACTTTACCTGTCCTCATTAGAGGGACATTCATAGCCAGAGAAAAGTCCTTTTGAGTGTAGGTGTTCCGTCGTAATGTTATTAAGATGGTAGAAGCATTGAGGGCTCTGGGTAACCAGGGATCTGGCTGACAGTAGTCTGAGGGCATGTCGGGTAGTGGGTTATTTGAAAGGGGGGATACCATGTCTCACCCTCGGGTAATCCCTCCCCAATCCCAAGGGACCCTCCATCCAGGTGATCCTCCCTCGTTAGTCTGCCTCCAGGGTCGGGATCCAAAAGCGATGGCCCTCCCCTGGCCACATGTTGGAAGATCCCCCGGGAGTGGGAAGGGAAGACCCTTCCGTTATTCACATTTGAAAACAAAAAGGCCATCAGTGCCAGTACGATGGTGCTCATCTCCAAGAGGTTTATAAGGAGTTTCATTTCTACCAGGGTCCACAGTCCCCTCACCGTCAGCTCCTTCAGGTGCGTGCACCAGCCTTTTAGCAAAACATCCAGAACCATGGTTGCTTCTGGCCAAGGTTGTCAAAAAGGTTCTCCTGCCATCAAGTTCTTCCTGCGGGACCAGGAGATCTTGTGAGACCTTGACGACTTTGGGGTCGACATTTCCAAATAAAAGTTGTTTGAGTACTTCAGAAAATGTTTCCGAGGTGTGAAATGTTGCAATGTGCATGCTGAGCATGCAGCAAGAAGGAACTGAGGTCATGGGGTGCAGAGCAGGCTAGTTGTACCAACAACAGCATCACATCCGCTACCCGATGTCGAGGAACCTAGACGCCGAGGCTGCACGGCACCCCCTAATGGCAAAACATTACTGAAGTTTGCTGCTGCTACATAAATATATCTAAAATGAGGAATCCGTGGGAGGACACACACCATTCGAATAATGTAATACTTGAGAATTTGGATTACCTGAAATGCCTCTATCGAAATAGAAATTCATTCAAGCTGTTTGGTCGAGATAAAACTGACCCTAACAGATGATGCCTTATTAAATCTTTCATGTTTTCAGCCAACTGCACCACATTAGCCAGGACCTTGGTCTTGTCTAAGATTGACTATTGCAACGCCCTCTATCTCGGTACTAACCAATGCAACATTAACAAATTACAGATCATCCAAAATAATGCCATTAGATCTGCACTAGACATCCCCAGGAACCTCCACATCTGAGACTCTAGACGGAGTCTCCGCTGGCTCTCAGTTTCCCAAAGAGTTTCACTTAAAGCGCTATCTCTAACACACAAAAGCCTCACGAACAAAGCATCCAGTTATTTGGCCAGCAGATTTTCTTTACACACTTCTTCAAGACCACTCAGAAGTGCTCAAACCAACTGCCTTTCCATTCCCCGCTTTAACCTCCAGAGATCAGGCAGGAGCAGCTTCCCAGTCTTGGCTGCAAAACCATGGAATTCATTACCCAATCCGCTCAGAGCGGAACCGTCCTTGTTGGCCTTCAAGAGCAAAGCCAAAGCTTGGCTGTCAGCCCAAGACCAGCATTGATTCTTAGCATCCACTGTCACTCGGACTTGCTACACTAGCACCAACTTGTTCGATGCCTTTCCTGAATGTTAAAATGTATAGAACTTGTATATTATCCCACATTCTTCCTTTCATTGCACTGCTTGTATTCCCTCCATTATGTATTCTGTTTTTATGTACTCTGCATTATGCCTGTAACCTAAGTTATGCGCCCGGATCCCCTTGGGCCTGGCATGCTTTAAAAATAAAATCAATACAAAAAAAAATGTTGCTGTCAATTGAACTTCTTAGAGAATTATATTGTATGACGGATGCATTCTTCTGTGATCCAATTTTCGATTCCCCAAAACGTGTTTGAAGCTAGGACCTGCAGGTCTTATTTATGAGACAAAAAGTAATGGTGGATGGCGCTATAGAAGCTGCAGCAGTAAGCCTGTCGTGGGGGCTCAACATTCTAACCTTTAAGAGTTGTCATCTGGCACTGTCAGCCTGTTCTACCTATGTGTAGTTCTATAACTTGTAGGATCCTTGGTTCAAGTGGCAATTGGCTTTCGTGTGCAAGACTCCACTATCCTAAATGTCTGAAGAAATGTCTTTTTCCAGAATATAAATAACTGGGAAACCTTCTCATTTTACACATGGAAACCACCCACTCCTCACAAACACTGAAACCAAATTAAGTTACCTGTAGAAAGACCTCATTGGACCTTCAATATGTATAAATGAATATGTGAACATTATGTGGCCATTTTCTAAACCACTTGAGGATTGGTATCAAGAAATAGGGGAAGGCTTGGACCCTTACATTTACTTCAAATGTTCCAAGAATATCATATGACCATTGTAATTTTCGGGAGTCGGAGCTTGGAAACTTTAGAAGGTAAATAAAGTGTCTTAAGTGCAATCAAAAAGGCTCCAGGTGCGCCTGCTGCCTGGGATCAGATTCTTGTTACAGATATAAACATATAAACAACTGCATAGTTCCCTGCCATACCTATTGTTGTGTTGTCACTAAGCCCAAGCATGCAAATAGCAGGATACATCAAGAAACAATTGAATCGTCAATTCAGACATTCCCCAGAAATTCTCATTTATTTTTATTTTTTTATCACCCAGGGGAGAGGAGCCAACTCGGGCCGCCCCCGTCATTGTAACTCCGGAATGGGGCGCCTGTTCCTCCTGCCATTCTGTTAAACTGTGTTCCGTCACCCTGCTGTAGTTGTTGCCCATGTTGCCCTTGCCCATCAGCCCCATAAGGGAACTGATTTAGAACCACTCGCCAAATTGCTGTTGTCTCCTTCCTTGAGGCCCTTGGAATCCCTGCCCTGGAAGTGATGGCCCATAATTAAATCTCATCGCAGGCCTGTTCCTGCACTCCCTTGCAAAATGCCCCCATTTCCCGCAAAACCAGCACTGTGATTGTCCCAATCCTCCTCCCTGAGGCCCTATCCTCCCAAAGCCTCTTGCTCCTCGAAATCCTCCCTTTCCCCTTGGTGCTGCTTCATACTGCCACTGTGGGTTGGAGTACTGTCCCACCCACCCCATTGTCCCTGTCCTCCTACACTGCATAGTGCTGCAATTGTGGCATTCCCAATTTGTTGAGTGTCTCCTGTCCTTTCCCCCTTAGCCGGTGCCTTCACTGGTGCTTGAACGACAACCTTATTTAGTTTCTTTTCCACTAGTTTTGCCTCGTCCATTTGCCGCTTCTGGGCTGTTTCCCTGTCCCGCTCCTTGATTCTCTTACAATTGTGCACTATTATACTTTGTATCTCTGCCCACCCTTTGGCTTCAATTCCCACAATTTTATCTAGTACCTTCTGGACCTCTTTTTGGTAGTCCCCTCTTTACAATAAAATAGAAAAATGGTACTGTCTCAACTCTCCACATTTCCTGTAACTTAAGAATAAACCTAACTGGGTCCTCATCATCACCCATTGTGCACTGCATTAAAGAATGTAAGTCGGGGGTATCTGGGCACATCCTTCTTAGGGCAGCCCATACCCTTGCCCTTACCTCATCAAAGGCTGCTCCATCATGTTCATTATCTGAAAGACTTACCCCAGCCCTTGCCCATATGTCCCCAGCCTGGTCCCCAACTATGGTGACCAGTAAACTCTTAAAGTCTCCTACTGCTAAGGCTACCCCTTCGGTTTGTTTTTCAAATTCATAGATCCATTTACTAGCTCTGTGTATAAGCTGGGGGAGAGCTTTTTTCAAATTATTTTTGTCCATTTTAGGCCATGGCACATACTGCGTTATCCCTACTCCTTTATGTATTAGAGGCATCTTCATATCTATTTTGTTTTCTACCCCTTTAGTATTCTTCTGATCTTGAACTATCATGATTAAATCTGGTCTATTTCTTGGTATGTCCCTCCCACTGCCTCTTGTGGCAGGGACGGGTTTCTCACTGCCTCCTCTGCTTGATCGCCTTCATGCCCTGCCTCTTCATTATTTCTACCACCTTGATCTTCCCCTTCATTATCTCTTGTTTGTTCTACTTCATGTCCCAGGACCGTCCATAACCTCTGCCCATCATCTTTTTCAAAACAAACATTTCTTATTGCTCCAGGGTTAAACCTAAACAAAAAATCTCCTGACTTCCAATCCCCTATTTTCTGTACTGGTACCCTTATTTCTGGTGATACTACTTCAGGTTCTTGTAAACTGACCAACCTTTCCTGCAATGCTCTTAACTCATTGTCAATATCTACTTGTGGATCCTCTGGGTACACCAACGCTACAGGCATATTAGAGCTTGTGGATGGGTTATATGGAGGTGCAAAAGCTCTTGAGTCCCCCCTCCTAGTTGCTAATCCTGATAATCCTGTTGACACTCTCTTTACCTCTGGAGGCTTATAGACTGGGTTTTTATACCCTACTGCAGGTTTAGGCCTTACAGGGTATATCCCCTTACATTGGCTCTCTTTTACACCTTCCTGATCTCCCATATCCTCAACTATTTGACAGAGATCTACAATCTCTTCTCTTTTTTTTTGGACTTGTTCCCATTATATTTTGCTGCTACAAAGATGGAAATTTGTTCTATTTCTGTTTTGGGAGCCCTGCTCTGGCCAGGAGCAGGACGTCCCCCATTCCTTTGTTTCTACTATCAATTGTTTATTTATTCTGTCACAATACAGTGGCAGAACCCTATGCATGTATTTTATTGTAGTTTCTTCCTCCATAATGTTGTACGCGTCCCTAATGCTTCACTTGAACCCTAATGCTATGCTGCACATGCTTCAAAAATACAGATCAACCCACTTTTTCCCCACCCCCTTTTACACTTTCTCCACTTTAATTTCACAAATACACACACACCGCGACTCATCCACCTGCCTTCTTTTTTTTACCACAAAAGACAGCAAGAGAAAATATAAAAAATAGACTAAAATCCAGGCTCATTCCTTATAGCGAGCCACTACGTAATACCACTTATTGCTTTTATCGTCATAAGAAAAATAATGTGTGTTACTACCTTCTCAACCTGTTCATGGCTGATGATCCCTTACCTCCCAGTCCTTATAAACTGGGGATCCCTTTCATCTCAATATGCTGTGGTTCCCGTTGCTTTATAAAAAGTAAAAAAAACAGAAATACGTGTCAATTTCAATACAGAACCACCTCCTATCCAATGTACTCTTTAACACATCTCCTGAAATCATATCACATCTATCCTATCTAATCTTATTTCTTATCACCAAAAGTCCTATTTTATACTTCATCACCAATACTACATGACCAAAGGCCTATGCCATAATACATCACCAAGTCCTTATTCCATTGACCTCGTACATCACCATATCTTTCAAATCACCAAAATACCATTCACATCACCATAATACCATATATACATGTTCCTATTTTGTTATCACTTGCAAGAGTATGTACTCACATGGGTGTTGTTCACTCGAGTTTCCTCCGTTATGAAGTGCCATGCTGGCCTATCTGAGGGGGAAGACTGAGGTCACGTCACGGTCACCACTGAAAGCAAACCCCAAATTACATGGGTGCCCCTTAAATACAGGGGACCCATAATCACACTCAAACCAGAGTAAATGCACCCCTCTATGGAATTAAAACCATGAGTCTATCTTGCAAGTGATACCCAACTTTAATCTTTACAGATCATGAGGATTGGGGGAAATGGCAGAGGACTCTGCCATTTCTTCTTCTTCTTCTTAATTATCGGATGCATGGGCGGACCCACGCAGGCGCTTCCCCATCCTAAAGGATGATGTGCCCCAGACCCACCAATCGATACTTAGTTCACATAAACTCACAACTCCTTCCACCGCCCCGTCTGCCTCACAGAATCCAACATCACACTGTTCCTCCTCCTGCCTCTGCCATTTCAAACCAGCATTCTGTCCTCTGTGGCTGGCATGAGTGATGTCATGAATGAGATTTGTGATGCCATCTTTGATGTCATGGGTGTTAGTCCTTGCAGTGCACACTGGTGCACGAGTTATGGTTGCTTAGTTTACCATAAATGTCGAATTTCCTGGGTTTTTCGGTTTAACCTGTAACCATAACGTCCCTGTAACAACGTTTTTCCATCAGATTGCATAGGTTTCTGCTAGTGCAACTTAACCATAACGTCCCTTTAACAATGCTTTTGTTAGTGAATTTCATAGGTTTTTAGTAGGGTACTGTAAGCAGAATGTTCCTTTAGCATAACCATAACCATAACGTCCCATTAAAAACAGTTTGTTACTGATTCCTTGTCCGCCCTCATGATAAACGTGTGGAAAGGGCAAATTGTATGGTGTATGTATCCATTTGCGCTACCCCTTACTTTTCCGAATGGAGTTGGCGTATCGTACCAATTACAGATGAACATAGTAAATGTTGTTTAGTGTTTCAGGAGGCTCTCTTTTTCTGTTCACAGCGCATGATAAATCTGTACCGCACACTACTGGCCGAGATAACTACAGATGAGCAATATGGACGTTTCCTAGGGACACTGCACCTAGTTGTTGAATGTACAATCACACTGCAGCTATCCATAGGACTCCATTAGTGGCTGCATGTCTGCATCTTCGAATGTACTTGTAAGTAGTTGGGGAAGGGCACGTGTTTCCGTTCCACACCTAAACCCATGCATAGGTTATCCACTGTATGCTGGCAATACCGCCCCCGTCGCTAGCCCTACGGATTTCTTCAGTAGGCTACCGCATTTAAAGTACTGGTGCTGACTTTCTAGGTGGCTCTGTAAACCTACCAATGTGTGGCTAAAGTACTCCTAACTGTTGAACGGCCACTGGTAAACAAGGAAATGCAACCTGCAATGTCACATGGGCGTGGTAAATGTTGCATTACTTTGATTTATCTGCTGCTTGCCTTTCCATGACCCGTTAAACAGATACAGTGTGTGTGTACTCAGCAGTGTGACTGAAAGTATCAAGAGGTCACCTGCTGGTCGTGCAGTTGAAGAAAACATGTAACTGCAGGTTGGACAGTTTGTACTATGTCTGCAAAATGGCAAAGCTTGTGCACCTTCCTCATGCACATACTAGTGCATGTAAAGGCAAATAAAAAAACTGCAGAATATGCAGAGCGCAAACAACCTTAGTGGTGGTTAGAAAAGTGCGTTAACTGCATGGGACGCACACAATCAATAGCTTCCTGCTGCACATAATGAAGCTTTGTTTCCCATTGTTGTAAACATTCTTGTATTCCACAATGTATGCATATCCGTGAATGCTACCCCTAACACTAACGGCCTAGCATAAAGTGGTTATACTGGATGTGGCGACAACTGAAATGAAAGCACAGGGGACCAGTGGGCAGGCTACCGGCCTTCCAACAACTACGTATCCTACTGTCATGTACAGCATTGCCCACAACTGCTACGGGCAACAAGAGGGGCACTCATGTAGGGCAGCGGAGCTCTAAAACAACCTTAGCAAACCATGTGCCACACTGTAGACCCATACCCGGCAAAGGGCATTGTATTGTGCATGTACTGGAACGTGCCACTGTACAGAGGGAAGGTACTTCGAAGTGCGTGGGAACGGTCCTTACAGGAGCATTACAATGACTGGTGGTTATGTACATGAGAGCCACCCAATAATTCTGTCTCCTGGCATGTCCCCTATAGTATACAGGTAGGTGCTGCCCCTTCTGTACCTGACCTTTGCTGTTGTTCCTTCTGTGGCATGTGTGAGAACAGCATGATAAATGAAAATGAACTGGGAAAGGAACAAAAGGTAAATCAAGAAAGTACCTTTCACAGATCAACAACGGAATTGCCAATGCACACATGCAGGGCTAGACGTGTGGCAGTGTGAGAAACACTGTAGTGGAATCGGTTTGAAAGGGGGTCGCTGTACAAATAGGGTTGTTTACGTGGTGCAGAGCCGTTTTCAAGAGAGTCGCAGTGCAACACTAACTACAAATAAGTATGAATACTTTCAAGAAGGGCACCAAACCAATGTGTAGAGGCAGTGTGCAAAAATCGGAATGGCTGGCATACTAAGATGAACGTTATAGCTGACGAAAAGTATTTGTGCTGTGAAACGTCATAACCCAGGGGAAAAGTATGTCATTGGCACATGTCAAAGAAATGCAGAAATACACCTCTGTGCAATGTACCACACTATCTGCATTCACGGACCAAATAGAAAATGGCGCTTCCAAATCGGTGATTGCATAATGCAGTAAAAACGTATGCAAAAGATTGGAAACAAACGCATGAACTGGGCAAGTGCTTCCTTCATCGCAAACAGCACTGAAACTTGTGTAACACGCTGTGCAATTTTCCCTGCACAATCAATAACAATAATATCGGCATGCTGGCTTGCCACCAAAGTGTCACACAGAGAAACCAAAATCAGGCACTTCATTGTAGCTATTCAATAGCACTACACATTCACATCGTAGATTGCAAAATGAGTAGCCACTGCACAGTGTTTTCCATTCACTTTCAGTCAATGTTTGTCGGAATCGTCTAAAACCTGCACACTGTGCCTCGTGAAACACACAGCCATAGCCGCACCCTCTGCATTTCTGTCCACAAATACACCGTGTAGCACAGTTTGTCCGTACAGACCACACCCACAAACTTTGTAACCCAATCCCATAGTGTTTGCAGGCCCATTTCTATGAGCGTCATCTGCAAAAGGGGCATATGTAACACGTGCCACCCTGCACCTATCGCGATAGTCTGAGTTTTTGTGCTGGGCGCACGTGGGAATGGGGGAATAACTTAAAACGAGGGGAGCGGACGTCGTTAGTTGTGCTGGCTCTGAAAAGAACCTTTGGGGTCTTTGTGTTTTATTTTTTAAAGGTGCTTCCCTAGAAACACTGTTTTTGCTGTTTTTATACGTAAATGTGTGTTTTCAACATTGGCTCACATTCTTACAATAGACTCTTCAGTGCAGTGTGTAGATTGCAAAACAACACTTCATTGCCACTGTCCGACAAAGACATGCCATTTGTCGTGAAAAGGTGTATGTACCAATGTTCTCATTCTCACAGTAGAACATCCAAGCAGCACTTAAGAAGTCACACATGCTTCTGTTGATGAGACCCCTTCCGACCTCTAGCTGACGACAGGAATCATTGAAATACTTCCACACTTTTCTCGGGGGTATACATGAGAAAAGCACCTTGGCAGTAGGAAAAAAGCGCTGCACTGCTTTCATCATAATCTTCAGTTGACGGAACACACGGGAACAGGCATGTAACCCATAAAGAAGGCTACACTAGATGTACAGTTGATGAAGAGGCCACGCATCGACATTCTAGAAGCAGTCTGCCGAAACAGCATGATTAGACACTACTCCACAAAGCGTCCACTCCCTCCAAACCGAAATTGCCAGACATGTCTTCTAGGAGGACATACATGCACAGATCTTCCACAAAGCCATCACCCACAACAAAAACTGTCCCATTTCCATAGGCCAGCATGGTGAGGAGCGTCGAATGTGGCACGTGCGGGTCCCCAAGTACGTTGCGAGCCGGTCCCCAGTGCAGCAGGAGTTTCTCTTCCTATTGCCGCACATCCTAAGCAACTCATTGGACAATCCCCACAGTTCCATATTCGTGGCCGCCACCTGCAAAATCCCCAAATGTGACTTTTGTGCTGCGTGCAAGCGTGGGGGAATAATGTGCAACCAGGCCAGGGGGAGTTTGTAGTAAGGGGCGACTCTTAAGATTTTTTTTGTGTAGATCCTTCTACAAAAACACCTTTTTTGTCTGTTTTTAGTAGTTTTTGTGTTTTCTTCTACGCACATTAGTTCAGTAAACTCTTCACCGCATCCTGTAGACGAGCAAACAAAACTGCTTTGCCAATGGATGACAACATGACATTTTATTGGAAAAACTCAGCATTTCCACAAGTAATAAGGTATTGTTGCAGAAGAACATTCTACGAGCGGACAAAAAAGTGTACTTGCTTCTCTTGATGAGACACCTTCCTTCATCTGGCTCGGAAGAACATCCATGAGCAGTAGGCTATACTCTTTGCAGTATTATACATGAGAAAAGCACCCTGGCGGTCAGAAAAAGCGTCCTCACGACATCCAGCAACCTCTTCAGTCTACGCAACAAAAGTAAGCAAGGTAGGTAACCCATATGCATGCCGCCGTAATGAATTACGATAACATCTACTACTCGAAACGTGGTGAGATCTTTGCAAAGTGCATGCATATCGACGAAATTACACTCATGCACAGTGTTGCACAATGCGTCCCCTCCTTCCAAACCAAAATTGCAGTCAAAGTATCTTTGCAGGGCATAGCTGTGCAACTCTATTACAAAGGGATCACCTACAGTCAACACAATACGTTTCGCCATGTCAGCCATCCTCAGTACGCAGAGTATAATGTGCAACCGTTTCACCTCCCCTTCCTGTTAACCACACCCACACTACCTGATTGGCTAATCCCCACACTGCCATGGCAATTGGGAAAGGTGGTGTAAAGGGCACATTTTGGCACGTGCGCCTCCCAAAGTAGCGTGTGGGCCGCACCCCAGTAAAACTGGCACAGTCCTTCTTCCCTTTGCACTATCTTCTCTGCAGCTCTACTTCATTAGGTTACTGGTAAATAGGCACACACCCATCCACCAATCGCATCAGAGCCGCCCTCATCGAACACTGTCACTGCTATACAACACTTGAAATGCACCGTTACACATTTACAGTACAATTGTTGTGCCATTCCAAAGCACGTCCACTACAAAGTTCAATGAAAGTATGCACGATTTCTCCATCCGCATACATCCACATAGCTACCAAGGATGTGGCACGTGCCATCCTGAAAGTTCCGTGTAATCCACTACCTTTTCATGATGGTGAAGTTGAGGGAGCGGAGGGTGGTAAACAATATAAAACTGGCCAGGGGATTCAATCTTCCAGCATATATGTGTAAAGTGTTTTTCTTTACGTGCGTGCAAGCAATTTTTTTTGTATTTTCTCTTTATATGTGTTTGTTTGCCTATCCTCACATTTTTACAACATTCTAGTCAATGCTTCTTGCACAGTGTGAAAGAAAACGCCATTGCCAATGGCGCTGAAATAAATGCCATTTCTACGGAATCACTGCATATTTTGCAACCATATGATCTCATAGTGGGTGTAGAACATGCCAGCAGTCTGCATAAACTGATGCATAATTCTGTTTATAACGCACCTTCAGACCACTGGCTGGGGACAAATTACACCGTCATAAACCCACACTGCTCTTGGTGTTATGCATGAGAAAACCACCTTGGCAGTAGGAAAAATATGCATCACTGCGGTCAGCAACCTCATCAGTAGACGGATTAATCGTCCACACAACATGTAACCCAAATGTGCACTCCCATAGTGCACCACGACACAGTCCACGTTTGTGACAGACGCCACATATCTGCAAAGGCGAACCATCCCACTGAAACTGAAGTCACCCTGACAGGCCCAGAAAGCATCCACTCATTCTAACCCAAAATTACCAGCAACACCTATTTGCACGCAACACCTGTACAGATGGCACACAAAGGTATCACCGACGATAAGCACTGTGCATCTCTCCATGTCGACCACCCTCACGACACAGTATTGTGACGAAATGGTACCGCTACTTCCTATGAAACCCCCCCTAAACTCCTAATTGCCTATTTCACACAATTCCGTTCGCATTTCCACCCTGCTCATAATGGGAGGATGTGCATGTGCGCTTTCCCATCTACAGTGAGGGCCACAGCCCAGTAAAGCTCTGACAATACTTCTTCCCTTTGCCCAATCACTTTTTGCAGCACTCCCCAAATTGGGTGCTGTCACATTTCAAAACACGCATGCACCAATCACATACAAAACCTCTGCATTGCACACTGTCATTTCTATACACCACTCCTTATTTACCGTTAAACACTCTCAGTACACGTTCTGTTTGATTGCAAAGACCCTCCACCAGAATTTTCTGCTAAAGAAGGCACTATTGCAGCATCCACAAATATCCTAACATGCCCCCAACACACCTTTAGCTATACACACAACATTGCAACCCTTTTCACACCCACCACAACACTACACATCCAAGCAAGCGACCATGTGGGCACTTAACATTATGCACAAACGTTAGATACGTAGCAGCAGTTCGATCCATCTCCCCCAAACCATAAAACACCTATTCACAAAAACATGCCACACTTAGCAGAAGCCACAAATGTAGCGCAGCCTGCACCACCCCTACGTACTACCATTCACACGCTATTGTGTCACTGCCAACCTATGCACACCACCTTCACAACATTGGGCCTACTTCAATAAATCTGCACACAGCAGAGTAACCAACCACATATAAGCTGCCCTTCAACCATACCCACTTCCATACTCACATTGGGTACGCACAGCACCCTCTGGCCACCCTACCCAACTTCTCACTGCACCATCTCCTGCCGCACACCAAATACTGTAGCATGATCCAACTATCACCAAAACCATATATGCACCACTGGCACCAGCACTCATAACCAACCTCAACACCGCAATGGACATACACATCATTACATACAACTGTCACCATAATGTATAAAAATTACACTGTCTCCGGCACCCCTATGCCCTTTCATTCACCTACTATTGTCTTACCCACTTCCACTCAGAAAGGATTGTTTCACTGGCAACGTAAACACAACATGTTTACAACATTGCCCATATTGCAAGCATTGTGCACACAGCACACTATCCAAGCACATTAAGCTGCCCTTCAACCATACTCTGTAACATACTGACCACATACAAGCATTGCACCCAGTGCCCACACAGCGTGAACTTTCACTGCAGCATCTCCAACCACAGAGCACCGCCATGGAGCTATGCAGTAACAAGTTGCAACAGTTACCATAATGTACAAACAAGACACTCCCTCCTGCATCCCTGTGCACATTCAATCACATACTATGGGTATTCACAATGTATTGTGCCACTGCCAACCTACCCAAATTTTGTTTGCAACAGTGGCCTATAACGGCTTACATGTGCTCCACACCCATTCCTTACATGTCACCACCCTCTAACTCATGCACATTGAAAAATGCATTACTGCCATGTGTGTCCTCAGGGCCTAGGCTCTTGAATGCATGGCCTACGGCCTCTGGCCATGCGTCCAATAGTCTAGACTTTGAACACACTCACAGCAACGTAATGCCACCATGCATGTCTCGATATCAGCAACTGCGACAATCCACAGAGACACCACTGCCACCAACACTCGTACCCAACCTGTACACTGCCATGGTGCTACACAGCAACAAATGGCAACAGTTAACATAATGGCCATGTGGGCAGCTACAATTTTGCACAACGTGCCACACGTAGGTAGCAGCACTTCACCCCAACTCCCCCACACCATACAACACCCAATCACGAACACAGGTCGCACTTACCAGAATGCACAAACATAGCACATCTTCCACCACCTCTACCCAAGCCATTCACAAAGGATTGTGTCACTAACCACAACGTTGTCACAACATTCGGCCTACTTCAACAATTCTGCAAACAGCATAGGCCTTGAACACACATACAGCAACGTGATGCCACCATGCTTTTCACCAACTACGACCAATGACATACACACCACTGCCACCAGCAGTCCTACCCAACCTGTGCACCGCCATTTAGCTATGCAGCAACAAATTGCAACAGTTAACACAATGTGGAAGGAAAACACTCTCCTGCACCCGTATACAATTTCATTTACATACTATAGGCGTACTCACTCCCATTCACAAAGTACTGTGACCCACCACTGCACCTTCATTCACCCATGCAAGCCTCAATGTGGCCAACTACCGCATTCCATCTATAACGCACCGCCACAACGCTCTCACCCAACTTATGTCATGTGCAATTCACTCCCCATCTGCAAATGACCTGCTCACCACGAAAAGAGTTTGTCGCAAACAGCTTGCGGCAGAAGCTAAGGGACCATTACGACATCTGCCTCCAATAATCACAGAAAATACCAGCCTACATATGTCAGATACAAACCACTTCTCACTCCCCCACCATTCCCTCCCTTATTCCCGCCAACCCAATGCGTACGGTACATTTTCCAGACCATTCCGCCCCCGCACTGTCCTCCAATACACCATGGTGGCTTTCCCAAAAAATGTTGACGCACAGCACGCTTCCCTCCAGCCACTGGCTGCATCCAAACTTCTCCGAAACCACACCGTACCGCGATCCAAAGAAACTTCCGTCCGCGGAGCGAACAGGGAAATGGGTCTGCAGAGCGGACTCAGATAGCACACATTTTTTGGGACGTACATTTAAGTGTTTTGCAGAAAACATACTGATCTGATTTTCACCAAACACACAAAAGCACGCTTTCTGACCAAAGCACCCGCTCCTGGCGCAAATTTGGTGAAAATCCCTCCAGCCGTTTGACCGTCAGCCATGTGCAAAGTTTTTCCCAATTCAGTCTATCGGAAAAAAAAAATCTGGGAATCCCCCTATAACTCCCCCCCGCACAAAACCTAGACCAATTTAGCAAAAATATTCAGAGCCGCCCATATACTTTTTTTTGCAAAGTTTGGTGACGTCCAGGGAGAGCGAAGTTATAAGCCGCTGAAAAAGTGCTCTTCCTATGAGTTTAGCAATTTAACCATAAATACACAGCCGCTACTGCGGGCCGTGTAATATTAGTGATATATATATGTATATATATATCACTAACAAAAACGTTGTGTGCACTGCAAGGACTAACACCCATGACATCAAAGATGCCATCACAAATCTCATTCATGACATCACTGATGACATCACATGTGCATTTAGTTTTCATTGGAAGCCTTCACAAGGGATTGGTGTTGTTATGGTGGCTCATTACAGAAATCTTACCTGTTGCAGACCATGCTGCATACCTACCTGATGCAGACCATGCTGCACGAAGCCACAAGCCAAATGAGGCTTAAAGGGACTACTTTACCTCAGGGACTCCTTTCCTCTCGGGTGGGGCTGTGGAAGAATACTTACCTGGGACTTCTTCCAAGGCTATTTAAGCCACACCCGGACAGCCACACGTGCTTCGAGTTATTCTGCTTGCTGCAGCGTAACGCTCACCGTGTCTTCAGCAGCTCCAGTCTTCAGCCACGCCCGCTTCAGCCCTGGAACACCTGGAACAAGAAAAGGAGAAGGAGAAGAGGTCAGAACAAAACCCTTACCTGAATCCTTGATCCAGCACATCGTCGATCTGGAAGAGAGAAGCCTTCTCAGGTGCATTGCTACGCAGCTCGCAGAGCCGCGCTGAACTCACCAACCGAGGCTGCATTCCTTTACTCCATCGCAAATCCAGCATCTCCAGGCCATTCTTCAACACCTGGGGGAGACAAGAACAGATAGGTGAGCAAGGGCAATACAAACCACCCCCAAAGTCTTACCTGATTACCACAGGGGGGTACTCACCTCATCTCGGGTCGGCGGAGTAAATTCCGCATCACCGCCGCACCCCGGCCCCTAAGGGAAAAAAACAAGGACAATACAACCTAACCCCAAAGACTTACCTGATTTACCACAGGGGGGTACTCACCTCATTTCGGGTCGGCGCAGTTAATTCTGCATCATCGCTGTACCCCGGCCCCAAAGGGAAGAACCACAATAGACTTACCAGGATCTTACCAATTGCCACTTGGAACTCTTCTGGTGGTTTAAATCCGCAACCTGCAAGGAATCTGGCAGAGTGAAGATCAGACTTTTGAACTCTTACGAACAATTGGACTTAGATTCAATACTGGAACTCACCAATTCCTCCACGCCAGTGAAGTAACTGGTCGTCTACGCGCCCCTGCGCTCGACGCAGGATGGAGAGCTCATCTTTCCAAATCTTCAGGTGAGATTAAGAGGGAACTTCAGGAGTGTTCAGTGGGCAGACAAGGGGAGTGGGAAGGCGGGTTAACGCTCAGATTACGGGAGGTTAATTCCCTTTCTCCATTGCAGAAAGATATTCGTACGAGTCCAACAAACGAAGCTAAGTGGGTCTGTCCAGTCTGTCATCTCGGCTCTACGTGTTACTCTGGTGGAAGCAACAGCGGGCCTGTCCAGATCGAAGCCTCCGTGGGAATCAGGTGAGCGTAACAGAACGCGAAGACTACCCACAAATACCCACCTGGCGTCATGGAGACCTCGGAAACCGATCAGTTGGCCCAATTATTAGGGGACCTAAAGGCCGAAGTGCATTCCGCCCGGCAGGAAACCAATGCTCTCAGGAGGGAATTGATAGTGTCAAAAGAACGAACTGATGATTTGGCCAGACAGCTATTACAAAGCCAGGCTGGACAAACACCTCTACCTGGACTCGGGGCCAGCCCAGCTCCGGTGCCACTGAGTAACCCTGTGCAGATAAACCTTCCTGGAGCCGTTCCCTTGGCTCCACCTGAACGCTTTGCCGGAGACCCTAAAAGGTTTGCTATATTCATGAATCAATGTCGCTTACACTTTTTATGTAGACCTGGAGCTTTCCCAAACGATCAAGCCAAGGTAGCTTTTGTACTGTCATATCTCAGCGGCAGTGCAGCGGACTGGTCCATTCCGCTAGTAAATCAGGATGACCCGATTCTTCGAGATTTCCAAGGTTTTCGAACTAGCATGGAAAGACTGTTCGCCCGACATTCCCAAGGACAGGCTTTGGATAACGAACTTTTATCCTTACGGCAAGGTAATCAGGATCTTTTATCTTACATTGCAACTTTCAATAGATTAGTTGTGGAAACCGAATGGCCTGAAGCCAAGCGAATTACATTATTCCATCGAGGGCTTCGGGGAGAACTCAAGGATGTTTTAGCCCAAGTCGTGAACCCGCCTTTAGATTGTGCTGAATATATAGATTTTGTGGTCCAGTTAGATCACAGACTTCAAACCAGAAAGGCTGATCGAACCAAGTTTGAAAACAAAGTCTTGGTTAAAACCTACGTACCCTCGAAGGGGGTAGATGCCTCAGAACCCATGCAAATCGGGGGGTTAGAGGACCCTTAACCCAGAAGGAAAGGGAAAGAAGACGGCAACAGCAATTATGTTTATATTGCGGAGCTACTGGTCATTTCCTTCGGAACTGCCCTGTAAAACCACCCAAGAAAACTATAGGAGCAGCAGACGAAAACCACTTGAAACCTGACTCGGGGAAACAATCACGCCCGGCAAGCGTAGAGGTCAGCTTGCCAAGCTTAAAGAAGGACACTCTGACCTCGCATTTCACCATACCCATGGTCCTTATAGATCCAGAGCAGCCATCACGCATGCACGCGCTAAAGGCGTACGTAGATAGTGGAGCCATAGGAAACTATTTGGACTAAGGATTGGCTTCCAGGATGAATCTACCTCTCACCCGAAAGACCACTACCGATTTCGTCACCACTGTTGATGGAACTGAAATTGCCTCTGTGCCCGTAACTCATTCCACTGCAAAGATGACTTTGCTGGGTCAGAATGGACACCGAGAGGTTATGGTGTTTGATTTAATCAAGGCTCCACAGTTTCAACTGATGCTGGGAATCCCTTGGTTGGAAAAACACAATCCCTGTATTGATTGGCGAGAGAAGAGACTAACCTTCCCAGAATGTGCTAACACCTGTTACCCAAAGAGAACTCTAAATTTCGTACTGGCCCCAATAATCCCAGCTGCCATACAATTACCTGCTGAATACCAAGACTTTCAGGAGTTTTTCAAAAGGAGCAGGCAAACACCTTACCACCCACCGCACAGATCGTATGATTGTCAAATAGATCTCATACCAGGAGCACAACCACCTTGCAGCAGAATCTATGCCCTCACGCAACCTGAAAATCTCCACTTGCGCCAGTACCTAGACCAGTATCTTGCTAATGGCTTCATCGGCCCGTCCAAGTCCCCTGCATCTTCCGCTTTGTTCTTTGTGCCAAAAAAGGAAGGCGACCTTAGAACATGCATTGACTACCGCGCGCTGAATCAGATAACTATCAAGAATCGGTACCCATTGCCTTTGATCCCTGAACTACTAGACCAGGTAAAGAACGCTTGTATATACACAAAACTAGACCTTCGGGGGGCATATTATCTGGTACGCGTCAAAGAGGGTGACGAATGGAAGACTGCTTTTCGCACCAAGTACGGATTATTTGAGTACCAGGTGATGCCTTTCGGACTGTGTAACGCACCAGCAGCCTTCCAGTTCTTCATGAACGATGTCTTCCGAGAGCTCATCGATGTTTGTGTAGTCGTTTACATCGACGATATCTTAGTATACTCCCTATCAGAATCCGATCATGTAAAGCACGTCCGAGCAGTCCTAGAAAAGTTACGCCAGTATAAGTTATACGCTAAACTGGAAAAGTGCATCTTTCACACTACGGAAGTAGAGTTTCTTGGATTTATTCTGACCCCGAAAGGAATCCGGATGGATACACGGAAGGTGGACGAAATTCTTAATTGGCCTTCGCCAAGCTCAGTCAAAGGAGTGCAAAGCATGCTCGGCTTTGCCAATTTCTACCGCAGGTTTATCCCGGACTTCTCACACATTGTACATCCCATTACAACACTATTGCGAAAGAATAAACACTTTACATGGACAGAAGAAGCCGGGAACGCCTTCCAAGAGTTAAAAAAGAAATTCACGTCCGCTCCTGTATTACGACACCCGCGCCCAGAGCTTCCCTACATAGTGGAAACATATGCATCCAGTTCAGCTATGGGAGCAGTGCTCTCCCAAAAGGATCCCGAAACTAACCAGCTGCACCCAGTGGCGTTTTGGTCAAGAAAGTTTTCGGCTCCCGAATTAAATTATGCTATAACCGACAAGGAACTGTTGGCCATCAAGTCCGCCTTCAAGGCTTGGCGGCACTATCTGCTGGGCGCCAGGCATAACATTACGGTCATCACTGATCACCGCAACTTACAATACCTAAAGGTAGCCAAGGCCCAATCTTCACGCCAACTCCGCTGGGCATTGTTCTTCGCCGAGTTTGATTTTGTAATAACCTATCGACCAGGTTGTAAAAATGGAAAAGCTGACGCCCTGTCCTGAATAGGAATGGGAGAAACAGAAAGAGCTTTAGAACCTGTACCCATAATTCCGGAACAGAGGATCCTTGGTCTGACATCCATACACTCTCTGGAGGACATTCAAGAAAAGGTCCATCAACTCTTTGATTCCGATGCCTTACAGGGCTGGGCAAGGAAAGGCCCAGAGTATTCTGTCACCAACAATCTACCTTATTACCAAGGCCGGCTATTTTTGCCACTAGAGGAACTACAGAAACTTGTCATTTCTCATTACCACGACAACTTGATGGAAGGACATCCTGGCATTGCTAAAACTGAAGCCAAAATCAAGAAACAGTTTTGGCGGCCCACCTGGAGAAAAGATGTCAAGTTGTTTGTCATGTCTTGTGGCATTTGCGCTCAAAATAAAGGGGAAAAGAAAAAACCTGCTGGATTATTACAACCGTTAGACATACCACCTACTCCTCATTAGACATACCACCTACTCCTTGGCATACCTTGTCATTAGACTTTATCACGGATTTACCCCCGTGCAAAGATTATAACACCATTCTAGTTATTGTAGATCTTTTTTCTAAAATGGCCCATTTCATTCCTTTAAAAGGAATACCTTCAGCTTCAATCCTGGCCAAGGAGTTCCTTGAAAATGTTGTCCGTCTACATGGTTTTCCTTCCGTGTTAATTTCAGACCGGGGAAGTCAATTTATTTCACATTTTTGGAGGAAGTGCTGCCAGCGGGCACAAATTGATGTTAGGCTTTCAACCAGCTACCATCCCCAGACCGAAAGGTCAAACTGAGAGAACCAACCAGACTCTTGAGCAATACCTACGTTGTATGCTACATCAATCTGAGGAGGATTGGAAAGACATTCTTTGGATCGCCGAGTATGCATACAATAATTCTGTACACTCAGGAACTAAACAAAGCCCTTTTTTTACCATATATGGTCACCATCCTCGAACCTCAGACTTAGATTCTCCCCAGCATTTAGAGATGCCTGCGGTGGACCATCTCCACGCTGTTATCACACAAGCCTTTAAAGAAGCGACTGCATATTTACAAAAGGCTAAGGATAAATACAAGAAGGATGCTGATCAACACAGGAGAGAAGCACCGCAATACCAAGTAGGGGACCAAGTATGGTTAGCCACCAAGTACTTACCACTCAAGGGAACATGGACTTTTAACCCCAGGTACTTGGGACCTTATTCTATTAAGGCTATTATTAACCCAGTGGCCGTCAAGTTGGACCTGCCTGGTCATATGCGTGTTCATCCTGTTTTTCACGTGTCTCTTTTGAAGCCTGTGCAACCAGGAACTAGACTAACCACCCCACCTGAACCTATCCTCATAGACGGGGAACCCGAATTCGAAGTCAAGAATATTTTGGACTCTAAAAGGGTGAGATCAAAACTCTTCTCATTGATTGGAAAGGGTATGGTCCACAAGAAAGATCTTGGGAGCCTAGTGACCATGTGCATGCACCTCAATTAGTGAAAAGGTTCCACCAAGAATTTCCAGACAAACCAAGGCCGAGAGGGAGAACAGCTTTAGGAGGGGCCTTGAGGGGGAGTGCTGTCACGATGCCTGCACCCGGAAAGCCAGACCAGGCCCAGCAACCCCGGAAGCAGGCATCATGCCACTTGAAGCATGCCCAAAAACCCCAGTTAGGGGCTCTTTGGCTACAGTCCTGGCGCCTATGGCGCCAGGCTCATAAGAATAAAGTCAGCCACGCCCGCTTCAGCCCTGGAACACCTGGAACAAGAAAAGGAGAAGGAGAAGAGGTCAGAACAAAACCCTTACCTGAATCCTTGATCCAGCACATCGTCGATCTGGAAGAGAGAAGCCTTCTCAGGTGCATTGCTACGCAGCTCGCAGAGCCGCGCTGAACTCACCAACCGAGGCTGCATTCCTTTACTCCATCGCGAATCCAGCATCTCCAGGCCATTCTTCAACACCTGGGGGAGACAAGAACAGATAGGTGAGCAAGGGCAATACAAACCACCCCCAAAGTCTTACCTGATTACCACAGGGGGGTACTCACCTCATCTCGGGTCGGCGCAGTCAAATTCCGCATCACCGCCGCACCCCGGCCCCTAAGGGGAAAAAACAAGGACAATACAACCTAACCCCAAAGACTTATCTGATTTACCACAGGGGGGTACTCACCTCATTTCGGGTCGGCGCAGTTAATTCTGCATCATCGCTGTACCCCGGCCCCAAAGGGGAGAACCACAATAGACTTACCAGGATCTTACCAATTGCCACTTGGAACTCTTCTGGTGGTTTAAATCCGCAACCTGCAAGGAATCTGGCAGAGTGAAGATCAGGCTTTTGAACTCTTACGAACAATTGGACTTAGAGTCAATACTGGAACTCACCAATTCCTCCACGCAAGTGAAGTAACTGGTCGTCTACGCGCCCCTGCGCTCGACGCAGGATGGAGAGCTCATCTTTCCAAATCTTCAGGTGAGATTAAGAGGGAACTTCAGGAGTGTTCAGTGGGCAGACAAGGGGAGTGGGAAGGCGGGTTAACGCTCAGATTACGGGAGGTTAATTCCCTTTCTCCATTGCAGAAAGATATTCGTACGAGTCCAACAAACGAAGCTAAGTGGGTCTGTCCAGTCTGTCATCTCGGCTCTACGTGTTACTCTGGTGGAAGCAACAGCGGGCCAGTCCAGATCGACGCCCCCTGGGAATCAGGTGAGCGTAACATGTACACACCATTGTATTACACACTTCTTTGCAGTACATCAACCAACTCATGTGGAAACAAAGCCATTCTATGCACCATTGAAGTGTAAATATTGAAAATGTTCCCATGTCACATAGTGACATTATGAATGCTCTCGTGTTAAAGTTTTGGGTACTGTGAAACATGTAAGAAGTAGCTACCATTCTCTTAATAACTACATAATTGCACTACTGTATAGAAAACATAAAGAGACCACAATGCACACCAATATGAGCACATACAGGGAAATTAAAGCAAGCAACAAAGGACCACTGTTACCAGAAATGGTTCATAACATAATTGATTATCTTCATGCACAGAAATGCTTTCAGTGCTTTAGTAGTGTAACAATATATCAGAAGGGTGCCGTACACAAAGACCAAACCTCTTCAACTCTTTCGTACTGACTGTTAGTGAAGAAAAGCACGTGGCCTACTTATGTCAGTGAACAAAAAAGAGGGAGCCACACATGTGATGTCATCAGTGATGTCATGAATGAGATTTGTGATGGCATCTTTGATGTCATGGTGTTAGTCCTTGCAGTGCACACTGGTGACGCGAGTTATGGTTGCTTAGCTTACCGTAACTTCTGAATTTCTGGGGTTTTTAGGTTTTACCTATAACCATAACGTCCCTGTAGCAATGTTTTTTGCATTGAATTTCATAGGTTTTTGCTAGTGCAATTTAGCCATAACGTCCCTTTAATAACATTTTTGTTAGTGAATTTCATAGGTTTTTAGTAGGGCACTGTAAGTAGAAGGATGCTTTAGCATAATGTATTTAGAAATGATGCTATGTTCATAGTACCGCAGCTGCACCATAGCGTCCCTTTAGCAATATTTTTTCTGGTTTATTATTATATAAAGCTCCTTGTAGAGTGTCAAAATGTAAGTGGCAATGAAGGGAGGCAGTGTGACGCGCATCGTATACCCTACACACAATTGTGTGCTAAATGGAAGGAACCATGTTACGGTGGAAAACGCTGCAGTGGAAACAGGTAGAAATGGGTGGCTGTTGAAACAGATGGTTGTGCGTGTTGCAGTGCGTTCTAAAGAGCGCAAGTGCGCAACAGCAACCACAAACATTATTCCTATACTTCCAAAAAGGGCAGCAAGGCAATATGTGTAGAGCGTGTAGAATTCGGAAATGCAGTAATATCAACAGGAACGCTATTAGTGGGGAACACTGTTCGTGCTGTGAAACAATAGATTCCAATTTGTGCAGTACCACAATGGCACAAGTTGTAAAAAGACACAAACACACCTCTTCACAATGTACCGCGCTTTCTCCATTTACAGACCAAATAAAAAATAACGCGCCTATGTAGGTGTTTGCATAATGGGATACACAATTATGCAGGATATCGGAAACAGAAGCATTACCTGGCCTACTGCCTCCCTCAGCACAAACGGCACAGAAAATCGTGTTACATGGTGTTCAGTTGTCCCTCCACAGTCAACAACAATAATACCATTGTGATTGAGCGTCACCAAAGTCTCACATAGACAAACCAAAAGCAATCACTTCAGTGTAGCTGCTCCATATGCGTACAAACCCACATGATACACTGCACACAACTCCCACCGGACTCTGTTTTCCATTCACTGTCAAGTAATGTATGTGCAATTCACCCACAAAGCATACGCTGTGGCTCATACAACAGACCGGCATAAGCTCACCATCTGCATTTAGGTCGACAAATATACTGTATACCCCAGTCTGTGCGTGCACTCCACACCCAGAAAGCTTATCGCGCAATCTTGTGTCCTCCACAGTCCCATATGTAAGGTGGCCATGTGCAAAAGGGGCGTATGTTACATGTACCACCCTGCAGCTGTTGCGATTTGCGCAGACTTTTCCAGTTGTCTGCGTGCGGGAATAGGGGAATAAATGTCAACCAGGGTAGGGGATGTCCTTTGTAATGGTGGCTCTTAAAAAAGCTGTTTTTTTCTATTTTTTAAAACAACTTCCACAGTAAAAATTAATCCTAGCCTCTTGTGTGCATGGCCGTCGGTCAATTACCCAACAGTCTAGGCCTTCAACACTCTCACTGCTACATATTGGCACCATGTCACCAACTTCGACTATCCACATACACAGCACTACGACCAGCACTCCTGCCCAACCGGCACACCGCCATGCAAGTATGTAGCAACAAATTGCACCAGTTACCATAATATATAAAGAAAACACTCTGTGCTGCACCCCTCTGCACTTTCATTCACATACCATGCCCGTCCCCACTTGCATTCCCAAACTATTGTGTCACTGCCACACTACCCACAATCAGTTCGCAACACTGCCCTACTGGGCACACACCGCACTATGGCAAGCAGCACCCTGTACCGGATGCACACCCACACTTGCCTTACTGTGGTGGGTATGCTAAAGCCAAATGCTCTTCAGTGCATGCCCTACTCTCTACAACCTTCGCCCATGCACTCAATAGTCTAATCCTTCCACAGAACCAATGCAACTTCCTGCAGCCATGCATGCCACCATGTGCCCAACTATTCCATCCGCATAGTACAGCCACCCGCGCTCCATCCAACTTATGTCATGTGCACTTCATTCCCCTTGTAAAATTGCTATACCACCACTCACCACAGGAAAAGAACATTGCAAACAGGTTGTGGCATAAGCTATCGGGCCATTACGACACCTGCCTCCAATCACCACACGAAATACTTGCCGGTCTAGCTACCCGCAACTTGGCACAGTACGCACGAACACTGCAGACACTCCTCCGTCTTCTTCCACCTACCTACCTTCGTCAGCGTAACCACTTCTCCCTTCCCCACCCGTTCCCTCCCTTATTGCTGCCAACACATTCTGTATGGTACATTTTCCAGACCCTTCCGCCGCTGCACTTTCCTCCGATACACCATGGCGGCTTCCCCAAAAAATGTTGAGGCACACCACGCTTTCCTTCAGCCAACCAGCGGCCGCGTCCAAACTTCTCTGACAGCACGCCGTACTGCTAGCCAATGACACTTCTGTCAGCGGAGCGAACAGGGAAATCAGTCCGCGAAGCGGACCCAGATATCCCACATTTTTTGGGACGTGCATTTTAGTTCTTTGCAACAAAGTACCGGTCGGATTTCCACCAAACACACAAAGGCACGCTTTCTGACCCAAGCCCCCTCTGCTGCCAATTTGGTGAAAATCCGTCCAGCCGTTTGGCCTGTACCCACGCGGAAAGGTTTTCCCCATTCAGTCTATGGAGAAAAAAAATGTGGGACTCCCCCTATAACTTTGCCCCCCCTGCACAAACCCTCCCCCAACTTGGCAGGAAAATTCAGTGCCAACTATATACTTTTTTGCCAAGTTTGGTGAGGATTCGCCCAGGGGGAGCGAAGTTATAAGCCGCCGAAAAAGTGCTCTTCCTAGGAGTTTAGCAACTTAACCATAACTACACGGCCACTTCTCATTTTCTCAGAGACTGAATGGAGAAAAAATGTATGTCGCGCCTACAGCCCAAACCGCTGGACGGATTTTCACCAGATTTGCAGCAGGAGCGGCAGCTTGGTCCCAAAAGCGTGCTTTTGTAAATTTGGTGAAAATCCGTCCAGTAGTTTCTTTTAAAATTACCAAAAAGTAGGGCTAAATAAATAAGTGATATCTATGTCCGCTCCGGGGACACACTTCCCTGTTCGCTCGGCGGACATGACACCGATTGGACGCAACGTGTTCTCTGATTGGCTGGGATGAGGCTTGCAGTGCGTCAAATTATTTCGATGTGCCCTCCATATTGGATGCACGAACATGCGCTGGAAGTGAGCATACATCCAATTTTGGAGAGTGTGTTGGCGTGTATGAGTGCTTGGATAGAGTGGGGGAGTAAGTGATGGGTCAAATGCTATATTTTTTCAGGTGGGAGAATGCTGTGATGTGTTTGCGGTGTCCGCGGTCACCGCGGTTGTCCACGGACATACTAGAAACTGGGCGCACTACTGGCTATTTTAATTTAGTATGATGTTGGTTTTGGGTCGTTAGAAGAGCATTGGGTGAAGAGGGTATGTATTGAAGAGTTTGTACGTTGGTTGTTATTTTTTAGAATGTTAATTGAAGTGCATAGTTTTGAGGTGGATGTTTTATGTTTTTGGGTTGTGGTCATTTGGTAGGTTTGTTTCTATGGGTGTGTTATGCCGCGGTGGTTGTGGCCAGGGCCTAGAGTCTTGGGTGCATGGCCTATACAATGCTACCAAACATTTTGATTGTGGTATGCTTAGGGGACATGTTTTCAAAAATGTGGGTACTGATTGGTAGTACTATAATAGTGTTTATAGGATAGTGAGATGATGTGTGTTTGTTCGTTTGTTGGATTGTGTTCAGATTGTTGGTATTCAAGACTCTAAGCATTTTGGGATGTATTTATTGATGAGGTGTTCGTTTACATGGCTGTGTTATGTTGCAGTGTTTGTGAGTTTATTATATACTTACTGTTTCCTTTGTTGAGGCTGTATGAAGAGTTTTGGCCAGGCCATGCAGTCAAGATTGTAGTGTTTGGCAACAAGCGCTGCAGCATAAGATACCCATGGAAGCAAACATCTTGGATTGTGGTTTATGGTCAGGTGTTTGCTTGAATGGGTGTGTTATGCTGCAGTGTTTGTGGGTCCAATCCTTATATACTTACTGTTTGACTTTTTGTGGTTGTATGCAGTTATTTCATGACATGGGTAGTTGGAGCACACATTTATAGAAACTACTTTGCCACAAATGCCTTTCGCTAATTCAGAGGGAGGTAGTTTTGCTGTTTTTGGTTGAAGGCATATTATTGCTTGAAATGGGTGCACTGTTTGAATTATGATGCTCTCATATAAGTTGAGTTGTTGCAGGGGGTTTGGTAATGGGAATAATTCCAAGTTAGTTGTGATAGCACGTGAAGGTGTTTGGTTGTTGTCAAGTTTTGCAGTGCTGTAACTGCAAAGTATTAAGGGGTCAGTAATTTCGTATTTGTTTTCTGCTATGAGATAGAGAGCTAATTGGAACCATTTGAAATCTTCATTGTCTTCTATTTTGCACGTTATGTCTACAGTTTTTGTGCTATTTTTATAAAAAGTCCTGCAGCAACTTACACACAAATGGTTGGGTACTTCAGCAGATGCACTTTTAAACTTTAGTATTTCTTTTTTGTATGTGTGTAAAAGAAGGTTGCCATCTGTACAGTTGTTGGTAGTCTGTTGTAAATCTATTGCATTTTGTAAGTGGCTTTCAATTCCAAAATATTTTCTCTGGATATGCTCTATTTCTTCAAGTAGTTGTTTGGGTGTACCATGTAGAAGATTGTTATTTAAGTTGGCTAGTGCTAAAGCAGGACTTTTGGCATAGTACAGTTTATGGACCAGATTTCTTATAGTTGAATGATGTGTTGATATCATTTTGATATGATGGAGGTGCTTTTGCAAATAGGTCCAGAAATACAGGCTAATGAATGTCCTTGTAGTCCTGAGTATTTGCACACTGGACAGAGATCCCTATTTTGTAGTAGTTTAAGTTTGAATTTGTCTTTGCCTTTCACATACTGATTGAGGAACTGGCGTAAAGATTTTTTGGCAATGTTATACATGGATGTGCACGGCCATTTGTAGACTGGACATATTGGTTCAGTGCAATGGACAGGTGATACTGAGTTTTCTGGGGATATTTTTGTGAACAGCGTTTATTGATCCATAATGGTATTATTACGTGTTTCATACCCCGTCCACTGCTATGTATAGCAATTGGGTTTATTTGCTTTTGTTTGTTTGCTTCTTCATTGAAATATGGTTCTGTGCTCGTGGTGTGACTCCATTCACCTCCACAGATGTTTGTGAAGTTATCTTTGTTGATATTCCGTTTATTGAGAAGTCATTTTTGTAATTTAGTACTTAGTTTTGTTAGTGGTTTAATTCTGTTTAAAACTAAAATAAAATAATTTCCTTTTGAGAAGGATTGCACTATGAGAGCTTCTATGATACATTTTCTACGGTAGGTTTTAAGGGTTGTGTGTGATTTCGCTCCTGTTTTTCTAAGGTTCTGAAGGACTCTGTCGGCAAATTTTTTGTAAAATTTTTTTTGGTATGCTTACTTGCCACTACATCAAAATTTATAGGTGCCGTGTTAGCACTAGTGGTGGCTGCAGTCTTGTTAATCACTTTCTGTTTCATTTTACATTTTGAAATAAGAGGCAAAGTTTCTATACTGGAAGCTTGTTTTGTTTCGCTTAATGACTGTATTAGCTGTTTTGTTTGAACTTTTTGTACAAATTCTGCTAGTGGTGGATGCTTATTTTGGAGAGTTTTAGTTTGATTTTGTTTACTTTTGCGTTGCTTTCTACAGAGTTGCTTTTTGGTAGGCATTCTTTGGGGTCTGTTGGAGAAAAAAAAGTGTGGGTTGGGATCTTGTGCAGTGAATTTGTGTGCTTTGTGAATGAGTGTCTGAGTATGATGGTAAGGATGTATGTAGAGGTGTGTGATTGTGCAATGGGCTGCTACAGGTTGGGAAGGTTATTCTTGTATTTGTGTGTTACTATACTGGTGTTCAGATTGCAATAGAAAGTATTCAGCTGGTGAGGGGAAGCACTAATACTGAATCTAATGTTGCAGGGTTAATACAATTATTTGTTCTAGAATACTAGAATTCTACAGTGTTTGAGCAACAGTTAGAACATTATGGCAGTATTGCACTTACTTTTTTGGATGGAAAGAGTAGGTTTCTTCTGAGTTCTCATTCATACTTCAGATGCTGTTGCTTTTCAGGAGGGTGTTATTCACTGCAATTGTGAAAGAAAGAAGTTAGTAAATGTAGACATGGATTACTTGCAGTAGTAGTGCTTTCTGATAACTGTGCATAACATGTACATGCACTTTTCTTTGCCTATGTGCATTCTGTATATTTTATTTACAATCTGTGAGTTGAATGTGGTTTAGAAATGAGTACAATAGTAAGCGCACAGAGCACACTTGGCTTTGTAAGGCTGTGTTATTGGATGTTCGGAGATAGAAGAAATAATCGTATGCCTTGTTTGCTATTTTTACAGGGTAAATGGCAGGAACTGTATGGAAAAGTATGCAATGCATGTATTTGTGAAGGTATGGGAAATAAATCAGAAGGATTTGATGGGGGCCAGCAGCTTATTACTCAGTAGGTGATTACTAAAGCACTGGGTGATTCTGTGGTGCTTGGAGGTGGGAGAGTCTGAAATAAAGTAAGGGTTGCAAGGAAGGACCTGGTGGTTGTGTTGCAGACTGAAGGGAAGGGGGGGAGATGTTATATGTCTTGCTACACTGTACATAGTTGTAGATGATGTGATCGCTATGACTGCACTTGTGCATAGATGAATGCTGTTGTGAAATCTAGTACGGAATGGGCAACCAGCTGGAATGAGAGAGTTGTCTAGGTTGGAAGAACAGTTGTAGAAGCAGTGACGGTGTGTCAGCTGGGACCCTTTCAAATGCAATTGTCTATCTGTGTGCATAAATAAAGATGCATGTACTCATCCTGGCTGCGTGTCATTTTATAACACACTAGAAAGCCTTTTTCTATAATTATACTGTTATTTCTCCCATCTTGTAACATTAAATGACACTTTGTTAGATAGCTGTGTGTGTTGTGTCTGATTACTAATAGTCATTTGTAAAGGAAGTTGAAATGACAGAATGTATGTGAAATATGCAGAATGTATAGAAAGGAAATTGTATGTACATCTTATTCACTATAATGCATTAAATGCTATCATGGTTGAAATGTGGTTAACCCCTTAAGTGCCAAGGACGAGATAGCTCATCCTTTTTGGCACGTTGTTTTGAACGATCCCTGCAAAGCAGGGATCCCTCAAAACAGTAATCCAACCCCGCGGCTACGTGAGGGGGATCTCCTCCACCCTCACTGCCAGCGGGCTGGATTATCTTCAATTTCACGTCAGCGAGTGTAAAGCACGCCGGCATGAAAGTGAAAGTAATTTTCACTGCAGCAGCCATTTCGGGCTGCTGCGGTGAAAATGAAAGGTGAGTCTGCACCTTTCTCCCCCTTGATCTCCGGCTGTATTTCATTCCTGGTTTGTAAACCGGTGCAGGCACTCTGCGAGCATGAGCATAAATCTTATTTTGTCTTTTTGCCTGCTACAATTGCGGTTTCACTTTTGCCCGTAAAGTTTTGAGATCTCTGACATTACGGCCTGCTGCAGGCGTATCCATAGACAAACCAGAATCCTAAGGAATGGATCTGGAGTGTTGCCCATACAAAGCATAGAAAGGTGAAGTACCTATGGCACTATGGTAGGAATTGTTGTAAGCAAATTCTGCGGCCGGGAGAACAGTTACCCAGTCTGATTGGAGCTGTAGACACAAACACTGCAGGTATTGTTCCATAGTACTGTTGACCCTCTCAGTCTGTCCGTCCGTTTGTGGATGGTAAGTGCTGGACATCCTGTCATCAATAAGCAACACATAGTTCAGTGCTCTCCAAAAACGTGACGCAAATTGTGAACCCCTGTATGGGTGCACCTACCTGGGGCGCAAAAGGAAAAGGATAACCCACTGGTAACCCCAAGCCTTTCGGCACAGCACATTTTGTTCATGTGGGCAACCTAGAGATTTGGGCCTAGGGTGTTGACGCCATCAAGGAAAACAGGGAACCCCATGCATTTCCAAAAATAGAACACCCGTGGGAATCCACAGAGGTCTCCCTTGCACAAACTGCCCCAGTTTTTATTAGCCACAATCCCTGACAAAGTGTGATATTTGGTGGGAAAAAAAGACAATATTCACTTTGTCTGGGGTTCTGGGTAATAAATTCCCCCCAATTTCTGCACATTTCACTCGGCTCACCCACCGAAACATGACGCCAACAACACATGGCCTACCTTCCTGCGTTCCCACATGTGCCCGATGAAAACGGTACCTCACATGTGTGGGTGCACCTACCTGGGCGCCAAGGGGAAAGCCTAAGAGACCCCTAACCCCAAGTCTTTTCCGACAGCTGAATTTCATGATTTTTTCAGACGGGCACACCATACAGATATGGGCCTAGGGAGTCCAAGCCACCAAGGAAAACAGGGAATCCCATGCATTTCTGAAAAGAGGACGCCCGTGGGCATACACATAGGTCTGACTTGCGTGAAGCGGGCCCAAATGTATTACCCAGTTCCCCAGACAAAGTGAACATTGTGTTTTTTCTGCACCAAATATCACACTTTGTCGGGGATTGTGGGTAATACAAAGTCAGACCTCTGTGCATTTCCACGGGTGTCCTCTTTTCAGAAATGCATGGTGTTGAGAGTTTTCCTTGGTGTCTTGGACACCCTATGCCTCTTAGGCAGAATCATATGCAGTACCCTTAGGGAACACTACATACAAATAATAAAATAATAATTTTGCATTTATATAGCGCTACGAACCCTCAGGCATCTGAGCACTGCTCATTATTACCCACGGTGTGTGGTGCTCATTTATCAACCTCGGAAGGATGAAAGGCTGAGTTTGGCCATGCCGGGATTCAAACCTGCATTAGCAGGCTCTGCACAGATGTCAAAGTGAGCACTCAACTCGCTGTGCCACTTGACCGACTTTTACAATTAAGACTACAAGTGATAGTACAATTTCACCTTTGGTACAAGCCTGTACTACACAGTAAATTGGTAGCGATGGCTGAGCAGCCAGACCTATCTCAAGAGAAAATGAGCAGTAATAGGGATTACAAAAAGGACTACAATTACCGTGACTCAAGCAAACACTGACTCAAGGTTTCTGGTTAAAAAATATAAGTACATTTATTTTTAAACCATCTGTTCACAAAACACTTCACTTCTATTAGATAAAACCACACTCTAAATATACTACACACAACCAATTCCTCTTGTTCAGGTCAATTCAAGGTAAGTACATTAGGATTTGACAGACCAGTGTTTCGAAACAAAGACGTTACCGTGGGTTAATACGCAATCACTTTTTGACAGTAATGACAGTTCGGTTTTACGAAAATAAAGCGTACCCGCGGGAAGAAATGCACCCGAAGTCAAACACACTTAGCACATACAATTAAAACAAGGGAATAGTGGATAAATTCATAGGCAATACTTTTGTCAAGGCAATAGAATCAGAGGACATTTTCTAAGAGGCAGATAAAAGTCAATAGGCCTGCGCCAGTGTCAAATGGAGCAGGGGCTTTGTTGTCGAGGATCACACGGTTAGAATAGGTCAAGATTAACATTGCCAAGAGTACTGGATATTGTCAAAGGGAAGCAAAAGTTATAAGACGGAAGGAAGAAAGGACAAGCCTTTGGAAAGGAAAAGGGTTCCCCCGGATTCCTCAAGGTCAGACGGAGAGAACGACCAAATGGACACAGTACCTTATTCGTATGAAGAAAGCTGGTGCTACGGCAGTTGTTCCTGGTAGTTCCCACAGACTCACGGTTCCTGAAGCTTCAGTCGTGGGGACAAGAAGGAGGACGTCTGGAGCAATCTGCACTACCCAGGGATAAAGCCAGCAGCAGCAAAGCAACGATGAATAAAAGGTGTGCTCCTTAAAAACAGGAGAGGGCTCTTCTGATGGCTATCCGGACTACTACAGCTCAGTGCAGCAATTTCGACCCAGAAGAGGATTCTCTGGCTGTAGAAGGTGAGCTGGTTGATCCCACCAGGCTCAAGGGAAGAAGACTCCGGACTGGATCTTCTCTGTCGTTGAAGGTAGATAGCTCAGGAGTGGCAGCAGCCGTCTTCTTCTCCACTTCTCTTCGGTTTTTGTAGTTTCAGTGGCGACTTTGACTTCCAGCCCAAGAGTCCTGCCTTTTATGCCAAAATCCCCCTTTCACACAGCCTGGCTGTCAATCACACAGCAGGGGGGTTGTCCAGCCCGGACAAACACACCTCAGCCAATCGACAAATGTGTGACTTGGGTTTCCAAGGAGACCCTGTGCAGGGGGATACTAAAAATTCATCCCACCTAGACACCCAGACGCTAAAGAAGGGCTTCTTTGCAGAAGCCCGCCAAAGGACGGCGAACAAGGAAACCAAACCTGGTTTGGCGTGAAAAGCAAACAACGAGACAGACCTTTCCAACACGAAATGGCGTAACACCATGCTAGGACACACGAAAAAAACAACATGGGGTAGCGGGTTTTATGTTCACGTCTGTCACCACAGCCAGAACACTAACACAGGAATCCATGTAAAAATGATAGTTACCACTGCCACCAGCCATGTCGAGTCGGGAAGGGGGACACAAACTGCCCCTTGCGTTACAGAAGGACAGGGGAAAGACATTCCCCTCCAGTACTCCATTGTAAAATGGCTTGTACAGGATCTCTATTTTAAAAGGACTAGTAAAGCCAATGGTGACTTTACGTGTTTCTGGGGGACAGTAGCCATCACCAGAAATGGAGTTCACAAGGGAAGTCTAAAAGACATCCCTGTGTCACTGCACTAAAGGTGCTGTGGAACACACAAGTAAAAAGATGATGCCTAGGGAGTTGGTGACACTCCATAGCCCATGAGCACAAAATGTACAACACACACAAAAAATACACTGTAAGAGTGGGAAAAAGGCTCACACTCTTACCAGGTGGAAAAAATAAACCCCAGAAATCCAGCAAAGCTGCTGAGGGACTCACTAGGTAAGGGAAATTAGCCATAAATGAGAATTCGCCCTAACACTGCCCCCCCCAGACTAAGGGACAGGAGGATTTAATCCACTCCTGGATGGATCTCTTACCTCTAGTCAGTTAAAAACATCCTAGAGGTACCATCAGCATTTTGGTGGGGACTTCCTGCTCTGCACTCAATGGTACAATCAAACCCTTGCAGGCAGATTGACCATTTTAGTAGTTTAGGGTGTTCCCCTTTCATTTGCATCAGCCATCTCAAGGGTTGGTGGTCAGTCTGAATAATGAAAGTAGATCCATTCAAGTATGGTCTAAACTTCTTTAGTGACCACACAATAGCAACACATTCATGTTCTATTGTTGCCCACCTTGTCTCAGGATCCTTTAACTTCTGCTGATGGAACAAATGGGATGTTCCCTACCTTTCTCATCCAGTTGACTAAGGACTGCACCTATTCCTGTATTTGAAGCATCCGTTTGTACAATTAAGGGTTGGCGGTAGTCAGGAGCTCTTAGGACTGGAGCTTGACAAAGGGCTTTCTTCAGGCCTTCAAAGGCTTGAGTGCACTTCTCATTCCATCTGACCTGTTTAGGAAATTTGGGAGAGGAGAAAACATTCAGGGGAGAAGCTATGGTCGCATAGTTCTCTATGAAGTTCCTGTAGTACCCAGTGAGACCTATGAAGGCTCTCACTTGGGTTTGAGTAGTAGGGGTGGCCCAGTCTTGTACAGCCTGTACTTTGCTAGGCAATGTCCTTATTTCACCTCCTCCAACCTCATGTCCAAGGTAGACCACTTGACTCTGACCAATTTGACATTTACTTGCCTTTATGGTCAGATGGGCCTGCTCAAGAGCCTGCAAAACATACCCTAGGTGATCAATATGTTCTTTCCATGTAGGGCTGAACACTGCAATGTCATCCAAGTATGCCATGCAGAAGACCTCCATCCCATTCAGAACTTGATTGACCATCCTCTGAAATGTAGCAGGTGCATTCTTTAGTCCAAAAGGCATTACCTTAAACTGGTAGAGGCCTGCTGGGGTGGAGAATGCAGTTTTCTCCTTGGCATGGTCTGTCAGAGCTATTTGCCAATAGCCTGAGGTTAGGTCAAATGTGCTGAGGTACTTGGCTGCACCAGGTTTATCCACCAGATCATCTGTCCTAGGTAAAGTCTTTGTGACTGCATTCAGAGCTCTATAGTCCACACAGAATCTCAACTCTTTGGATCCTGCCTTTGGTACAAGTACAACTAGGCTAGACCATGGACTAGTAGAGGGCTCTACAACCCCGAGATCAAGAATCTTGTTGACCTCATTCCTTATATGGGTTCTTACATTGTCTGACATTTTGTACAGCCTGCTTTTCTCAGGCAAACAGTCACCAGTGAGGATATCATGCTGGCCCCAAGGGGTCAAGCCTGGTGAAAGTGAGAACAGGGAGGCAAACTGATTCAACAGTAACTTACACTCATCCTGCTGGTCAGATGTTAGACTGGAAGAGAGATTAACTCCTTCCACTTTCTCATCTAAAGGTAAGCCTCAGAGGAGGTCAGGCAGAGGTTCACTCTCCTCCTCCTTCTGAGCTGAAGCTAGAAGCAAAGCTCCTATTTCAGGTCTAGAGACAAAAACCTTTACACGGTTGGTGTGAAAGACTCTGGGAGCCTCCTTAGGATTGCCTAAATCCACTAGATAGTTCACCTCACCAAGTTTACCCACAACTCTGAAGGGTCCTATCCACTTGTCCTGCAAGGCCCTCTGCCTTGTGGGCACCATAACAAGAAGAACCTGGTCTTGAGTAAACTCAACCATGTTAGCCTTCTGGTCATGCCAATGTTTGACTAGAGCTTGACCAGCCTTCAAGTTATCACTTGCCTCTGCCATCATGTGTGACATTCTCCTCCGGAGAACTATTACATAGTCACTCTGACTGGCTTGGGGGAAGGAGCACTCTCCAACCCCTCCTTAATCAGGGCCAATGGACCTCTGACTGGATGGCCATAGAGAAGTTCAAAGGGACTGTAACCTACTCCCTCCTGAGGGACTTCTATATATGCAAAGAGAAGGCATGGCAGTAGAAGGTCACACTTTCTTTTAAGGGGTACTTCCAAAGCACCTATCATGCTCTTCATAGTTCTATTAAACCTCTCCACCAATCCATTGGTTTGTGGATGGTAGGCAGTAGATAACTTGTAAGTGACTCCACAGTTTTTCCACATGGCTTGCATGTAATGGGACATCAAATTTGATCCCCTGTCAGATATCACTTCCTTAGGAAAACCTACTCTGGTAAAAATACCAAGTAGGGCCTTAGCCACAGCCTGAGCCGTAACAGTTTTCATAGGTATTGCTTCAGGATACCTAGTAGCATGGTCTACTACCACCAGGATAAACCTGTTACCTGAAGATGTGGGAGGATCAATAGGATCAACAATGTCAATCCCTACCCTCTCAAAAGGAACTCCCACCACTGGGAGATGCACCAAGGGTTCCACATTCTTGTCTCCACTCTTGCCAGAGGTTTGGCAAGTGTGACAGCTCCTACAGAATTTGTCTACTTCTGAACGCATTTTAGGCCAGTAGAAGTAAAGTGAGAGCCTTTCCCTGGTCTTATTAAAACTTAAGTGACCAGCCAAAGGTATCTCCTTGGCTAACTGTAGGAACTGGAGTCGGTTCACTAGAGGTACTACAAGTCTTTTGCAGTCTCCAGGGGTTGACTCAGTCAGCTTACTGTAGAAGAGGTCATCTTCCCAGTGCAACCTATACTTCCCAGGCTCTTTCCCATCGAGCTGAGAAGCTGCCTGTAGGCGAAGACCTTCAAGAGTAGGACACTCTCTTTGTCCTCTGCTGAAGTCTGCCCTATTGGGTCTACCTTCTGCCAGTAAAGACTGCAGCTCAGGATGGCCAACAGGGTCAAGATCTCCAACCAAAACAGTGTCTTCCTCCAGATCTGATTCCTCAGTATCTGGTGGACCCACACAGTGTTGGACCTCACACTCAGCCTCAGCTGGTGGAGGAGTCACAGATGTGACTTTGAACAGTCTTGGTGATGTCCTTGTGGGCACAGGGGTGCTTGCTGTTTTCTTGCTAGAAGACTTGGGTTTCCCCTTTGTCTCTTTTTGTCTTGCAATAGCAGTAAGTAAGTCCTGTGGACTGGGGGTGATAGCTTCTTCTATGAAGTCCCCAGGAGAGCCTCTCAAGGTTCTCTCCCTTGCAGGCCCTGTGAGCTCCTGCTTCCTTTTACTGGGAGGTCTGGCGGTACTAGACACAACTCCAAGAGTTTTCAGGTCATTACCCAACAGAACTCTCCCAGGTACTTCACTCCGCACACTAACAGGTATTCTGACAGTCATGTAATTGCACTGGATGAGAGCTGGTAACTGGAGAACCATTTGCACAGGGCCTCCAGCTAACTTGGTTAGGTATTTGGGTGCCTTAGCAACATCCTCTACCTTGAAAAAACATTCATCAACCACAGTTATGCTGGATCCAGTGTCTCTGATGGCAGGGGTCTCCTGACCATTCACAAGAACACTATCTTTATAATACTCTTTAGTATTATCTGGGATTGAGTTATAGACATCTAAATTCTGTTGTTCCCAAAGACCCAAGGACACAAAAGAAACACTAGCTCAGACTCTCATGGGTTCATCAGCCAATAACTGAAAGTTTCCACTTGCCATAGGTACTTCTTCCACCTGGGAGAAGGCTACGGAGACAGTGTGGACCCCTGAAGGTTTACCGTTACATCTGGAATCCCCTTTCACATGGTCAGTAGCTTCACAAACAAAACATTTACCAAATGTCCTGTTGAATGGAGGCTTACTCTGACCTCGACCTGGTTTAGCACCTGATGGTACAGTAGCCTGATTCGGTTTCCCTTGTGGCTTACCCTGGTTAGGTTTAGAGCCCTCTTTTGGATGGGAGGTATTAGAATTCTCCTTGTTATCTTTCTTTGGCTGCTTTCCCTCATCCTTCTTCTGAGTTGCCCCAGAATCCCTGTGAGTAGCCCTGTTGGCAACCCACAAGTCAGCAGCTTTAGCTACCTTCTTAGGATCTATCTCTTTTGAATCAGCCAAGTGCTGTCTAAGCTCAGGGGAGCAGGCATCATAAATTGACTCCAACATAACAAGATTCCTCAAACCTTCATGAGTATTCACTTTGTAATCCTTAACCCAACCATCTATGTTTTTCAAACAGTCAAACACCCAGGTAGCCCAAGGGGTAGCATCATGCTTTTTGAGGGTCCTAAACCTCTCAAGGTACTGGGAAGGGGTCTTCCCAAATCTAGCTATCAAAGCTAGCTTCACACACTCCTAACCCTGCTTATCCTCCTCCCCCAACTCCATTACAGCATCACTTGCAACAGAGGGAAGCCTAGAGAAAAGCCAAGGAATCAACTGATTCCCTGAGATACCCTAAATCCCATGATTATATTCAAACATTGCTAACCAATCCAAAACATCAAGTTTAGTCTCATACATACCAATCATTTCCTTTGGCATACAGGGTCTCTTAGGACTGGAAGACCTAGAAGATCCTGGAGAGAAGCATTTTCTACAATTTCTTCATCTCTAAAGCATGAGCCATCTCCATTTCCCTGAGCCTTAACTCTTGATATTTCATGGCAATTTGTTCATCAATACGTTTCACTTGAAACTCAAGTATCATTTTCTCAAGTGCAATAAATTGAGGAGTGAGTGTAGGACCTGATGGGGTCCCTGTGGACAGAGGTTGTGGTTTCTGGGCAGGGAGAGGAGTTGTAGGGCCTTCTGACATAGACTCATCTACTTCTTCTAATCCAACACTCTCAGAATCAGAAACATCATTATCCACATTTGCTGGAGGGGTAGGCCTTTCTGACCCCCTCTCCAGACTTTGTGTTCCCAATAATTTAGCAACCAGTTCAGATTTCTTTCCTTTACCAGAGAGGCTCTATTCCCTACACATGCCTATTAAAACCTCAGCAGTGTAGTTTAAGAGGCTCTCCTCACTGTAGTTTTCCATATTTGACACGGACATGGCATAAGGGCCAGGGATCTAGATTGTGATGATGTGTTGGCTGGAGCACATGAGTTGGGGCCTGGTGGAGGGTGCCCCTGGATGCTGTGGGGTGGGGGTGCTGGGAGACATGTGTGGGGGCATGGTGGAGGGTGCCCTGCACTGCTGGGGGTGCTGTGAGACATGAGTGGGGGCCTGGTGGAGGGTACCCCTGACTGCGGCGGTGTGGGAGTGCAGGGGGACATGAGTGGGGGCCTGGTGGACGGTGCCCCTGGATGCTGGGGGGTGGGGGTGCTGGGAGACATGTGTGGGGGCATGGTGGAGGGTGCCCTGCACTGCTGGAGGGTGGGGGTGCTGGGAGACATGTGTGGGGGCATGGTGGAGGGTGCCCTGCACTGCTGGGGGGTGGCGGTGCTGGGAGACATGTGCGGGCCTGGTGGAGGGTGCCCCTGGATGCTGGGGGGTGGAGGTGCAGGGAGACATAAGTGGGGGCCTGGTGGAGGCTGCCCCTGGATGCTGGAGGGTGGGGGTGCAGGGGGACATGAGTTGGACATGAGTGGGGCCTGGTGGATGGTGCCCCTGACTGCTGGGGGTGGGGGTGCAGTTGGACATGAGTGGGGGCCTGCTGGCAGGTGCCCCACAGTGCTGGGGGGTGTGGGTGCTGGGAGACATGTGTGGGGGCCTGGTGGAGTGTGCCCCTGGATGCTGGGGGTGCTGTGAGACATGTGTGGGGGCATGGTGGAGGGTGCCCTGCACTGCTGGGGGGTGGGGGTGCTGGGAGACATGAGTGGGGGCCTGGCGGAGGGTGCCCCTGGATGCTGGGGGGTGGGGGTGCTGGAGACATGAGTGGGAGCCTGGTGGAGGGTGCCGCTGGATGCTAGGGGGTGGGGGTGCAGGGATACAGGAGTGGGGGCCTGGTGGAGGGTGCCCCTGAATGCAGGGGGGTGGGGGTGCAGGGAGACAGGAGTGGGGGCCTGGTGGACGGTGCCCCTGACTGCTGGGGTGTGGGGGTGCCGGGGGACATGAGTTGAACATGAGTGGGGGTCTGGTGGAGGGTGCCCCTGGATGCCGGGGGGTGGGGTGCAGGGGGACATGAGTTGGACATGAGTGAGGGCCTGGTGGAGGGTGCCCCTGGATGCAGGGGGGGTGGGGGTGCAGGGAGACAGGAGTGGGGGCATGGTGGAGGGTGCCCTGCACTGCTGGGGGTGGGGGTGCTGGGAGACATGAGTGGGGGCCTGGTGGAGGGTGCCCCTGACTGCTGGGGGGTGGGGGTGCAGGGGGACATGAGTGGGGGCCTGGTAGACGGTGCCCCTGGATGCTGGAGGGTGGGGGTGCTGGGAGACATGTGTGGGGGCCTGGTGGAGGGTGCCCTGCACTGCTGGGGTTGGGGGTGCTGGGAGACATGAGTGGGGGCCTGGTGGAGGGTGCCCCTGGATGGTGGGGGTGCTGGGAGACATGAGTGGGGGCCTGGTGGACGGTGCCCCTGACTGCTGGGGTGTGGGGTGCAGGGGGACATGAGTTGGACATGAGTGGGGGCCTTGTGGGGGGTGCCCCTGGATGCTGGGGGGTGGGGGTGCAGGGAGACATGAGTTGGGGCCTGGTGGAGGGTGCCCCTGGATGCTGGGGGGTGGGGGTGCTGTGAGACATGTGTGGGGGCATGGTGGAGGGTGCCCTGCACTGCTGGGGGGTGGGGGTGCTGGGAGACATGAGTTGGACATGAGTGGGGGCCTGGTGGAGGGTGCCCCTGACTGCTGGGGGGTGGGAGACATGAGTGGGGGCCTGGTGGGGGGGTGCCCCTTGATGCTGGGGGATGGGGGTGCAGGGAGACATGAGTGGGGGCCTGGTGGAGGGTGCCCTGGATGCTGGGGGTGCTGGAGACATGAGTGGGGGCCTGGTGGTGGGTGCCCCTGCATGCTGGGGGGTGGGGGTGCAGGGAGACATGTGTGGGGGCATGGTGGAGGGTGCCCTGCACTGCTGGGGGGTGGGGGTGCTGTGAGACATGAGTGGGGGCCTGGTGGAGGGTGCCCCGGACTGCTGGGGGGTGGGGGTGCAGGGGGACATGTGTGGGGGCCTGGTGGACGGTGCCCCTGAATGCTGGGGGGTCGGGGTGCTGGGAGACATGTGTGGGGGCATGGTGGAGGGTGCCCTGCATGGCTGGGGGGTGGGGGTGCTGGGAGAAAGGTGTGGGGGCATGGTGGAGGGTGCCCTGCACTGCTGGGGGGTGGCGGTGCTGGGAGACATGTGTGGGGGCCTGGTGGAGGGTGCCCCTGGATGCTGGGGGGTGGGGGTGCTGGGAGACATGTGTGGGGGCATGGTGGAGGGTGCCCTGCACTGCTGGGGGTGGGGGTGCTGGGAGACCAGAGTGGGGGCCTGGTGGAGGGTGCCCCTGGATGCTGGGGGGTGGGGGTGCTGGGAGACATGAGTGGGGGCCTGGTGGACGGTGCCCCTGACTGCTGGGGTGTGGGGGTGCAGGGGGACATGAGTTGGACATGAGTGAGGGCCTGGTGGAGGGTGCCCCTGGATGCAGGGGGGTGGGGGTGCAGGGAGACAGGAGTGGGGGTCTGGTGGAGGGTACCCTACAGTGCTGGGGGGTGGGGGTGCAGGGAGACAGGAGTGGGGGCCTGGTGGAGGGTGCCCCTGGATGCAGGGGGTTGGGGGTGCAGGGAGACAGGAGTGGGGGCCTGGTGGAGGGTGCCCCTGGATGCAGGGGCGTGGGGGTGCAGGGAGACAGGAGTGGGGGCCTGGAGGAGGGTGCCCCTGGATGCAGGGGGGTGGGGGTGCTGGGAGACAGGAGTGGGGGCCTGGTGGTGGGTGCCCCTGGATGCTGGGGGGTGGGGGTACAGGGAGACATGAGTGGGGGCCTGGTGGAGGGTGCCCCTGGATGCTGGGAGGTGGGGGTGCTGGAGACATGAGTGGGGGCCTGGTGGAGAGTTCCCCTGGATGCTGGGGGGTGGGGGTGCAGGGGGACATGAGTTGGACATGAGTGGGGCCTGGTGGATGATGCCCCTGACTGCAGGGGGGTGGGGGTGCAGGGGGACATGAGTTGGACATGAGTGGGGGCCTGCTGGCAGGTGCCCCACAGTGCTGGGGGTGGGGGTGCTGGGAGACATGCGTTGTTGATCAGTAGTGCAAGGTGACATGTGGCTTGGCTGGGGGGCATGCCCATGGTGGATGGGCTGCCTGCGGGACATGAGCAGGGGTGCAGGGTAGTCCCCTGTGGTGTGGGCTGCCTGCAGGGGCCGTGGAGGGTGTGGAGGGAACACCTGGGAGGACCCACACAGCCAAATCACATGTAGTACTCCCCGCGCACCCCTGAAATACACGTACCCTGCTGAATTCGCGTGTGAGACTTCCCGCGCACCCCTGGAACACACGTACCCAGGAGAATCGCGTGTGGAACTTCCCGCGCACCCCTGAAAGACACGTACCCTGCTGAATTTGCGTGTGAAACTTCCTGCGCACCCCAGTAATACACGTACCCCGCTCGCACAGGGCCAATCGCGTGTGAGACTTCCCGCGCACCCCAGTAATACATGTGCCCCGCTCGCACAGGGCTAATCGCGTGTGAAACTTCCCGCGCACCCCAGTAATACACGTACCCCGCTCGCACAAGGGCCAATCGTGTGTGAAACTTCCCACGCACCCCAGTAATACACGTGCCCCGCTCGCACAGGGCCAATCGCGTGTGAAACTTCCCGCGCACCCCAGTAATACATGTACCCCGCTCGCACAAGGGCCAATCGCGTGTGAAACTTCCCGCGCACCACAGTAATACACGTACCCCGCTCGCACAGGGCCAATAGCGTGTAAAACTTCCCACGCACCACAGTAATACACGTACCCTGCTGAAATTGTGTGTGAAACTTCCCGCGCACCCCAGTAATACACGTACCCTGCTGAAATCGCGTGTGAAACTTCCCGCGCACCCCAGTAATACACGTACCCTGCTGAAATTGCGTGTGAAACTTCCCGCGCTTCCCAGTTATACACATACCCCGCTCGCACAGGGCCAATCGTGTGTGAAACTTCCCACGCAGCCCAGTAATACACGGACCCCGCTTGGCGTTTGCTGTTTGGCAGCCCTGTAAACTGGTCCAGGGTTAGCGCAGACATTTGCGATGAATTGGGGATTTTGATGGATTTTCCTTGCGCGAGGGCGTTCTTGGGGGCGTAACTGGCGCTGCTGCAGGGTCGCTGCGCCACTCTGCGCCACGGCTGGTTTTGGGGGCTAAAATCCATGAATACGCTGTGCGATGAAATGGATTTTATCGCACGCTGCTGGCGCAGTGTATCACACGGGGTCACTGTGCGCCAGCCGCGTGCGCCACTTTTGTGCAAAATTCTATGAATTACCCTGTAAATGTGTTAAGCACACAAAGTAATAGTTTTTAATTGGTTTATATAGAGAAGTGTAGTGTCTACCATTAGTATCACTGTCTTCACTCATTTCATCCCGAGAAAATATTCTTCCAAAGTACTGAACAATTCTGTGTAAAAAAAAAAATATATTAGTTTTAGTGTACCTTACACAGAAAGTTTATAAATATATACAATAAATGTAGTGTACTCACTAGTTTCTTGCTTAGTTTTGCTGTTACTGCTGCGTAGGTGTCCTGTTGATTTTTGCTGTGCAGTTTCTGTGAGGTAATTCTATTGAAGGCATATTTATTGTGTTTTGGTATATTCCACCATGTTGCATATGCTATGTAATTGGACTGTCAGTGTCTTACATACACAGTTTCACTTCCTATTTATTATTGAATGTAATTTATTTATGTGCTGCTTTTTGAACATGTTTAGTGGTTTTTTTTTAATGATATAACAATGTAAGATACCCCCTGAGTTTTTAGATAGTGTTGATGTTGTCCGAGTCCGTCCGCGATCAGGCGCATGGTCCGCGGATATCAGACCCACTAGCGCAGATAGGGGGTTCAGTATGTTCTATGTTATATGTATATAAACTAAGGGCATCCTAGTAAACATTTATCAAATTTACATTATCTATATATCTATATTCAGTGAAAAAACGTTGTTACAGGAACGTTATGGTTAAGTTGCGCTACTAAAAACCTATGAAATTCAGTAAAAAAACTTTGTTAATGTGGCATTATGGTTCCAAGTAAAACCGAAAACCCCCTGAAATTCGCCAGTTATGGTAAACTAAGCAACCATAACTCACGCCACCACCGTGCACTGCTACGACTAACACCCAGGACATCAAAGATGAGATCACAAATGTCATCCATGACATCACTGATGACGTCACATGTCTGGCTCCCTATTTTTTCCTTTACTGACTTATCTAGGCCAGTAACAGTCAGGAACTAAAAATTCAAAAAGTACTATATTTGTAGACTTATACTTCAAATATGTTCTTACAGTAATTTGCTTGGGGTTCACTCACAGTATATGAAACATATACATAGGGGAAAACACAGACTTGGAAGACAGCAATGCTTTGTATGTATGAAGATGATCAGTAAGGTTATCATCACTTTTTTAGAGTTCTGTTTTTTTATTACTGTACTTTCCCTGGATATGGTCATATTTGTATACATTGTATTCACACTACTTTCCTTAGGGTCCAGTCACATTATGTGATACTTGTACATAGGGAAGTAGTAGCTTTGAAGCAGAGCAATCATTTCTGTGCATGAAGATAATCAGGTTATGAAGATTGTCTGGTAATACTGCTTTTTTTTGTTTACTTCATTTTCCCTGTATATGCTCATATTTGTATGTGTTGTTGTCTGTTTCTGTTTTGTTTGCAATAATGCAATTATGTAGTAACTGGGTTTTATTAGATATTTCTTAAATGTTTCACAGTACACAAAACTCTAATAAGAAACATTTATCATTTTACTATTCCTCATGGCAAGATTATTAATATTGCAACTCCATCATGTATGCTCCACACAATGCCTATGTTTCTACATGAGTATCTTAGTATACTGAAGGAACTTCATAATAGAATGCTATTTGTATCACTGCATTGTTTAATGCACTTCGTACCTCATGATATTTATTCCAATGATCCTTCACACTTTATCAACATTACAATGAGAACCCCTTGTACAGACTTTTCATGAAAAGTAAATGCACATGTGATGTCATTAGTGATGTCATCAATGACATTTGTGATGTCATCTTTGATGTCCTGGGTGTTAGTCTTAGCAGTGCACGGTTTTGGCGTGAGTTGTGGTTGCTTAGCTTACCATAGCTGGCAAATTTCAGGGGGTTTTCGGTTTTACTTGGAACCATAACGTCCCTTTAACAAAGTTTTTTTCACAGAATTTCATAGGTTTTTAGTAGCGCAGCTTAACCATAACGTCCCTTGAACAAAGTTTTTTTTACTGAATATATACACACACACACACACACACACACACACACACACACACACACACACATATATATACATATTACATGGCCTGCGGTAGCGGCCATGTAGTTATGGTTAAGTTGCTAAACCCATAGGAAGAGCACTTTTTGGGCGGCTTATAACTTTGCTCCCCCTGGACGAATCCTCACCAAACTTTGGAAAAAAGTATATGGCTCACTCTTGCAAAGTTTGGTGAGGTTTGGTCCGGGGGGAGGGGCAAAGTTATAGTGGGGGTCCCAAAATTATTTTTTTTCCCAAAGATTGAATGGAGAAAAAATGTCTGTCGCGCCTATAGCCCAAACCGCTGGACGGATTTTCACCAAATTTGCGGCAGGAGTGGCAGCTTCATCCTGAAAGCGAGCTTTTGTAAATTTTGTGAAAATCCGTCCAGTAGTTTTTTAAAATGACCAAAAAGTAGGTCTAAAAATGTGTGATATCTATGTCCGCTCCGCGGACTCACTTCCCTGTTTGCTCCGCGGATAGGACACCGATTGGATAATCGGCTTGCGTCATGTCCGCGGACACAATTTTGGGCAGTGTGTTGGTGTGTATGAGTGCTTGGAGAGGGTGGGGGAGTAAGAGATGGGTCAAATGCTGTATTTGTTTAGGTGGGAGAAGGCTGTGATGTGTTTGCGGTGTCCGTGGTCACTGCATTTTTCCGTGGACATACTAGACACTGGGTGCACTACTGGCTATTTTAGTTTAGTATGATGTTGGTTTTGGGTCATTAGAAGAGCATTGGGTGAAGAGTGTATGTATTGAAGAGTTTGTACGTTGGTTGTAATTATTTTTTAGAATGTTAATTGAAGTGCACAGTTTTGAGGTTGATGTATTATGTTTTTGGGTTGTGGTCATTTGGTAGGTATTTGTTTCTATAGGTGTGTTATGCTGTGGTGGTTGTGGCCAGGGCCTACAGTCTCGGGTGCATGGCCGAAGGCCGTAGTCCATGCACCCAAGACTCTAGGCCCTGGCCACAAGTACCGCAGCATAAGTCTACAATGCTACCAAACATTTTGATTGTGGTACGTGGGCTGCTTAGGGAATATGCTTTCGAAAATGTGAGTACTGATTAGTAGTAGTGTAATAGTGTTTATAGGATAGTGAGATGATGTGTGTTAGTTTGTTTGTTGGATTGTGTTCAGATTGTTGGTATTGAAGAGTCCAGGCATTTTGGGTTGTATTTATTGGTGAGGTGTTTGTTTACATGGCTGTGTTATATTGCAGTGTTTGTGAGTTTACTTATTATATACTTACTGTTTCCTTTGTTGAGGCTGTATGAAGAGTTTTGGCCAGGCCACGCAGTCAAGATTGTAGTGTTTGGCAACAAGTGCTGCAGCATAATATACCCATGGAAGCAAACATTTTGGATTGTGGTTTAAGGTCAGGTGATTGCTTGAATCAGTGTTTTATGCTGTGGTCTTCGTGAGTCCAATCATTATATACTTACTGTTTGACTTTTTGTGGTTGTGTGCAGGTTTTTCATGACATGGGTAGTTAGAGGACACATTCTTTTTCAATCACTGTGATAAAAGAAAAAAAAACACACGTTAGTGTAGATAGTTTATAATGAGTATTGCATTGCATAGTAGATATTTCTGTATTTTGTTGACCCTCATAGTTAGTACTTTAGAAGTGCTATAGTTCAAATGAGTGTACTGTGCAATTTGCTCAGTTCCTGTGTTTGTTGATTAAATCATTGGGTCTGTGGGAAGAATATCCATGCTGGATAAAAAAAAACGTTCTACCTTGTGGTACAATATATTTCTATCATTGATTTCAATAGGAGGAATTGAATAGGTGTATGGTTGTTCATTTGGAAGTGGTGGTAGTATTGTTGCAATTAGATAGCAGTTGGTGTATTCTATTTGTTCATTTCTTTTTCCATTTTAGTGGTATTCATCTATCTGTTGGCTTGTTGCAGATTGTTCAGTCAGTTAGTTACCTGTTGGCGTATTCTAACTGGTCATAGTTTTGAAGTTCAAGTTTTGTTTATGTTCATACACAGATTAGTTATTCAATTTTGGTTTTAAGAATATTAAGTAAGCGTTTACAAGATTTGCTGGTAACCTCTGCTTCAGAGTAATGGTACTATCATTACATTCAAACCATCCACAATTCTTTTTTATGTATGCAATGGAGTGACCTGCATTGGTTGTGGCTCCTGCGTGGTAGATTATACCTATTGTTGTGAAGGTTTTCTTACCAAGTGATACTTGACCACATGTGAATCCAGTCAGCTTGCAGTTGTTTTTGGTACCATCTGCATTATAACGTAAAAGCATTACTATTACGTATTTACTATGTGTCTGTATTTGTAAGGTGGAATGATTATCGGAATTGCAGGTAGTACATAATCTGCCATGGTTTGCATTTTGTACAAGTTGCTGAAATGGAATGGATTCACAGTTAGGTATGGATACATACACGAAGGGTTCATTAGGGACTTCCTCTTGTACTACATGCCTGCAAAGAGTGCATGTATGTTTCCACATGTATGAAATCTGGAAGATTTCATTTATAGGTATGTTTTTGTTTCCTAGTACTTGTAGCAAGTACAATATAAATTCTTGTGGATCTTCTTGTGAGCTTATAGTGAATTTGACCATTCCAGCCAGTAGTCAAATTCCTGTCTTATTCCATGAACACTAAGTGTTGTCAGGATTGTTGGTTGCATTTCTATGAAGGACTAACATTTGCAAACACAATTCGTCTGTATCGTGTAAGTAAATGTTGTCAATAATTGGTGGCAATTGAAATAGAATATTTATTGCTACATTTGCGTAGCAATTTACACCAGTTGTATTTTAAAATTTGAATGGATCTGACAGTTCTAAGTCCAAGTCATTTGTTGGGAGTGTGCGTTGCTTCTTTGAAGAGGTAGTTGAGTAACTTTGAGCAGTAGATTCTTCTTTGGTTGTGGTCCTTGATGAAGTATTACCTTCTTTTACTTTCTTTGGAGGAATTGCTGTGAGATCCTGCATAGATTGAGTCTGAAGTAGTTTTCTTTTACAAAGTTTTGCTTTTTGCCGAACAGGATAGGTTTTTAGATGGGGTGTAGAGTGAACGCAGTCTATTGTATTGTAGAATGCAGGAATATCAGCGTTTACTTTACTTGCATCAAAGTTGACTAGAAATAGTCCATCAAGTGTACGTAAGCGTGATAGTGATACATAGCTCATGCCTTCTTTAAACACTGTGCTACCAATATCTATCAATGTTTTATCTAGGGTAAGACCTTGTGATTTGTGAATGGTGACTGTGTATGCTATAGTTAGAGAAAAGTGTTCTCTGCATACATACATGACTTTGAAAAGAAGGAAGCGGGCAGTTGAGCGTCCTATCCTTTTAACTACAGATAGTTTTTCAAAGAGAATATTGACAAATTGAATATTTTGGTCACGTCGGTATGTCTGGAAGCCAACAACGGTACCAAGTGCTCCATTAACTAGTCCTTGGTCCACATCAAGATTACGTTTAAGCATTACTCTACAATTTAAAGATAATTTTAATATTTTCTCCAAACCGGCTGGGTTAGAGATAGCGTTTGTATGTCCAGTTTGTCTGTGGAGGCAATTTGAACTATTGGTTGCATTTCTTTTTTAACATTGTTTCATTTAATTTGGAACAGCTTGCAAGAATTGGCCTTAAGGACATACAATTGACTTTTTGTGTGCTAATTGTTCCATGACATCAGTAGCACATGAGTTATGGCCATAGAGTGCATGGATGTGCCTGGTTTTTAATATAGTTTATGCCTCTTGAGATAGTATACCAACTCTAATACTTTTTAAAATGTTGGCGTATTTCAGGTCTGCAGACTGCCGCATATTTTCAGTTAATTCTCTGTTTTGGAAATGTTGCCAAAGATTGACATTTCCTATGCTGCCAAGAGTTTTACGGCACAGTTTGCACCGTAAGGTTTTAAAAATAGATTCAGATTTCACTGGTGTTAATTGAAGAAGATCTCCAAAAACAATGTGTTTTCCTCCAAAGAGCTCTTCGTACTCTGTTTTGAGGACCTCTTGTAGTCTGAGGTGAATTAAAGCCAACAATAGGTTGGAGACCATACTCACCTCCTCTATTAGCAGCATTTTTATTTGTTTGATAACTCTGCGTAGTTCCATTGCAGCTTCTGTAGAATGTTTTTAATAGTCTAATTTGTTTTGGCGTTCTACTGGAAGGAGTAGTAATTGGTGTAAAGTCACAACGCCTATGTTGTAGGCAGCTAAACCTGTGGGGGCAGTTGCAACAGCTGACAGTTTGTTGTTTGTCATTTGTTGGAGGAACTTGCTGATGATTTTGATTGAGAATGTTTTGCCTATACCAGCTTGACCACTCACGGATAGCAGTATAGGCTTGTAATCTTGGCAGGTACCGTTTTTATTCTCATGTTGCACACCATGTTCAATTTGTTTTGTTATTTCTTGGAAAATGCTACGCTGCTCAGTGTTTAGTTGTGATTTCAGTACAGCAAAGTCTTCTGTAGATTGCTCATACTGACACATGGTGTTTTCTACTTCTGTCATGACTAATTCTGCCTCATTTGTTATTAGTGCCTGTCCAAGTGGTTCTTGGCTTCCTGTTATGTTGACTACTGTCAGGAGTGTCCACATCTAGTAGGGCCTGCAGTTCTTCTTCCTTTTGCTGCTCATTGGGCAACATTGTTTGGTACTGTGTAAAGTTTACATCTGTTATAGTGCTTTCATTTGCTTTGAAAGCGTCTTCATAGGAGTCATACGTATCCAGTAACTCTTCTTCTTTTCTCCATGGTTTAAAAAGTTGTAGCAGGGACATGTAATACAGTTCTTTATGTTGAGGAGTTTTTAATGACAATTGGATATGATTAATTAAGCTGGTAAGTTTCACTAAGGTGCCTTCACAATTTTCTACTCTGTATCTACCTTTGTTTTCATCTGGTTTAATATTATTTTTGTATGTGAAGTTTTGGGCTACGTCGTAGAGACACATGGTTTCTAAAGTGGTACTCCTGTTTGGGTAGTATGTGTCTAGTAAATTGTTTTTCAAAATGTCTTGGCTGTTAGGATCATTTTTGACTATTGTTTTTATGTCCTTATATGATTGGAGAACTCTTTTTCTAGATTTAGCAGGACCAAGACTTAGCCATACTATATTGTCAGATTTTCCATAAAAGGCAGTACCGGTTAAACGGTCTACAGCTTCATAGCAGCCACATTCTCTATGAGAAAGCATTTTAATGCCTAAATTGTACAATTTCTGTGATAGTGTTTTGTCAGATGATATGTCATCCCAGAGGTCCTGAAGCTCTGTTTTCTCTGCTTTGGTTAAGTAGGCTGTGACATATCGTGAAACTGCAGTGGAATTGTCTGCAATGTACTGCACATCTATGTTTGCACTCCATAGGAGGGCAATTATTGCATTGTAATCATTGATATATTTTGATTTTCTTTTCTTTTTATGTAATATTTTACTGAAGACATGAAGTTGTTTACTTGACCTGTAGTTGAAACTATTGTAAGGAAACCAAAGCGGCATTTGGTGTAGTATTTCCCTTTGTTTTTATATTTGCAACAACAATATTTCCCACATTTGTGTCTTTGAAATTGTAAAATTTGTGCATGAAGGTCACTATGTGTTGTTTGTGAAGGTAATTCACAAGTGACATATTTTCGGATGAACTGCAAAACAGTGGCATCACTATCCTGACCAAATTTAGGAGCATCTTTAATCAACAAAAGCATGTGGATGTGTGGTGCTCCTCTGGCTTGGTATTCTTTTCTCCAAAAGAAGTGTTGCACTTCTCCGAGGGGAGGAACAGTTTTATTACAAATGAAGTGTAGCATAGCAATGAAGCGATGATGGAAATATCTTGATACATTCACAGGATCTACAGAGCAGAGTTCTCCTGGTGTTTTTATATTTATGTTTGTTTTGTTTTTGTTTGCTATGGGTAGGAAGTCGTGTAAATCTTCCCATGCATATTCTGCACAACTTAATGTCACAAACCAAGTGGGTGGGCCAAGGTTTCTTATCATACAGCGTACATCTCCGTCACATCAGAACCAGTATTCATTTGTACCATGCATGTTTGCTAAAAGATTTGTAATGCTGGACTGTAAAATCTCATCTTTTTCTTGCACTTTTTATAGTAATTCTGTAGCGGACATATTTTGAAAATGGGTACCTGATTTCAATGTGTGTGCAACTCCATAGCATAGAGTTGCTAGTTCACCTTCAAAGAGAAGGTGGATTATGTATTCCACGTTTTGTCAGAATCTGGGGTCTTCAGAATACATTTGTAAAGAGCGGTATTCTGATGCTGTTGTTTGTGTGGGTCTATCACCGTACCTTCCTCCTTTTCCATTAGGAAAGAGTAGAGGAAAGGTACGTGCTTCTATACTTTTTTCCCCATATGCTGATGAGAGATCCTTTGGCTTGTCGCAGGATCTAGAAGTTGAAATTGGCCAGTTTCTGATGACTCTTGAATTATTTCAGTGGTTTTGCTCAGGTTTTCTTCAATATTAATTTCTCTGTATTATTCATGTTATTAATTCCATATTTTTCCATTCCACTGTTACATCCAGAAAGTTCACCTGTGGTGTCCCTATTTCCATCGTGAATTTGATCCGTGGATTGCACTGGTTTATATTTTGCCAAAATTCAGTCAACTCTTGTTCAGTACCATTCCAAATGCCAAAGACATCATCAATATAGCTTAGCCAGCAGTGTATTCTGTTTTTCCAATGTGGATGATCCAGGACATGGGTTTTCTCGAAATGGAACATAAAGATGTTAGCGTAAGAGGGGGCTACAGCCGAGCCCACAGAGGTTCCTGAGATCTGTAAATAGTACTTGTCATTGAATCTGAAATAGTTGTTATAAAGGATCAAATTGATGAGTTCAATAGCAAAGTTTTTTTGGATCTGAATCTCGTCATGTCTTAAAAGGAACCATTCTAAGGCAGCTATGCCTTCGTCATGGGGAATTGAAGTATATAGACTTACAATACCCATGGAGAAAGAAAGTGTGTAGTATCTTTCAAGTATGTCGGTATTTTTTGTACCAGAGGTTGAAGCGCAGTATCCAGGTAGACAGCCAGGGGTTGGAATATACTGTCAGTGCCAGCAACAATCGGTCTAAATGGAGGGTCTTTGGGATTTTTATGAATTTTAGGTAATCCATAAAACACTGGAATTATTGGATTTGTTTTAATCAAGAATTCTTCCATTTTGTCTGAAATCCAATCCATTGTGCTTGCTTTCTCAACTGTCTGTCTGATGGTGGTACTGATGTTGTTTGTGGGGTCATTGTCCAGCGGTAAATAAGTCTATCATCCAGTAATTTAAGAGAACCCGCATTGTATAGATTTGTATCCATAAGTACAAGGGCTCCCCCTTTGTCAGCTTGTTTAATCGTTAGGGAAGTGTCATCAGCAAGATCCTTGATTATTTTAAGCTGGTGTCTCCGAATATTTTCAGGCCGATTCATGGAATAATTTAAAATCGCAGTGCAAGTGCGAAAATCGCACGAAAAGCAGCGCACATCGATTCATGGAAGGCCGTGCGCGAGAAAACCATCGGATGTGCACTAAAAAAGTGCGCAGCGCACGTTGGAGCACAGGCCATCTAACGGCGTGCGCCAGGTCACAGCGAAAATCGCACAGGCCACAGCGAAAATCGCACATAGCGCGGCGCACACAACAAAAGTAGGCGTAACACGGGGCGTAACACTCGGAATGGGGAACAACTTGCCAAAATGTGGGCGTCACGGGGGAAGTACAGGGTGCAAGTGCGCGGAACGCCCACACGCTCGCCTACAACACGTATTCATGGAATCGAATAGGGCAAAAAAGCGCACGGTCAAACCAGCGCACAGGCACAAACACGACCGCCACAAGAAAGCAGGCGGTAGCGTCTCAGCGCCTGTAATAAATGTGCGCCAAAAGGTGCACCAACAAATAGCACCTATATACTGCCATGATGAATGTCCTATACTGTTGCCCTCCAGGACAAATGACGTGCAAAGGGGTACCCACAAACACGGACGCCCGCTGACTGAAAAATAACGTGTGCGTGTATTCCGGGGTGCGCGGGAACTTTCACACGCGATTTGGCTGGGTACGTGGATCTCAGGGGTGCGCGGGAAGTCCCACACGCGATTTGCCTGTGTACGTGGATCTCAGGGGTGTGCGGGAAGTTCCACACGCGATTTGGTGGGGTACGTGCGCGGGAATTCACACATGCGTCTTGGCTGGGTATGTGGATCTCAGGGGTGCGTGGGAAGTCTCACACGCGATTTGGCAGGGTACGTGGATTTCAGGGATGCGCGGGAAGTTCCACACGCGATTTGGCCGGGTACGTGCGCGGGAATTCACACACGCGAATTGGCTGGGTACGTGGATCTCAGGGGTGCGCGGGAAGTCTCACACGCGATTTGGCAGGGTACGTGGATTTCAGGGGTGCGCGGGAAGTTCCACACGCGATTTGCCCGGGTACGTGCGCGGGAATTTACACACGCGATTTGGCTGGGTACGTGGATCTCAGGGGTGCGCGGGTAGTCCCACACGCGATTTGGCTGGGTACGTGGATCTCAGGGGTGCGCGGGAAGTCCCACACGCGATTTGGCAGGGTACGTGGATTTCAGGGGTGCGTGGGAAATTCCACACGCGATTTGGCCGGGTACGTGCGCGGGAATTCACACACGTGACTTGGCTGGGTACGTGGATCTCAGGGGTGTGCGGGAAGTCTCACACACGATTTGGCAGGGTACGTGGATTTCAGGGGTGCGCGGGAAGTTCCACACGCGATTTGGCCGGGTACGTGCGCGGGAATTCACACACGCGACTTGGCTGCGTACGTGGATCTCAGGGGTGCGCGGGAAGTCTCACACGCGATTTGGCAGGGTACGTGGATTTCAGGGGTGCGCGGGAAGTCTCACACGCGATTTGGCAGGGTACGTGGATTTCAGGGGTGCGCGGGAAGTTCCACACGCGATTTGGCCGGGTACGTGCGCGGGAATTTACACATGCGATTTGGCTGGGTACGTGGATCTCAGGGGTGCGCGGGAAGTCTCACACGCGATTTGGCAGGGTACGTGCGCGGGAATTCACACACGCGACTTGGCTGGGTACGTGGATCTCAGGGGTGCGCGGGAAGTCCCACATGCGATTTGGCAGGGTACATGGATTTCAGGGGTGCGCGGGAAGTTACACACGCGATTTGGCTGGGTACGTGCGCGGGAATTTACACACGCGATTTGGCTGGGTACGTGGATCACAGGGGTGCGCGGGAAGTCTCACACCCGATTTGGCTGGGTACGTGTATTTCAGGGGTACGCGGGAAATTCTACACGCGATTTGGCTGTGTGCTCCCAGGTATTCCCTGTACACCCTCCACGGCCCCTGCAGGCAGCCGACACCACAGGGGACTACCCTGCACACCTGCTCATGTCACCCAGCACCCCCACCCCCCAGCAGTGCAGGGGCAGCCTCCACCAGGCCCCCACTCATGGCCCCTATCACCCCCACACCCCAGCAGTGCAGGGGCAGCCTCCACCAGGCCCCCACCCATGTCTCCCACCACCCCCACCCCCCAGCCACCATGGGCATCCCCCACCACGCCCCCACTCATGTCTCCCACCCACCCCCACCCCCCAGCCACCATGGGCAGCCCCCACCAGGCCCCCACTCATGTCTCCCACCACCCCTACCCCCCCAGCAGTGTGGGGCACCCTCCACCAGGCCCCCACCCATGTCTCCCACCACCCCACCACCCCACCCACCCCAGCCACCATGGGCAGCCCCCACTCATGTCTCCCACCCACCCCCACCCCCCAGCCACCATGGGCAGCCCCCACCAGGCCCCCACCCATGTCTCCCACCACCCCCACCCCCAGCCACCATGGGCATCCCCCACAAGGCCCCCACTCATGTCTCCCACCACCCCCACCCCCCAGCAGTGCAGGGGCAGCCTCCACCAGGCCCCCACCCATGTCTACCACCACCCCCACCCCCCAGACACCATGGGCATCCCCCACCAGGCCCCCACTCATGTCCCCCTGCACCCCCACTCATGGCCCCTATCACCCCCACCCCCCAGCAGTGCAGGGGCAGCCTCCACCAGCCCCCCACTCATGTCTCCCACCCCCCCACCCCCCAGCCACCATGGGCATCCCCCACTCATGTCTCCCACCGCCCCCACCCCCCCCAGCAGTCCAGGGCCAGCACCACCAGGCCCCCACTCATGTCCAACTCATGTCTCCCACCACCCCCACTCCCCCAGCCACCATGGGCATCCCCCACCAGGCCCCCACTCATGTCTCCCACCACCCCCACCCCCAGCCACCATGGGCATCCCCCACCAGGCCCCCACTCATGTCTCCCACCACCCCCACCCCCAGCCACCATGGGCATCCCCCACCAGGCCCCCACTCATGTCTCCCACCACCCCCACCCCCCAGCAGTGCAGGGGCAGCCTCCACCAGGCCCCCACCCATGTCTCCAACCACCCCCACCCCCCAGCCACCATGGGCATCCCCCACCAGGCCCCCACTCATGTCCCCCTGCACCCCCACCCCCCAGCATCCAGGGGCACCCTCCACCAGGCCCCCACTCATGTCTCCCACCACCCCCACCCCCCAGCAGTGTGGGGCACCCTCCACCAGGCCCCCACTCATGTCTCCCACCACACCCACCCCCCAGCCACCATGGGCATCCCCCACCAGGCCCCCACTCATGTCTCCCACCACCCCCACCCCCCAGCAGTGCAGGGGCAGCACCACCAGTCCCCCACTCATGTCCAACTCATGTCTCCCACCCACCCCCACCCCCCAGCCACCTTGGGCAGCCCCCATCAAGCCCCCACTCATGTCTCCCACCACCCCGCCCCCCCAGCAGTGCAGGGCCAGCACCACTAGGCCCCCACTCATGTCCAACTCATGTCTCCCACCACCCCCACCCCCCCAGCCACCATGGGCATCCCCCACCAGGCCCCCACTCATGTCTCCCACCACCCCCACCCCCCAGCCACCATGGGCATCCCCCATCAGGCCCCCACTCATGTCCCCCTGCACCCCCACCCTCCAGCATCCAGGGGCACCCTCCACCAGGCCCCCACTCATGGCCCCTATCACCCCCACCCCCCAGCAGTGCAGGGTCAGCCTCCACCAGGCCCCCACCCATGTCGACCACCACCCCCACCCCCCAGCCACCATGGGCATCCCCCACCAGGTCCCCACTCATGTCCCCCTGCACCCAGGTCCTCACAATCCCCAATCATGTGCGTTATGGTCAGCCTCCACAGCCAAAAGGCCCTACCAAGTAATCCATTCACCCACATGGAAATGGAAATTACATGTTACACCCCCAATGTTCATAAAGCAAATGAACCCATGTCCGTCACACACAATGGTTGCAATTGAATGGGAAAACACCCAACATGACATGCATGAAACCAATGAGATGATACCACACAGTGAAGTATGAAAACAAAATTGTATTAAAAAAATTGAATGCAAATGAAATGAAACAAACTACAATGGCAATGAAAAAAAGATAAGCTGCATGTCCGTCCAAAAAAATCAAAACTACAAATCCAAATCCAAAAAAATGTTGTTCAAAGTCACATTAAAAATAAAATCAATCCGAGAGAGAAAAATAAATGCAAAGACCATTGCTCCATGGAGAATAAATTAAAAATAAAAAAATAAAACAATCCAATGAAGAACTATGTACAAAACATCCAAGGGTCCATGAGCACAACTGAACAAAGGAAACCTACAAAAAACCCTAACTAAAATCCAACTATATACAAAAAGTGGAGCAGTGTCCGTCGACTCCAAATCATAAGAAGAAACAAAGGAAACCTAAAACTAAAGAACTATATACAAAGGCGGCGGGCAAGTCCAGCGGCTCACTCCGTGGTGTTCCGGGCCAGGGCATCATCAAACTCCTCGTCTATGTCCCGGAGGCGGTCCTGTTCTATGGCCTCGAGGGTCCGCAGGGACGACGCCATCTGCTCCTCCAACCCCCTGCGGATTGCCTCGAGGCACTCGGCCCGTCTCAGGGCCCTCCGCATGGAGTTCTCTGCCCTGACCATCGTGAGCCGCGCCTCTTCCGCCCGCCGCCGCTCTGCACCTATCTGCTGGCCCAACCGCAGCCACACGGAAGACACTTCCTGTCCTGGGTCCTCCTGCCCTCGGGCCGATGCCTGCCCCTCCGATGTTGATGGTCCCGAGCCATGATGCCTCCCACGTTGACTCTGCTGCTGCCTCCGACGCAACTGCCTCTGCCAGCACGACGGCATCCAGGCTGATGGAATCCACCGACGCCGTCGTGCACGTACCCTGCCTGATGATGCCGGCACATCCTCCATCTGCTGGGGTACAGTTGCTGTGGTGTCCACCCCTGCTGGACCTCCGACTCCCGACTGTGGCAGGGATGGGATCCCCACCGAGCTGGCTGCATTGGTCAGGGCAGGTCCACAGGGGGCCCTGGTGGCATCTGGGCCGGAAGACGGCAAGGAGAACGACCGGCGTGTAGCCTCCACAGAGGAGGAGAGGGCCGCCAGATTGGCCGACACATGCAGGAAACCCCCGAACATGGAAGATCCCAATTGGGACACGTCGGCACGGTGCTCTTCGTGATGATGTGCGTGCTCCTCCCGGGAAGCACGCACGTCATCACGAATTGCACCCGCGCGCATCGCGACCCCAATCAGGACCTTCTCCATACGGACACGGGTCCCCTCGTCTGCAGGTGGAGGGGAGTCAGGTGACATGGACATCCCCTCTACCTGCGGACGGGCCTGGGACGGGGCATCCCTGCTGGTGCATGGTGGTGCACTCACAGGGTCAGGGACAGCGACATGCACAGGCCCCTCCACGGTGACCTGTGCTGCCCCCTGCCCCTGGACTGCACCACTTGCACCAGCAGGGATGCCCCCACCAGGCCCCATGTGTGCCTCAGTGGCTGCCTCCTCCTCCTCCTCTGTGGAAACAACCAACCTGGATGGCTCCTCACCGTCTTCCGCCGTAGCAGGCCCCTGTGGGGGCTCACCCACCCCTTCCGCTGCAGCCGTGGGGGCATCCCCGCCGCCTTGCTCCACAGCGCCGTCTCCGCCCTCTTCTTCACTAGCCGCTGCGTAGAGGGAGACATAGAGCACAAGCATCAGGGTACTGTTCAATGGTCCCCTAGACAGGAAGCAATAGCAGATGAGTACCACTGTCAAAGTACACTTCCATCATGTCCCTCCACAACACATGGGTCAGTCCAGGCAAAACACACACAGTAACAGGCATGGTGAATGCCATAGACATTTCCATACATGTCCAATAGACTCTTGAAACATACAATGATATGGAACTCACATGCATCATGGGTCATGCCTATCACATGCACACACTTCACCTCAGTCACATCCATCTGGCCTCATACACCCCAAACACAGCGGATACAAGGGTAACTAGGCTGCATCAGTGAATCTGTGCATTGTCACACACATGTGTCATGCATCCATGGCATTCACAAGTCACAGACATGCAGGTCAGGCACACAGACATGGCTACCATATATGTACCCGGCATCAGCACACATCCCTCACCCCCACCCATGTCCAGGAACAGAGACTGGCATGCTCTCATGTGTAAAATCTGCATAGGGCTCCCCATTTCGCATTTAAACACATGCAACAACCATGTGGTTCACACATCACTGTTCGCACATGCATTACCATGATGTCCCTGCACACATACATGCATACATGGCCTATGTCACACATAAAGGCAAGTATCAGACAACCAGCACACCGCAACATGCCCTGTCTCACACAGCAATGCTTGGACACTTACCGCTCAACTCCAGACGGGTCTCCCTCTCAAGGATCTGGGCGTGGAGCGCTGGGCGTACACGTTCCAGGACCCTCATCTGGATGGAACTCATGCGGCCCCGGCCCCCCTCCACGAGGCGCCGGGCCTTCACGAGGGTCCTGGACCTCAAGTCCTCCCAGCGCTTCTTGATCTTCTGGACGTTGCGGGTTGCCACCCCCTCCGCGTTGATGGCAACCACACAGTCGGCCCAGATCCTCTCCCGTCCTTCCTTGCTGGCGCAGGACGATCCAAAGAGGGCATCATACTGCCCCAGGACATGCTCCACCAGGACACCAACTTCGGTGGCAGTGAAGCTGGTGCCCCTCTGGCCTGGGGTTGCCACTGGTGCCAGATGTGGAAGTGCCCGACATGGCAACCCCAGAGGCAGGAGTGGGTGGGCAACTGGGTCCTGGGGCTGGGCTGTGGAGCGATGTAATCCCAGTCGGGAGTCTTCTGTTCCAGCAGGGGTGGACACAGCAACTGGACCCCTGCAGATGGCTGATGTGCAGGCACCAAATGGCAGGGCACGGTGGCAGCAGGCAGGCAGGCAGCAGCAGATGGCACGTGGGAGGCTGCTCGGGGCACTGGGGGGCAGTAATTCGGCCTTCTGGGCAGGAGCGTGGTCTTCCGTGTGTTTTCGCGTGGCCAGCTTGATACGGAGTGATTTGGCACGTGAAAATCCTGCACGTCAGCGTGAAATTCGAGGAAAGGCCCTTAGCGCGTCAGCATGCATACGCGATTCTATTGGACCAAAGGCCCTCAGCGCGTAAGCGCGTCTGTGACGTGACCCGCACGGGTGTTTCCCTCATAGCACGTGATGACGGAGCACACGTGGAAAGACTGCACGTCAGAGTGTCAGCGCGTGTAATTGGACAAAAGTGCGCGTACACGCGATTGGCCTATGTATGTGTATTTCAGGGGTGCGCGGGCACTTACACACACGAGTACATCAGCGCACGTGTATACCGGGGTGCGCGGGAATTTCCACACGCTATTGGCCTCGGTACTGGATTTCAGGGGTGCGCGGGAAGTTTCACACGCTCGCCTACAACACGCGCAAAGAAACACGTACGCCAGTAGGAAGCAGGCATACGTCGACCCGCGACGCATAAATTTCCGCGCAAATAAAATTACAAGCTCAGACGCCAGGATGAATATACCGTTCCTAGCAGCAGTGGCAGTGGGCTACCAAAGGAAGAGGAGGAGGATAGTCAGGGCCAGAATATTCACACCCAGAACCAGCCTTTTCGGGATGCCTGATGACCAGGTGTATGGGAGGTACAGGTTTCCACCACACATAATACTGGACCTGGTGAGTGAGTGGGAGGATGACCTCACATCACCCACCCTGTGCTCCCAAGCACTCAGCCCCCTGGAGAAGGTCCTCAATGTACTGTACTTCTTAGCCACTGGATCATTTCAGCGGACAAGTGCCATAGTGGGTGGGGTGTCACAGGCCACGCAGTCACGCTGCCTACACCAGGTCTTGAACATCATCACTGCACGCCCATCAGTCCGCAGGCACATATACCTGCCCAGAACACCTGCAGAAAGGCATGCTGCCGCCCTGGATTTTTACTGTGTGGCACGATTCCCCAAAGTGCTAGGTGCCATCGACTGCACCCATGTGGCTCTACGTCCCCCCACGGCATCTGAGCACATCTATAGGAACCGCAAGCACTGGCATTCCATCAACGTGCAGGTAGTATGTAATGCCAAGGGAATCATCACCTCAGTATATGCCAACTATCCCGGGTCCACCCACGACAGCTTCATTTACCGAATGTCCACCCTAAGCCGGGACCTAGAAGCTGGGCGGCATGGCGATACATGGCTGCTTGGTGAGTATGAATGCCACTGCACATGCATGCATGTCAGATACTGAGCAAGGTCACAACCCCACCAATGATACCAATCACCACCTCCACAGGGGACAGTGCCTACCCTCTCAGCCCCCACATGATGACGCCAATTCGGAACCCCACCACGCCACCCGAGGTAAGATATAACACAGCCCACATTGCAACCCGGGGCATAGTGGGGCGCACATTCGGAGTGCTTAAGTCACGCTTTCGCTCCCTTGACCGTTCTGGCGGGCAGCTGTTATACGCTCCCCCAGTAGTGTGCAGGATCATAGTGGCAGCATGTGTCCTGCACAATGTTGCAACACACCGGGGCCTGGCCGTGGACATGGTGGTGGCCCCACATCCCCAACCACATGCACGGCCGCTGCGCATGGGAGGGGAAAGGGCACGGGGGGAGGCAGCCCGTACACAGCTAGTGGCTAATTACTTCACATAGAAATCACACCCCTGTGGAGTGCACACTGCCCTGGCACATACCATCTGACAATCAATGATGACTCAACCTGACACTGATCCTGAATGTCTGGAGAATCAACCGTGCAAACCATATCAGCCTGAGATTGTTCACCTGGAAGTGTTACAATGTGTGCATCCCTACCTACACAGACACCACCAATGCAGTTTTGTGAAAAAACACATTCATGCAGCTAAAATGAATACCCACTTGCAAAATGCAACATGAGGACAGTGCCATGTCACCCAACCCATCCCCAGCACCGCCACAAGACACACCGTGCCATGTCATGCTATGTGCAGGTAAACAAAGTAATCCCCACAACATGACACAAGTGTCACAATGTACAGTGTCCCTAATTGAAACTCGCGACACCTGAAATGCTCACAGTAATGCAGGACCAAAAACACAGTTGAGCAGGTATTTAGCAATAACACTTATCAGCCACTGACCCTCTAAACTACGATTAACATGACATTATGAATGTAAGGAATTAGTAGTCTCACCACCTCGAAATGCCTGCACTCCCACCACTTCCAACTGTACAGTGTTGCCGCCATGTAGAGTTGTAGGTGCACTGCTGCCAACATGGACCCCATCTCCAAAGTACAGGGCCTTGTGTAGACATGAGGAAAGGACCTGCAAATTAGGAGGTAGACACGGATGATGAGTTACACATCAATGCAACATGCAGTGTACAACACAACAGCAATATGCACTAGGAATGTATACACAGTATTGACTAGACTACCCACACATGTAGTGGGAGTCCAATGTCACCATGTACGTCAATGTCACTTGGGCACACCCTTTGCAAGCCCATGGAAACGGGAAGCAGGAGGGGTGTGTGTGACAAAAACCCAAGCATCTGAACCAAATACATGACAAGCCTGCATGTGCCCAGCCACAATGCAGTGTATGCCCACAGGAGCCACAGAAGGCAACACATTGTCCCAAAAAAAAAAATTTAAATACAAAAATAAAAAAATAAAAATCAAAAATGGCCCGGGGGGGGGGGGGGTTCGGGAGGCCACCCAGGAGGTCCGAGGACAGGGCGCACACCAAAACCCACCTGTGTGGATCTTGCGAAAAAAAACACCTCCATGGGCTCATGGCCCACACGGCTACCCTATTGTGGGAGTATCACTGCTGTCGCTATTATCACCCTGTGCAGCTGCATCCGGAGGTGGTTGCACTATGGGAGGCAGCCCACGCAAGGCCCTAGTCTGTTCCTCCATGGCTGCAAGCATGCGGGTGTGGTAGGTCTCGTTCTGGAGGATGAGTGTGCGGAGGTCCCCATGCAACAACTCACGGGATGCCCGGACCTCCGCCCTAGTTGCCTGCATCTCAGCTGAGAGCGTACGGGTGAGACGCTCCAGCTGCTGTTATGTCCTTCAGTTTGTTGAAGCCTCAAGCTCAACAAGAGTCGTCCTGAGGTGAAGGAGCTCCAGCCTCAGGGCTTCCCTGTGGCCCTGGGACTCTATGGAGATGGCTTCCTGCAGAGTCGCCAGTGCCGCCCGCCTGTCCCTGTTGGACGCCAACATGTCCTCCCTGTGTGACTGGCAGACGGAGTCGGTTGCCTGCTGTAGTCGCTCCATCAGCCTTTCGGGGGGGACAATGGAAGTGGCCACCCTATCCATGGCCTGAGCCATCATCTCTGATGATGCTGCCTGTTGGGTTGCCATGCCGTAAATGGATTGCTCCCATGCGGTATTGCCAGGTGGCGTACGGCCACCACGTCGGCGGGCACCACACCTGTCTGGGGCAAGGCGAACTGCACCTTGCTGTGCCGGCACTGCCTGAGGCTGCAGGACTGCATTCCCCCTCTGATCTGCTGGCCCAGGAACAGGATCAGATGTCGCGGAGTGTGACCCTGCATCCGTAACCACCAAAGGCGTAGCTGCCAACACTGACATCCCCATTGAGGGTTCTGACCCTGGTGCAGGTGGGTGGGACAGAACAGAATCCCTCCCAGGAACACTCACCTGCGACAGCACGTAGGTCTCATCATCCGAATCAACACCTGAGTACAGCTCGGGGGAGGTGCAGCCAGAGACACCCCTTGAGAGCACGACCTGCAGCACTTGTGGGTTCTCACCCACCACCACACCACATCCCTCACTGGTGGTCGGTCGGCCCTCGGACCCCTCCTGGGTCTGCACCATCTCCACAACCCCAGCAGTATCAGGTGCGTCTTCCCCTGCAAAGACATAAAAGCAAACAAATGGAAACAGGCATTAGCACCATGGCACACAATGAGGGCTGAGAAGCAACAGAACCAGTACTTGATTGACACATGTCCCACATGACTAAAACCCTCCCATGCATGCACCCTCACTGCGTATGAAGGGCAGGCAAATGGCACACACTGATGACACCAAGATGGAAGATGAACACATTTTCTGCATGCTGCCTGGCAGTGGCATCACACATTGGCCTGTGATTGCCAGGTGAAATACACATGCCATCACACAGATGGCATGTACCATTGCTATTGAGTGAAGATGGAGAGGAGGGCAGCACTTATTCATTCAGTCCAGTTCCCGCATGTTATAGCTTTTCTAATTCAAACAGGTCTGATTTTTCACCTGGAGCTGCCAGTCCAAAATGGTCCGATTGCACAGGGACATGTGTGAACAAATGATATCCAGGTAACACTCCACTTTACCATAGCCATGTCAGACATGTGACTAGAGGACTGAGAAATGCCTAGTAAAAGTGGTGGAATGCAAAAAATCTGCCTGAATGAACAGAGAAAAATAAGCAACAATGTTGTGGCAAGGTGATACTTCAAGGGCAACTGGCGTGCTGTTGGGCTAGATGTCTACTGTTGGCAGAAGGGATACTGATATGGCCAAATGCTGCTGCGCAGAATGTATTGCATGAAGCACATGGGTGACCCAAACGACTCAGGCGCACACACCCTCACCTGGCACACAAACAGAAGCCCTCACCATGCACATGGATGACACACACATGCATGTGCACTCACCGGACAATGCCTCATAATCAGGCAGATCTCCCACGCCTTGGATCTGTTCCTCCGTGACGTAGGTCCCAGCGACTGACTCATGTGGAGTGAGTTCCCTGTCTTCTACTGGAGACCCACCTCCAGTCACTAGAGTTGCGGCATGACTTGAGGCCAGCTTATTCTTTGCCCTGCGCTTTAGGTCATTCCAGCGCTTATAGCAATCATTGGCTGTGCGCCTCACGATTCCAAGGGCACTTACGATGTCCGCAACGGTATGCCAGTGTGCCTGGCGTTGTGCAGGTGTGGTCTTGGATCCTGCAACAATGACCATCTCGTTATCATGTGCGGACACATACTGGACAAGTGCATTCAGTTCGGCATCCGTGAAGCTGGGCTTCCTCGACGGGCCAGACTGTGTAGCCGTGTCTGGGGCATCAGCCTCTGCCGGACGTGCACTCTTCCTCTTCCGCTTGGAAGATGGTGGTGATCCTGAGTGTCCTGCGCCGCTCTGGACACTAGGGGCAGGAGCCCTGGTGGACTCTGTATCAGGAGTGTGGGATTGCACACTCAGCACGGGAGTTGGTGCAGGCATTGGCTCAAGTGTAATGGTGTCAGGGGGAATGTCAGCAGGATGGACTAGGACCGACACTGTCCTGGCTGGGTGTGTGAGAGCTGGGGTGGATGGAGCCGCAGCTGCCCCTGCAGCCTCTCCACCCTGCCTACTTGGGGCAGCAGATGACCTTGCTGCCCCTGATCCACGTGGCCTGATGACATCAACGTGCACCAGCGCACGTGTCATAGGCCTGCTGACCTGGAAGTCAGCCATGGAGTCAGCCAGGTCTGGTGCCACAATGGGCTGGTCCAACAAGGGCTGAGCATGTATGGTGTCAGCCACATCAGCCTCAACCAGGGGGCGGCGGGAGGGGATTATGGGTGCCCTTGACTGGTCCTCCACACATGGGTGGACAGGGTCACCCTGCAAGTAACGACCACGTCCCCTACCGGATCCACCACGGCCACCACTTGTGGCTCGTCCACCTTTGCCACCCTTACGGAATCCTCGCCTCCCAACCATGGCACTGATGTTAATGTGCGTATGGGAGTGGCTGTAAACTATTGTCCTGGGCAATTGGGGGTCAAAGGGGTTGGGTACCAGATGGTTATTGTACCCTAGTGCTCTAGCAAAGCTGAATGTGACCCCTGGAGAAAGATGACGGGTCACGCAACGCACAGGAAGCCCAAAAAAGGGAGATGACGTGCACGCAACCCCTCCTAGACCACGTGTGCGGAAAAAAAAACCTGCACTACGCTGTGGCACCCAGTAACACAAGAATGAACGTATGCGTGTCACACGCAGCCTAGAATGACCTCTGAAGGGGTAGGCTACACACGGGGCAAGCACAGACGTTAGATACGTGCGTGACTCACCGTCTGCCAGGAAAAAGAGCGTGAAAAAGAAGCGCGTTTGGTTGGCAACACCCCCGCCAAAAGAAGATTTGTACGTTGTCTGAGGAGACAGGACAACAGTAGAAGGGAACACTGTTTGAGGGAACAGGCCCAGGAAAACCAGAAAAAGAGAAAAAGCTGTCAGAGGTAACAGGGAGTACGAACTTGAAACGCCGTGAAGTAAATCGCGTGTGAAACGACAAGAAGTACAGAATTCACCCACTCGCTCTCCACGAAAAGCACGTACAAGGAAATGGTGTTCTACACGTACCTTTTATGCAGGCCCACACGTCCAGCGTCACTTCCGCGTGTACGCGCTAGGGCCATTTCCACCAATTACAGCTTTGTCACTTCCGCGTGTACCCGCTGTATCCACCAATTACACGCTTTGTCACTTCCACGGGTACGCGCTATTTCCACCAATTACACGCTTTGTCACTTCCGCGGGTACGTGCTGTTTCCACCAATTACACGCTTTGTCACTTCCGCGGGTACGCGCTGTTTCCACCAATTACACGCTTTGTCACTTCCGCGTGTACACGCTATTTCCACCAATTACACGCTTTGACACTGGGACGTGTCTAATTTTTTTAACACGCAACATTTCAAACGTGTGCCATATTCAACGTGCACGTGACTTCATAGACCCGCATACGCTGGTGGCCTTTGGGCCAATGAATGTACAGACGTGTGCTGACGCGCTTACGCGCTAAGGGCCTTTCCTCGAATTACACTCAGACGTGCAGGATTTTCACGTGCAAAATCACTCCGTATCAAGCTGGCCATGCGTTCACACACGGAAGACCACGCTCCTGCCCAGAAGGCCGAATTACTGCCCCCCAGAGCCCTGAGCACGCTCCCACCTGCCATCTGCTGTTGCCTGACTGCCTGCTGCCCACGTGCCCTGCCATTTGCTGCCTGCACATCAGCCAGGGGTGCTGTTGCTGTGACCACCCCTGCTGGAACCGAAGACTCCCGACTGCTTTTCCATCGCCCCACAGCCCAGCCCCAGGACCCAGTTGCCCACCCACTTCTGCCTCTGGGGTTGCCATGTCGGGCACTGCAACATCTGGCACCAGTGGCAACCCCCGGCCAAGGAGGCAGAGGGGCACCAGCTTCACTGCCACCGAAGTTGGTGTCCTGGTGGAGCATGTCCTGGGGCAGTATGAAGCCCTCTTCGGAAGGTTGCGCGCCAACAAAGAAGGACGGACTCGGATCTGGATGGACATCGTGACTGCCATCAACGCGGAGGAGGTGGCAGTCCGTGACTACGAACGTGCCAGGAAGCGCTGGGAGGACTTCAGGTCCAGGACCCTCAACAAGGCCCGGCGCCTCCTGAGGGCAGCGGATGCTAAGGGGCGCCGGGGCCACTTGTCGGAAGATCAGATGAGGGTCCTGGAACGCATATCCCCAGCGCTCCACGTCCAGGTCCTTGAGAGGCAGACCCGCCTGGAGTCGAGCGGTAAGTGTACATGCATACTGATTATAAGCTGTGCGTGTTGTGTGCCAGGAGTGTGCAGGTTGAACATGTATTTTTATGTGGGCAAGTAGGGGGGGTGTACAGGGCCGTGAGGGTGAAACACGCGAGGGGTCTCATGTGTGACACATGGATGGTGCTTGTGTGTGTGGGCTTGCATGGCACAGGATGTAGAGGAATGATTGTCAGGTGTATCATGGATGTCGATCGGAACACTGCGACAGTTGGCGGAGGTGTACACATGCATGCAAGTTTGGTGGTGTGTGTGCATGTGTAGTGTACTCCCTATGTTGCCTGTGATGTGTGGATGACCTTTGGCTGCTCATGCTGTTGTATGTGAATGGATGGTGCTGACTGTTGCAATATGCCTGTGGTATGGCTCATGTGTGCAAGTTGAAATGACATGTGTGTTGGGGATTGTGATGCCATGTCTGAGGTTTACCAATGCCACTCATGTATGACTGTCATGTGTGTATGAGTCCATTGGACAGTGCCCTGATGCCTGTGTTTTCTTTCTCCCTGTCTGCAGCGTCAACTGATGAAGAGGGCGGAGAAGGTGCTGTGGAGCACAGCGGCAGGGGTCGCACCACCAGCCGGAGACGCAAGGCCCGGATCCCCTCCCAGGTTCTGATCTCGTCGGGGAGTGAGGAGTCCGGTGCCGTGTCCCAGGCCGCAGCTGCCGAGGGGAGGTCCAAGAGGTGGAGGTTGGAGTTGGACTCCTCGGCAGCAGAAGGGGCAGCTGGGACCCCACAGGGCCCAACGGAGGAAGATGGCACGGAGTCATCCAGGTTGGTGGGGGGTTTGGAGGAGGAGGAGGCCGTGCAAGCGACAGAGGCGGGGTCTGGAGGTGGGGATTCCACTGGTGCTAGTGGTGCAGTGCAGGATCTGGGACAGGAGGCAGCACAGGCCACCGTGGAGGTGCCTGTGTGCAATCCTGTCCCTGCTCCTGTCACTGCATCATCTTGCACCAGCGGGGATGCCTACCTCCAGACCCGTTCTCAGGGAGGGGATTGGCTAACAACACCTGGCCTTCCTCTCCCTGCGGATGTGGCTATCCTGCACCAGGTTGAGCCTGTCCAGGGTGGGGTGGCGTTGCGTCAACGGGCCATGCGAGCTGACCTGCAGTCTTTTCATGATGAGTCTGCACGTCTTCTTGCATGGCTCGTTGACTGCGTTGACCCACTGGGACAGTTCACCAGGGCTGGATTCCTCCGTTTCCTGGACCTTGTTCCGACCCCCTCCTCCACGGAACCCCCTATGCCCCAGTCGTCCTCCATGCCATCTTTCCACCCATGTGTCACCTGGGTGCCCTGTGGAGCTGCCTCCGACCGTGCGGCCAGGCTGGTGGACAACAGATCCCTGCCACAGTCGGGAGTCGGACGTCCAGCAGGGGTGGCCACATCAACGACTGCACCCCAACTGGAGGAGGATGTGCAGGCACCATCGGACAGGGCACATGGACAGCAGCAGCTGCAGCAGCAGGAGGCTGTAGGTGGGAGTCACGATAGCTCGGGGCCTTCAACATCAGAGGGGCAGGCTTCGGCCGGAGGGCAGGAGGACCCTGGACGGGAAGTGTCTTCCGTGCAGCAGCGGTTGGGCCAGCAGATAGGTGCGGAGCGGCGGCGGGCGGAAGAGGCACGGCTCACGATGGTCAGAGCGGAGAACTCCATGCGGAGGGCCCTGAGGCGGGCCGAGTGCCTCGAGGCAATCCGCAGGGAGTTGGAGGTGAACATGTCGGCCTCCCTGCGGACCCTCGGGGCCATGGAACAGGACCGCCTCCGGGACATAGACGAGGAGTTCGATGATGCCCTGGCCCGGAACACCACTAAGTGAGCCGCTGGACTGGCCCGCCGCCATTGTATATAGTTATTTAGTGATAGGTTTCCTTTATAGTTTATTTTTATTTGGAGTCAACGGACACTGCTCCACCTTTTGTATATATTTCCATTTTAGATAGGTTTTTTGGTAGGTTTCATTTCTTCTGTTGGGATGATGGACCCTGAATACTTTGTACATAGTTGGACTTTGGATTTGGATATTTTTTTTTACTATGGATATTTTTTTCCATGGAGCAATGGTTTTCATTTTCTTTTTTCCCTTCATTTCCTTTTTATGGACTTGAACTTTGGAAGAAATTTTTTAGGATTATCATTTATTGATTTTAATTTGAAAAGGGACAGCCAGCTTGATTTTGTTATTTTTTTTACTTGTGTATTTTGTTTCATTTTGATTGCCATTACTGTTGTTATTAATACATTATTTGGATTTTTTCATTCTTCAATGTGTGGTTTCATCTCATTGTTTTCATGCATGTCATGATATGGGTTTTCAGGTTCACTTGCAACCATTGTGTGTGTGAGAGACACATGTGTTGATTTACATTGTTTCCATTGGAGTAGTATCATGGGTGCATGTAATACTTGGTTGTGTCTTTGGGCTGTGGTGGCTGGCCATGAGGCCCATGCTTGAGGATTGTCAGGGCCTGTGGGCAGGGGGACATGGGTGGGAGCCTGGTGGGGGATGCCCATGGTGGCTGGGGGGTGGGGGTGATAGGGGACATGAGTGGGGGCCTGGTGGGGGATGCCCATGGTGGGTGGGGGTGGTAGGGGACATGAGTGGGGGCCTGGTGGAGGCTGCCCCTGCACTGCTGGGGGGTGGGGGTGATAGGGGACATGAGTGGGGGCCTGGTGGAGGCTGCCCCTGCACTGCTGGGGGGTGGGGGTGGTTGTAGACATGAGTGGGGGCCTGGTGGAGGCTGCCCCTGGTGGCTGGGGGGTGGGGGTGGTGGGAGACATGCGTTGGACATGAGTGGGGGCCTGGTAGAGGCTGCCCCTGGTGGCTGGGGGGTGGGGGTGATAGGGGACATGAGTGGGGGCCTGGTGGGGGCTGCCCCTGCACTGCTGGGGGGGTGGGGGTGATGGTAGACATGAGTGGGGGCCTGGTGGAGGCTGCCCCTGCACTGCTGGGGGTGGGGGTGGTGGGAGACATGAGTGGGGGCCTGGTGGAGGCTGCCCCTGCACTGCTGGGGGGTGGGGGTGATAGGGGACATGAGTAGGGGCCTGGTGGAGGCTGCCCCTGGTGGCTAGGGGGTGGGGGTGATAGGGGACATGAGTGGGGGCCTGGTGGTGGCTGCCCCTGCACTGCTTGGGGGTGGGGGTGGTGGTAGACATGAGTGGGGGCCTGGTGGAGGCTGCCCCTGCACTGCTGGGGGAAGGGGGTGGTGGGAGACATGAGTGGGGGCCTGGTGGAGGCTGCCCCTGCACTGCTGGGGGGTGGGGGTGATAGGGGACATGAGTGGGGGCCTGGTGGAGGCTGCCCCTGGGGGGTGGGGGTGGTGGTAGACATGAGTGGGGGCCTGGTGGAGGCTGCCCCTGCACTGCTAGGGGGTGGGGGTGGTGGGAGACATGAGTGGGGGCCTGGTGGAGGCTGCCCCTGCACTGCTGGGGGGCGGGGTGATAGGGGACATGAGTGGGGGCCTGGTGGAGGCTGCCCCTGGTGGCTGGGGGGTGGGTGTGATAGGGGACATGAGTGGGGGCCTGGTGGAGGCTGCCCCTGCACTGCTGGGGGGTGGGGGTGGTGGTAGACATGAGTGGGGGCCTGGTGGAGGCTGCCCCTGCACTGCTGGGGGGTGGGGGGGTGGGGGACATGAGTGGGGGCCTGGTGGAGGCTGCCCCTGCACTGCTGGGGGGTGGGGGTGATAGGGGACATGAGTGGGGGCCTGGTGGAGGCTGCCCCTGGTGGCTGGGGAGTGGGGGTGATAGGGGACATGAGTGGGGGCCTGGTGGTGGCTGCCCCTGCACTGCTGGGCGGTGGGGGTGGTGGGAGACATGAGTGGGGGCCTGGTGGAGGCTGCCCCTGCACTGCTGGGGGGTGTGGGTGATAGGGGACATGGTTGGGGGCCTGGTGGTGGCTGCCCCTGCACTGCTGGGGGGTGTGGGTGATGGGGGACATGAGTGGGGGCCTGGTGGTGGCTTCCCCTGCACTGCTGGGGGGTGTGGGTGATAGGGGACATGAGTGGGGGCCTGGTGGTGGCTGCCCCTGCACTGCTGGGCGGTGGGGGTGGTGGGAGACATGAGTGGGGGCCTGGTGGAGGCTGCCCCTGCACTGCTGGGGGGTGGGGGTGGTGGGAGACATGAGTGGGGGCCTGGTGGAGGCTGCCCCTGCACTGCTGGGGGGTGGGGGTGGTGGGCGACATGAGTGGGGGCCTGGTGGAGGCTGCCCCTGGTGGCTGGGCGGTGGGGGTGGTGGGAGACATGAGTGGGGGCCTGGTGGAGGGTGCCCCTGCACTGCTGGGGGGTGGGGGTGGTGGTAGACATGGGTGTGAGCCTGGTGGAGGCTGCCCATGGTGGCTGGGGGGTGGGGGTGGTGGGAGACATGAGTAGGGGCCTGGTGGAGGCTGCCCCTGCACTGCTGGGGGGTGGGGGTGATGGGGGACATGAGTGGGAGCCTGGTGGAGGCTGCCCCTGGTGGCTGGGGGTTGGGGGTGATAGGGGACATGCGTGGGGGCCTGGTGGAGGGTGCCCCATGACTGCTGGGGTTGGGGGTGCAAGGGGAAATGAGTGGGGGCCTGGTGGAGGCTGCCCCTGCACTGCTGGGGGGTGGGGGTGATAGGGGACATGAGTGGGTGCCTGGTGGAAGCTGCCCGTGGTGGCTGGAGGGTGGGGGTGATAGGGGACATGAGTGGGGGCCTGGTGGAGGGTGGCCCATGACTGCTGGGGGGTGGGGGTGCAAGGGGACATGAGTGGGGGCCTGGTGGAGGGTGGCCCACATTGCTGGGGGGTGGGGGTGCTGGGGGACATGAGCAGGTGTGCAGGGTAGTCCCCTGTTTTGTGGGCTGCCTGCAGGGGCCGTGGAGGGTGTACAGGGAACACCTGTGAGGACCCACCCAGCCTAATCGCGTGTGTAACTTCCCGCGCACCCCTGTAATACACGTACCCAGCCAAATCGCGTGTGATAATTCCCGCGCACCCCTGTAATACACGTACCCGGCCAAATCGCGTGTGATAATTCACGGCTGGTTTGGGAGCCTAAAATCCATGAATACGCTGTGCGCGGAAATCGGTTTTTAGCGCACGCGCCTGGCGCAGACAATCGCACGCGGGCACTCTGCGCCAGCCGCTTGCGACACTTTTCTGCGAAATTCTATGAATTACCCTGTTAATCTTCCTCAGTTCGCGAGTGGTTTTAGTTTTGAATAGGTTGATGAGTGGATTATTAATTTGCGGGTGAAAAGTGCTCTGGTTTGTCATCTCTCTAGAAAATCATATTCTTTGACTGGAGTTATTTGACCCAGATTATCAAAGAACATCCTCAGTTCCATTTTACGTATTAGTTTGAAAAGGTTGACTTCTTCTTCGAACAAGTTGGTTGAATTCATTGGAATAAATGATATCCCAAGACTGAGTGTGTCAATTTGAGCTTTAGAAAGCTGTCTGGAAGAAATATTTATGATCAACAGTGAATCTATTTGTTTTTTTGGCGTGGTTTTCTTTTTCCCTCTTCTGGTCGGATGTCTCCTAAAAAAGGCTGCGCTGGAGTTGTCGGAATGGATGCGTCTATTATCCTCGGAGTTGGTATAGCACTGCCCATCACTATAGGGGTAGTGGTGGGATTTGCTAGGGTTGTATTGGGTTGTTCTTCTTGTTTCCCACTTGTGATATCACTGCTGTCAGTATTATTATCAGAAGATGGTTTCTTAGGGACTCCAGATGGTCCAGGTCTAGGTTTGTAGTTACTATAGTATTCTTGCCAAGTATAAACTAGTTCTCTGGCATAGTCTAGTGTGTCTCTCCGGAATTTGCGAATCTTCCGCTGCTCAATATCACGTTTATAGCTGTCTAACTTGCTATTGGTATCTTCTAAGATTGACTGAACTTCAGATGCAGTTTTAAGTTTCAGGAGTTGTGTAGAAACTTCTTCGATCTCTTGGTTGATTGTATGGAATGATTTTGCAATTTCCTCTATGGTAAGTAATATAAGATCAAGGGAACATTTGTTCAAGATGTGTTCCCAACTTTTCACAAACTCATTATTTTCCTTACAAAGTGTTGGACAAAGATACACTCCAAGTCCTCTCGGAATTCTTTTAGCCTTATAGTACTGCGTAAGAGTAGTAGCATGGAGTTTCTGTGAAATCCCTCTCCGAATAAATCTTTCCAGGCGTTGGATGAGTATTTCTGGATTTTCTCTATTTGTAGCCTCAGTGCTGGTATCTTTAATTAAGCCTTATTCGGAGAGAGATTTCACAGAAACTCCAACAAACTCTCTCTTTCCTTCCACTGTCACTATTATCTCCTTTAAATATATTGGACATGTTCGCTTTCAAGCGGTGCTGGTTAGGAAGACCACTACCTAACTACTAGACTGTGAACCATATATGTGGACAGATGGATATTTTTTGTCTTAGAGATGTAAAGATTGAAATGACCGTAAGTTCATTTGCAGACTGTGAACCATGTCTGTGGGCATAGTGACATTGTTTGGTTGTAGAGCTGCATACCAAGGAGTTATATAACCAGTAACATCCATTGTCAATACCGGCATAACCATTGTCATGGCCAGTATCATCCTTTTCTATTCTATGTCCTTTGATCATATATTCCTTTGACTAGGCTAAGTCTGAGACACTTCTTGACTAAACACTGATATACTCATTAGACCTTGTCCTTTACAATTAAGACTGATGATGTGATATTTTTGACCCTTTGTCCATAGACGTTGGCGGTACAGACCCACCATACACCCATTAGTTATTTTATTCCTTACCATCCCACTATTAGGCAGTCTTGTGCATGCTCTGCGCATTTTAGCCTCCCTCTGACCTTTTTCTTGTGGTCCTGCCATAGATGAACAATACCTTGCTAAGCCATATGTATAGCTACTTTGCACTTTAGACTTTTGCCCATTTACACCTGAGCCTGGATAATTTCCATGTGACTCGGACCGCGTGCGCGGCGCGATTGTCACTTAGTCATCTGTTACCTATTTCGGTCTAAGTAAGATTATATCTTTCTAGTCCGTAGTTGTAGACTCACAGACACTGCTTTTGGAGCCATGGATTTACTAATTCATGGTCAGCTACCAATTCAATCCACTTTTTCCTGTGCATGTTATGCTTTATTAAGACCTTTCCTTACCCATTTTTTCAGACAGAGCCTCCCATTATCACAGACCCGGTTTGTTTACATATGGCGTCATGCACGCGCGAGCGTGATGACGTCACGTTGTAAACACACCGCGGTCCTTCACCAATACTTCGTATTTGAATAGGGTCCGTGTCTGGACCAGTCTCTCTCCATCATTACACATCATCATGAGACCTAGATAGGGATTCTTTCAGTCAAGTTTTAATACATACTTCCAACTCGGTGACGACCATGACGTATCACGTGTATGAGCGTGATGACGTCATGCCATCTTTGAGCATAAAAACAGCGGCGGCGCTGCAAATGGAGTCGGGTAACCCTCCGGTCTCCTCTTTGCAACGCTGTCTAGAATTAGGTAAGTGCTACATCTCAACCAGCCTGGTTCAGGGTTCCCCAGAACCCTTATGCATTCCATTCATTGTTACTCTGTTCGTTCTCTCTGAGTTTTTCTCTCTCTTTTTTTCTTTTTTAAACCTAACGTTCAAGCTTTGAGTACCTTCTAGACCCCTATTTTTGCAAAATACCACCACTATCTCCTAGCATGGGATCTTCATTCCGGTTAGGACCTTAACCTGGATAACTGCTAACTACTGTAAGTGACCCTTCACTTATTACCCTTTCTCTAATATTTTACAAACAGCTGACTTAATAGACATCCTCTACGTCTAGTCTCTTTTTACAGATAAGGGTTCACCATCAAGACTTTCAGTCCTTTTTGCATGAATGCCTGGGATCCCCGTCCCAGATTCTCCTCGTTTTATTAAGAACTTTTACCATAAAAAGCACAAGGTTAGAATTTTTACTGCCCTTTCTTCTCCTTTGAGACCTCAGACCATACACCAAATACTTAGTGTACCCACTATCATTTAACAATGGTAACCTATACAATCCTATCTCTACTTTAATTTTTAAGATACATGAATGGCTGACAGGATGTTCTGTAATGGGTATGTTTGTACTCTGTACATTTAACTACATATATGCTTTGACATATATACAATCTCCTCAAGACTCAGATTCCTGTACTATATATCTTGATTAAAAATGAGCCATAAAATGTTTTGACAACCTTTTGGATTTAAGCAAAATTCTAATGTAAATATTGTATATATCTATCCCTAGAAATATTATTTTGTGCCTGATGAAGTGTGTTGTATCACTCGAAACGCGTTGGGCCTTCCACAGCTTCAACATCAAGAATAAAAATGAAGATTGGTTCTTGTGACCTTATTTGATTGAATGTCCTTTTTTTCATTAAGAATCTGTCTTTTTGAAATTACTATAATCTACAGATTTCCTTGAATTCAATAAGATGCATAAGATACATAATAGCAATTTAACTGTTGGTCTGGTATTCCAGATGCTAGAAAGTGTGCAGGGGACGCGAGTTCCCAACTTGGGAACTCATTTTGTTGTTCATTATATTGTGCAACCTAGGTGTCAAGGTTGCTTTTCTCTCCTCTGCACCTCATACTTGTTCTACCTATTTCTCCAAACGCTTTGAATCTAACCCTATTCCTACATACTTCGAATTTTCTCTACTAGGGTGTGCCATAGTGGTCCTATTCTTTTTCATTCATGGTCCGTGGATATCAGACCCACTAGCACAGGTAGGGGGTTCAGTATGCTCTATGTTATATGTATATAAACTAAGGGCATCCTAGTAAACATTCATCAAATTTACATTATCTATATATCTATATTCAGTGAAAAAACGTTGTTAAATGGGCGTTCTGGTTAAGTTGCGCTACCAAAAACCTATGAAATTCAGTGAAAAAAACTTTGTTAAAGGGACGTTATGGTTCCAAGTAAAACCGAAAACTCCCTGAAATTCGCCAGTTATGGTAAGCTAAGCAACCATAACGCGCGCCACCACCATGCACTGCTAAAACATCACAAATGTCCTCACATATCTGGGCCACTTGTTTTTGTTCACTGACATATATAGGCCAGGTGGTTTTGTTCACTGACAGTCAGAATATTAAAATTAATTAAAAAAGGTGCTATATATCTTGACGTTAACCTTGTCATATGTTCTTTAAGTACTTTCCTTAGGGTTTGGTCTCAGCTCATGGTGCACATACATGGGGAAATGAGCAGGCCTCAAACACACAATTCATTTGTATACATGAAGATAAACTTTAATGTCATTAACATTTTCTGATGATGCCGTTTCTTTCTTCCGTAGTTTAGTTTCCCTGTATGTGCCTCTTATATGCATTGTGGTTCTTCATATGTATTGTTTGTACCAGCACAAGTGTTGTAAGTCTTGAATTGTTAGCTAGTTATTACATGTCAAGATTACTCAAAACTCTGATAAGGTAGCATTCATTATTGTACTATCCAAAATTACAATATTATAAATAGGGTACTTCTATGGTGTATACTGCAGTCATTGCCTATGTTTATATATGATTAGGTTTCTGTATTAACAACAACACTCCAACACAATGATTTTAGATGAGTACATTCTTTAATAGATTAAGTAGTTCATGATAGGTCTCCCGAACACCCCTGACATCTTGTTACCAACAATATAAACACAACTCCTTGTAGGGACTTTTCATCAAAATGTATTTCACATGTGTCATCTTTGATGTCCTGGGTGTTAGTCTTCGCAGTACACGGTGGTTGCTTTCAGTTTTACTTGGAACCTTAACATCCCTTTAACAATGTTTTTATCACTGTATATATATATATATATATATATATATATATATATATATATATATATATATATATACACAAACACACACACACACACACACAGCCACACCCAAACCCACACACACAAGCGTACTAAAGGGGCTCATCATTTTAGAGTTGGATGTAATTATTTATTTTATTTATCGGGTCTTTATAATGCTCTTATACACAATGTGTTTCAAGGCGCTACAAGACAAGGGTGTGTGGGGGGAGCGAGAATAAGGCGACAAAACAAAAAACGGTCCCACTAGGCCTTGTGACATTTCGGACCATGCAAGTTCAGTAACAAGAAGTGAAGGGGAGAGAGGAGGGGTGACGTGCCAGTCAGGGCGTAATGCCCATGGGTTAAGAGAGCCAGGGTAGTGCAGGTGAGGTCCATGTCCAAAGTGCGAGTAAGGGGCTGGAAGGGCTAAAGGGGAGCAGGCCCAGTCAGGCTAGTGCAGAGGAGGGGGGCTCTGAAGAGCAAGTGCAGGTTAAAGGTGGAAGGGGGTAGGGGGTCAGGGGAGACCAAGCACAGGAGTAGACTGGACGAGGGGGTCTGGTACCCCTGATTCAAAGGGTATCACAGAGCTGATGTCATGGGTATCAGGCAGGTAGTTGGGGTAAGCTGGGTGGAGGCTTGGCAGGCCTGGCATAGGCACACAAAGAACCCATAGCAGATCCCTCCTTTAATTCCTTCCTAGTGTTTGTAGTAACTTCCTGGTTACCACTTCCTGTTACCAAACAGGAAGTGCATGACAGTTCATGAGCTCTCTAGTGTTTGGGTGTGGCTGGCTATATAAGCCACACCCAAGATTCTTCCAGTGCTTTGTGTTGCTTACTGTGAGCTGTATCAGCAACACACTTGCCGGGCTCTGGATCAGCCAGCTCTGCTTACCTGCTCCGAATCATCCTACTTCTGCTTACCTGCTCCGGATCATCCTGTTTCTGCTTACCTGCTCCGGATCATCCTACTTCTGCTTACCCGCTCCGGATTATTCTGCTTCTGCTTACCTGCTCCGTAAGAACCTCCATTCTTACTACACGCCGCAGCAATCTCCAGTCAAGAGGGGACTTCTATACAGTCACCTGTAAAAACAAAGAAGAACTGGGTTAACACGCGCACATCAGTAACGCTGCGCATACTCCCTGAATCTTCCTGCGACGCTGGAATCCAGGTCAGTTGTACGAGCGCACAAACCCCTGCAAAAGAAAGAAGAGACATTACTCATTGCGCTCGCCCCAATAACGCAGACACTTATTTCGCTGCTCTCTCTCTCAATGCGGTGCATATTAACCAAAGCCTCTGTGCATACTTACCAAACCACCAAGTCTCCAGTAGCGCTGAACCCGGACTCGAGGCGACTACTACCACATAATTTCTCCTGCAAGGGAAAGGGAGAGACATTACCAGGTGCGCTCGAATTGAAGGCGCTGCGCATACCTACCAGCAGCTAGCTTCTACACGCAGGGCTACTCACCCACAAAAACACCGGCAAACAAAGACTTTACAGACAATTTTGGACACCCAACATTCTCCGCACAACGTTCACTTGTGGAAAGGACTTTCTGGCCAGTGAAGAAACTGGCACCTTGAACACTCGGCCTCACTGTGAAGGCATTAAAGAGCGTGTGGCATTTGAACTCAGCCTACAGACATTGGCATCAATCACATGAGTGAATCGCGCCCCTGCGAATGCAGGCTGGAGTGCATACCCTACTAAAGATCAATGTATCCCTCCGGGTGAAACAGGGGCAGTGAGAACTCAGGTCAAGGGAGGCTCATCCATCGCTCCTGCAAAGACACAGCTGAGTGTGACAGAACACAAAGCCAGCCTCAATACCTCTGCCCGAGGTATGGAAACCTCAGGGGTAGACCAGCTTTCCCTATTGCTAGGTGAACTACGGGCCGAGGTGCATGCAGCCCGCTCTGAGACAAATGCCTTAAGGCGCGAACTGGTAGTCAACAGGGACAAAACAGACGATTTGGCAAGACAGCTCTTACAGACCCAAGCTGGTCTAGCACCCCTACCAGGTGGAGTTCCTCAGGGGCAGCCTACCGTGGCACCTGTAGTCACACCCGTTCAGGTACTGCTTCCAGGCAACATCCCTTTAGCACCCCCAGAACGCTTCTCTGGGGATCCTAAGAAATTTGGAGCGTTCATGAATCAATGCCGGCTACACTTCATATGCAAACCAGACACTTTTCTGAATGAACAAGCTAAAGAAGCTTTCGTCCTCTCCTATTTAGGAGGGCACGCTGCAGACTGGTCTGTCTTGTTCGTGCTTAGGGACGACACTCTACTGAGAAATTATCCAGGTTTTCAGCGTGAACTGGAAAAACTATTTGCCCATCGGACTCGAGGTCAGGCCCTGGATGATGAGCTACTCTCTCTGTGACAGGGTGGTCAGGATCTTATTTCATATGTCGCCGCATTCAATCGCCTAATAACCGAATCAGGTTGGCCAGAGGAGAAACGAATAACGTTATTTTATCGAGGACTGAGAGGAGAATTAAAAGATGTCTTGGCGCAATTAGTTAAACCTCCCGAAGATTGCAGTGAATACATCGACCTAACTATGCAACTGGACCACCGGTTACAGGATTGCAAGGCCAACCAAACCAGATTAGAGCATTGACCAGTGTATGTCCGACCAAAGGAAACGTCCCATCGACAGACCTCAGAAACACACTCAGAGCCCATGCAATTGGGTGTTCTCAGGGGACCACTCACCAAGGCAGAGAAAGAACGGAGGCGTCAGGAAAAACGTTGCTTATATTGCGGCCAATCTGGTCACTTCCTCCGGAAACTGCACGGTTAAACCTCCACGGAAGACAATAGAGGTACTAGATAACACAGGGGAAGACACACACATGGTAGCGGAAAACTCCAACGCCCGGCAGATGTAGAGGTCAGTCTGTCGAGCCAGGAACGGAGCACTCAGATCTCACATTTCACTATTCCTGTGGTTTTGGTAGACCCTTCACACCCCACCCAAATGCATGCCCTCAAGGCTTTCATAGACAGTGGGGGCTATTGGGAACTACCTGGACATAAACACTGCAAAGACCTTGGGATTGGCATTCCACCGCAAGGACACCGTTGAAAGCGTGACAGCTGTGGATGGCACATAGCTCCCTTCGGGACCAGTAACACAGTGTACTTTCACCTTAATCTGCCAAGATGACCACAGGGAAAGTATTAGATTTGACCTTATCGCTGCACCCCAATTCCAGCTGATTCTTGGGATACCTTGGTTAGAGACGCACAACCCAAAGATAGATTGGCGAGCTTGAACCTTACTCTTTTCCACAGAATGCACCTTTTTCTATGACAACAAAGGGATCCAAGGAAGCCCATTGCTAGCTTCACAGGAAAAGATAGCAGGATTAGGCTTGGTGGGCACTTTACCAGAGGAATACCAGGAGGTCCAGGATGTGTTCACGAAGGAGCAAGCTAATACACTACCACCACATTGAGTTTATGACTGCCAGATCGATCTGCAACCAGGGGCACAAGTACTGTGCAGCCGCATTTATGCATTAACCTAGGAAGAAAATGCTCATCTACGGACATACTTGGACCAATACCTGGCCAATGGCTTCATTCGGCCATCTAAGTCACCAGCCACCTCCCCACTCTTCATCGTACCGAAGAAAGAGGGGGACTTAAGAACGTGTATTGATTACCAGGCCCCAAATCAAGTCACCATAAAAAATAAGTACCCGTTGCCTCTGATACCAGTACTCATAGACCAGGTGAGACAAGCGAAGATTTTCACCAAGCTAGACTTACGCGGCGCATATCACCTGGTACGCATGAAGAAAGGGGAAGAGTGGGAGGCCACCAGGGGGCGCACAGGCAATGGCTGCCTGATCGCATCGCTCCCGCCGGATCCGGTCTATTAGAGGGAATTGAGCCCCCCCCTGAGACCCCCCCGGGGCCCCACCCGCATTTACGGGCCGATTGACCCCCCTGGGCACCCCCGCAGCGAAAGAACGGAGTCTGCGGACCCCGGGAAGCCCGAGATCGAGACCCGCGGGAGCCGCGGGAAAGCAAGATACGCGGCCCGCCCCGCCGCAGAACCAGCAAGGCAGGGCAGCTTTCCGCCCAGACGACACGCAGCAGAGGCGGGCGGAGCGCAAGCCAGAGACCAGCGCCGGAGGCGGGGAGCGGAGACGGGACGACGCGGTCCCAGAGAAAACCCCCGTCGGGGTTCGCCGGAGCCCCTCCTGCGCCTTCGGGCCCGCCCGCTGCAGAGGACGGGCCCCTCCTCCCCCGCCGAAGCTGAAGATCCACGGGCGGCGGGAGCGGGCCCCCATGGGGAGGCAGTGGATTCGTGCCGGGGATCGGAGGTGAGGAGGTGCGCTCGAGCGCCGGCCCCCCCCTCCTGCCACCAGCAGCTACCCGGGTGAGTGGCCCCCGCCGAGGGACGGTGGGGCGAGTGCCCGCCTGGAAGGATCCCCCCCTCACTGTGGGGATCAATCCTAAGTGACAGGGGGACAGGAGCAGCAACCCCCCCCCCCGCCGAGGGTCCCAGGGGGGAAGGAAGGGGGGGGAAAAAAAAAAAAAAAAAAAAAAAAGGAAAAAGAAAGGACGGGCCCCGGCCGGCCACAGTGACCCCGAGATAGGGTGTGAGGCCCCCGCCGGACGACGGTGGGGCGTGTGCCCGCCCTCAGTGAGGTGAAGCTTGCTCCCCTTCCCACGGAAGCGCCTGCGGCCCGTGCCGGGGAGGCCTCCCCTCCCCCCCCCCGAGGGGGGCGCAAAAGGCGGACCCCCCGCCCTCGGGACACACACCGGATGAGCTGGAGAGAGACTTTGCAGGAGTTCCGCTTTCAAGAAGCCAAGAGGGGCAACAACGGTTCGGGCCCCAAAAGAACCATGGCCCAGTCGGAGGATGCGGCTCCCCCCCCGTCAGCTATGGAGAGGGGCTTCGCCTCGATCCTACAAGAAATCAGGGACATGCGCTCTGACATAGCCCAAAAACTCGAGAAAATGGACCAGAGGGTGGAAAAGGTCGAAGACAGATTACTCCAGGTTGAGACCAACCAATCCTCATCAGTGACCCAAGACATACAATTTAAGGTGAGGCTGGAGGCCCTGGAAAAGAGAGAAGAGGAGAGAGCCCGACAGATGGACGATTTTGAGAATAGGGAGAGAAGGAATAACCTCAGATTTTTCGGGGTGCCGGAGTTGGAAGGAGAGACAGAGAGGGACGTCATCAGAGCAGTGCGGGACATCATCACCCTCCTATTCGCCGATGAGATGACCACAGAACCTATATTCGACAGGGTGCATAGGGCGGGGGGCAGACCGGGGGGCCCCCGGTCGATACTGGTCAGGTTCCACTACTACTCGGAGAAAATTAAGGTGCTGGAGGAAGCCAGGAAGGCCAGAAATATCACCTACAACAATGCTCAGGTCTCAATATTCCAAGACCTTTCCGCCTACACGCTAGCCAAGCGGAGAATGTGTCGCCCGCTCACGCAGTTACTCAAGGAGAAGGGAGTGCGATACAGATGGGGCTACCCCTTCTCCCTGACTTTCGAATACATGGGTCAAAGAACTACCCTGGTTACTGAAGAGGACATCCGGGGTGCCCTGCTGGAATATGCAACGGACACGAATGACAGGAGGGGCCCGTCGGGGCCGGAGAGGGCAGGACCTAGTGGACCCGGCCCGTCGGGGGAAAGGAGGAGGCGAACCGGCGCACGAAAGTTCAGGAAAATGAATACGCCATCACCAGCTAAAGACGGGGAGAGGAGAGACCCGGATGACTAGGAAAGGGATCGCTGCACACAGGTTGGGACAGCTCAGTCAGGAGCAAGTGGGCGTACCGATTCCTACGCCCCGACGAACAGCAAGTATACGGGATGTATTGAAGGGGTGGGGCCCTGGGGGGCCCGGGGGGCTCAGGAGGAACAGCTTCCAAAACGATCGGCCCGGCCAGGGGAGCGGGCTGGTGGTTCGGCCAAAAGCCAGATATGGCGGGACAACTTGGCTGGACGCCGGGGAGGGGGGAGGGGGTCAACGCGGGAGTTTGGGGGTTTCAGTTTGGGGGGGGTCTGGGGGGCAGTTGGGGATTAGTTACAGGCCCTCCGGAAGGGGTGGGGAGGGGGGGGTGCATAGGATCCAACCATGGGAGTATCCAAACACAGGTGGTGTAGGTGAGCCGACACGGAGAATGGAACCGCTAGATGACGGCTGAGGGTCTGCCAGCCCTGGGGGTGGGCACTCTCAATGTACGGGGCCTGAACACCCCCACGAAGAGGTCCCTGGTCACTAGAGAATTCAGAAGGGCCGGCCTTGATATTCTCTTCCTGCAAGAGACTCACTGGGCAAGAGGAAAGGAACCCACGATGAGGGGGGGAGGTATAGGAGAGGTGTTCTGCGCGTCCCACAGGTCCAAGAAGAGGGGGGTGGCCATCCTTCTGGGGAGAAACGTGGGCTTTGTAAAAGAGGAAATAGTGAAAGACCCGGAAGGCCGATACCTGCTGGTGCGAGGATCCCTACAGGGCTCACCGCTCACCCTGGCGGGGATTTACGGTCCCAATGAGGGCCAGGCCCAGTTTTGGGAGCGAGTGGCGGAGAAACTCAAGCTCTTTGTCCGGGGGGGGTTGGTAGTGGGAGGTGACTTCAACATGGTAATCGACCCCGACTTAGACAGAAGGCGTGTTGGCCCTCAGCTCCCCAGGCCCACGGACGTCCACATGGCCCGGTCCTTCCGGAAGGTTAACGCAGAGTTGGGCTTGGTGGACACACTCCCCTCCCCCGGAACGGGTACTCCTTCCTACACATATTATTCGTCCACCCACTCGTCCTTTTCTAGAATTGACTACATCCTGGTGGACGAGTCCCTGCACTCGTATGTCTCAGGCCACAAAGTTGACCCCGTCCCCTGGTCGGACCACGACCTGGTTCGAACCACCATAGCAAGGGGCTGGCTAAACGACCGCAGAGGGAGATGGAGATGTAATGATTCCCTGCTGAAAGATGAGGTCCGTGCCCAAGAGGTGCTAGAGGCTATTACGGAATTCTTTGAATTTAATGACAATGGCGAGGTGGGCCCACACACCCTATGGGACGCCTTCAAGGCCACAATAAGGGGCTTTCTCATCAAAATGAGCGCCCAGGCCAAAAGAGTGAGGGAAGCCCAGGAGAAAGCCCTGAGGGGGAAAATTGCCCAACTGCAACCGGTGGGGCCCCGAACGGCCCCCTTGGACCACGGTCGGCTCGAATCACTAGCCGACTATCGGCTCCAGCTGCGAGACCTCCTCTTACACAAAACGGAGCGAAGCCTCCAACTGGTCAAGCAGAAGTATTACGAAAAGGGGGACAAAGCGGATAGAATCCTAGCCTGGAAACTGAGGGAGGTCCAGAGGGAAAGAATGGTAAAGGCAGTGAGGAGTGAGGAGGGGACCATGGGCCATGACACTCCCCACATAGGAGAGGCCTTCCGGAGATATTTTGAAAAACTCTATACCTCGGAATGTGGCGGGCGGGACGAGGAGATAGAGGGGTTTCTCAACTCGGTTCGGATACCGGCCCTGTCCGGGGAGATGGCCGAGGGACTGGAGGGGCTGGTGACAGAGGAGGAGGTGGGCAATGCTATTAGCGGGATGAAGGCGGGGACCTCCCCCGGGGAAGATGGCTTCACAGTGTCCTTCTATAAACGGTACCGCTCTACTCTGGCCCCACACTTAGCAAAGGTTTTCAATGCAGTATTAGAGGGGGGGACCCTCCCGGACTCCATGATGGAGGCCATAATAGTCGTCCTTCCCAAGGAAGGTAAGGACCCCACTGATTGTTCCTCATATCGCCCTATTTCTCTACTAAACATTGATGTCAAGGTCCTTGCCAAAATCATTGGGAAACGGATGGAGAAGATCCTGCCGACACTGATCCATGGAGACCAGGTGGGGTTTGTAAGGGGTAGGCAGGGCTCAGACAACATCCGTAAAACCATAAACTTGATCCACCACGCCCAGAACTCCGATCTTGACGCGAGCCTCCTCTCTCTGGACTCGGAGAAAGCGTTCGACCGGGTCGAATGGCGATATATGGAGCTACTCCTGCAGAGAATGGGATTCGGTGCGCACATCAGGGGTTGGGTGATGGCTCTTTACAGAGCTCCGAAGGCCAGGGTACAAGTGAACGGCAGGCTGTCAAGCCCCTTCTTCCTCTCACGGGGCACGAGACAGGGGTGTCCACTGTCCCCCCTGTTGTATATCCTAACGATGGAACCCTTGGCCATAGCGGTGAGGTCGCTCCCGGAGATCAGAGGGATAACGAGAGGGGAGGTGGAATTTAAGCTTTCCCTGTTCGCCGATGACATCCTGGCGTACCTGGTGGACCCCGGGGCCTCCCTCCCCCCCCTCCTGTCCCTGGTGAATACATTTGGGCACTTCTCGGGGCTGAAAATTAACGCTTCCAAATCGGTCCTTCTCCCCATGCGGGTAAACGACCCAGCTCTGGACCCCGTGGGAACCTTTCACGGCATCACAGTGGGCAGGGTTTCTATTCGCTACCTGGGAGTCCTCCTCACCAGAGACCTATCCCAACTATCCCCCGCTAACTATGACCCGGCCCTGGCTAGCATTACCAGGGACCTCAGGAGGTGGAGCTCCATGATCTTGTCCTGGTACGGCCGCATGACGGCAGTAAAGATGAACGTGCTGCCGCGCCTGTTGTATCTCTTTACCTCTCTCCCATCCAACATTCCCGACCACCTCATGAGGACACTACAGAATGCGGTCCGAGAGTTTATCTGGCAGGGTAGGACCCCGAGGACTGCGAGGGCGGTCTTGACCCTGCCGAGGGAGGAGGGAGGGTTCGGCTTGCCTGACTTCCAGCTCTATTTCCGAGCCGCCCAGTTGCGAGTCCTCCTGGAGCACATGAGGGAGGGGATGCGCACCTACTGGTCTTACCTGGAGGACATGGACGCTCACCCCCTCAAGGTACGCGATCTTCTCTGGGCTCCACACAAGTTTATCCCGAACAGATTGAAATCCCATCCCACCTTGGGTGTCCTTTGGGCAGTCTGGAGGGAAGGCCCCCAGACGGCGCACCTAACGACGTGGCCATCCCCAATGTCCTCTCTCTGGGGACACCCGTTCAGATTAGGTAACAGGGGTTTTTCCAAGGCACAGGCATGGTCTGACGCGGGTCTGGAGTGGGTGGGACAACTGTTCCGGGAGGGGGAATTCCTGCCCTATGAGGACCTAAGGGACGCCATTGGGCGGGGGTCTCTTTCCGTGTTTGAGTATCTACGCTTGAAGGGAATCCTCGGCGACCAATCATGGGGAGAGAACTTGAGGAGGCAGTTGACCCCCTTTGAGAAGTTCCTTGATATGGCGACCTCTAGAAAGGGAGCCGTCTCCGGAATGTATAGAATCCTCAATACTGTGAAATTGGTAGAACGGAGGGGCTTTCGCTCATATTGGAACGATCTCGCAGGGGAGGTGATTTCGGAAGACGCTTGGGCTAGGATCTTCAAAATTGCTTTTCACGGTAATTTGTACACGGCAGATATGGAACATAACTTTAAGATTCTGCAGGGATGGCACAGGGACCCTGTGAAACTATCTAAAATGTTTACGGCGGTGTCCCCCGACTGCCCGAGGGGCTGCGGCCAGAGAGGCTCACGAGGCCACATGTGGTGGCACTGTCCGAAAGTGCAGGCATACTGGGCAGAGGTGAGGGGCTGGATGGCTGAGGTCACGGAGGAACTGCTTCCCCAGGCCCCCCTGACGGTGCTGTTGGGCCTCCCGCCAGAGACCTCAGACCTCTACAGGTACCCCAGAATGTGGGAAACGATGCTACGGGCGGGGAGAGTGGCATTGGCACAGAAATGGAAGAGCCCGGAGACCCCATCCAAGGCTGACTGGCTAAAGAAATTGAAAAACTTGTTTCTAATGGACAAACTAACGGCCATGGTGAACAACGATTCTGGGTCATTCCTTGAAAATTGGCAGGGGGTAAGGGAGGCCTGGGGATGGGATGTGCACTGAGGCCAGGGGGGGTGGCCGAGCGGGGCTCGGGGGGACTAAGCCGAAAGACTGGACCATAAAGTACCAGGGCCCCCCACGGGCGGAATGGGCGCCCACGGCCCGGGGACATTCGGTCGGCCGTCGGCCGTCGGAGAACACCGACGCTCACATTCACTACCAAAGTAATGGACGCAAAAGAAAAGTCCAAATCTCCCTATGTCATGGATCAAGTTGGTAAAACGAGGGGTGGGGGGAGGGGGGGTTCGAAGAGGGGGGCGGTCGGGTGGGTGGGGGGGGAGTTTGCTGGGCAAGTGCACCGTGAACAACTGATGATTACAAATATTGCCTGCTTGTTATACTCTTTAAAATGCCAATAAAACCAAAGTTTAAAAAAAAAAGAAAGGGGAAGAGTGTAAGACTGCGTTCCGTACCCACTATGGCTTGTATGAATACCAGGTCATGCCCTTTGGGCTTTGCATTGCCCCAGCTGCGTCCCAGCATTTTATGAATGATGTGTTACGGGAACTCCTCGATGTCTGCGCAGTCGACTACATCAATGACATTCTGATCTACCCCACCACTCCCCAAAAACATGTGACCCACGTGCGAGCTGTACTCCGCAAACTGCGTGAAAACCAACTGTATGCAAAGCTAGAAAAATGCTCCTTCCACGTCACCGAGGTAGAGTTTCTGGAATATGTATTGACACCACAGGGGATCAAGATGGACAATAGAAAAGTGGAGGCAATCCTCACTTGGTCCTCACCCACGTCTGTAAAGGGAGTACAGAGTTTCCTAGGGTTTGCAAAATGTTATCAACGCTTCATACCAGGATTCTCACATATTGTACATCCAATAACGTCCTTGCTGCGCAAACATTGAAGGTTCGAGTGGACACCAGCAGCGAAAGAAGCTTTCCGAGCTCTCAAGGAAAAATTCACCTCAGCCCCAATACTGCAACACCCACAGCCCGATTTACCATACATCGTGGAAACGGACGCTTCAAGCATTGCCATGGGGGCCGTACTGTCTCAACAAAATCCTGAAACTGGATGCGTTCATCCCATTGCCTTTTGGTCAAGGAAATTTATCCCAGCAGAATTGAACTATGCGATTTCTCAGCAAGAACTCTTAGCAATCAAAAGCACACTGTGTGAATGGCGACATTACTTACTAGGAGCAAAACACACCATCACAATAATAACAGATCATCGGAACTTGCAATACTTACGCTCAGCAAAAGCTCAGTCTTCTAGGCAGCTCCGTTGGGCCCTGTCTTTAATGGAATACCGCTTTGTGATCACCTACCGCCCCGGAGTTAAGAACGGGAAAGCGGATGCATTATCCTGCATTGGCACAGGAGAAGAAGTCTACAATGCCCCTAACCCAGTGGTGCTTGTTGGTGAATGTTGTGTGGTTGTGCGTCATTGGAAAGGAAGGAGATGTGTTGTGAAGTGCTTGCTTGTGAATGAGAGACCCTGTGATGTCATGTGGAATGTTGATGTGTGAATGCTGTATGAGTGTTCTACCTGAGGTCAGTTAAGCCTGGGTGATGGGACCCAGTGGTTATCCTTATATGTAGCTTAATGTAACTATGTAATAAAGTATATGTAAGAAGCCCAAGAAGACCCCTGAAGTTACATTATTACACTAGCGACGAGGATTACTGGAAGAAAGAACCTGCGCAAAGAAGAAGACTGCTGAGGGGGGAGCAGCAGAGGAAGGCAAGGAACCACTGCCCTCCAAAGATAAGAAGTAAGTCCCATCACCCAGTGTTTCAGAGTGCAAGGGGCATAGAAGTAAAGAAAGCCCCAGTGCAGGCCCATGGCTCAAATAAAGAAGAAGGGGCAGTCCAGCGCAGAAGCAGAGGGGTTGAGAAGTAAAGAAGCCCCAAGGCAGGCCCAGGGCACAAGTAAAGAGGAATGGGTAGCCCAGCGCAGAAGCAGAAGGGTTAAGTCTTGAAGTGAAGCCCCAAACAGTAAAGCAGGCCCCAAATGTGTGAAGTGTGAAGCAGAGGCAGGGTGCAGTGTTATGAAGATAAGCACCTGCGCTGTGATATTTTGAAGCAGAAGCAGGCGCCAAAGGGCAGTGTCCATGGGGTTGTAAAGTGGAGAAAGCCCCAGCGTGGGCCCCAGGGTGCAGCGCGATGAAGATAAGCACCTGCGCTGTGATATCTTGAAGCAGAAGCAGGCTTCAAAGGACATAAGTAGAAGCAAAGCCAAGCGTGAACTAAAGTGAGGAAGAAGGTCCCCAAAATGAAGATTAGGGAAAGCAGATGCAGCGTGGTAACCAAAGGTGTGAAGAAGTCACTGCAATGTTAAGCCCAGTGAAGTTCCCATAGTGAAGGGAGGAAGAAATGAGAAATTATTGTTTTGTTTTGGCAGAAGCATTATAGAGCGAAGAGAAACCACATGACTTTGGGGGATTTGGTGCAGTATAACTTCCCCAAACTTTCTCAGGCCAGACTAAAAGAAGTGATGGGCATGAAGAAGCAGCGCCATTATATGAAGCGTCATCATATGCATGTATCCTTTAAAGTGAGGAACTTTACGGATGATTTGTATTTCATTAGAGTCACGTTATTAAGGCTATGTTAATGCAAGAAGATACTGTATTCTTATGAGGATGCAAATGATAGTGAGAATATGCATATGTGGTCTACAAGTATTAAAGTTTAAAAGTTACTGATTGAAGCCTAACCTTTTGAGGGTTTGCAGCTACAAATGGACTTTTATGTACTTTATAGAATACAGTTATTGTCTTAAGTGAGAAAGTTGGAGGTGCATGATGCATGCCTGGAGTTGCAAGAAATAGAGCCTGAGTGGGCTAGAAGTGACCCTTTTGAGGCATTTCAGGGTTATGTTGTCTAGTGCAACATGGACTTATAGAATTTTAGAGGTATGCGCATAAAGCAAAAGTAGGCTGCATGAAGGCAGCATGGACTTTTAGAGATTCATAGATTTGCAGATTTTACTGCAATAAGATATTGAAATTCAAAATGTACTATTTTAGAAGTGGGTCGCCATTGTTGAAGGTTGGTATGAAGTGCAAATATACCAGAAGTGTGATAGTGCAAATATATCAGAAGTGTGATAGTTAAAGTAAAGTGTAGGGATAACCTTCCCAATAGAGGAAGGTAGCGCCTTCCCTTTTTAGTGAAGTGTGAAGTGAACAGTAGGGATAGCGTCCCCAATGGAAGAGGGTAGTGCCTTCAATCAGAAGTGAAGTGTAGGGATAGCGGTCCCAATATAGGAAGGTAGCGCCTTCTATGAGAAGTGAAGTGTAGGGATAGCGTCCCTTTCAACATGAAGTGAAGTGATGAGTAGAGATAGTGTCCCGCAGCAGAGTAGGGATAGTGTCCCGCAGTGGAGGTATAGCATCCCGCAACAGAGTAAGGATAGCGTCCCGCAGCAGAGTAGGGATATCGTCCCGCAGCAGAGTAGGGATATCGTCCCGCAGCAGAGTAGGGATAGCACCCTGCAGCAGAGTAGGATTAGCGTCCCGCAGCGGAGTAGGCATAGCGTCCCACGCCAGAGTAGGGATAGCGTCCTGCATCAGAGTAAGGGATAGCATCCCTCATCAGAGTAGGGGTAGCGCCCCAGGCCGGTATAGGGATAGCGTCCCTGAGTAGAGTGGGGATAGCATCCCTCATCAGAGTAGGGGTAGCGCCCCACACCAGTATTGGGATAGCGTCCCACATCAGAGTAGGGATAGCGTCCCTCATCAGAGTAGGGGTAGCGCCCCAGACCAGTATAGGGATAGCGTCCCGCATCAGAGTAGGGATAGCATCCCGCACCAGAATAAGGGATAGCGTCCCTCATCAGAGTAGGGGTAGCGCCCTGGACCGGTATAGGGATAGCATCCCACATCAGAGTAGGGATAGCGTCCCACATCAGAGTAGGGATAGCGTCCCTCATCAGAGTAGGGATAGCGTCCCTCATCAGAGTAGGGGTAGCGCCACACACCAGTATAGGGAGAGCGTCCCGCATCAGAGTATGGATAGTGTCCCTAAGCAGAGTAGGGACAGCATTCCGCAGCAATATGGGGATAGCGTCCCTGAGATATTTTCTTTAGAGTTGCATCTCTCTATAAAAAGATGCATGGTGTGGATATCCCATTTGTGTGCCCGGTATTGTGTTGTGTTTCCCAGGTCAGTGATGGTTGTAAAAAGGAAAGGGAAGTGTTGTGTTGTGATGTGATGTGTTCGTTGTTGTGGTGTGGGAAAGGAAGGAGGTGTGTTGTGAAGTGCTTGTTGGTGAATGTCGTGTGGTTGTGCGTCGTTGGAAAGGAAGATGCGTTGTGAAGTGCTTGCTTGTGAATGAGAGACCCTGTGATGTCATGTGGAATGTTGATGTGTGAATGCCGTATGAGTGTTCTACCTGAGGTCAGTTAAGCCTGGATGATGGGACCCAGTGGTTATCCTTACATGTAGCTTAATGTAACTATGTAATAAAGTATATGTAAGAAGCCCAAGAAGACCCCTGAAGTTACATTATTACATACCCAGCCATAGAATTCTCGGCCTCTGCACCGGCCCATCTCCGTTAAACACACTGCAGGAAGCAATAAAAGAAAATATGTCTGAAGAAGACCTACTGACTTGGGACACGAAGGGATATCAGTTCACCATTAAAGACAAACTACCATATTACCAAAAAACACCTCTACGTTCCAACTAAGGATTTGCAACAAGCAATCATATAAGACTACCACGACTCGCTGTTAGAAGCCCATCTGGGTATAGCCAAAACCATGAAGAAAGTAAGCAAATCTTATTGGTGACCAACTTGGCAAGAGGATATTGCCACCTACATAGGCACCTGTGAGGTGTGTGCACAATACAAAACATCCAGGCAAAAACCAGCCGGCCTCCTTCAGCCAATCACCATTCCGCCAGCGCCCTGGCACACAGTATCAATGGACTTTGTCACTGACTTACCTCCTAACTCAGGTTATAATGCCATCCTCGTAGTAGTGGACCTCTTCTCCAAAATGGCCCATTTCATGAGGTATTCCCTCAGCTCAGACTCTGGCGCAGGTTTTTCTAGACCGAATAGTCAAGTTACATGGATTCCCTATCGTAATTGTTTCTGACAGAGGCAGCCAATTCGTATCTCGTTTTTGGAAAAAATGTTGTGCTCTGGCAAGAGTAGAGGTCCGTCTGTCTTTTATTTTATTTATTTATTTTTTACATTTATAGAGCGCACTGCAGCCCAAAGGCATTGAGGCGTTTGTTGCAAGAAGGTGTAGGTAAACATGATTACAGAAACAAGCAGTGGTTCTTTAGTTGCAGCATAAGAGCAAGGGTTACAAAGTACAGTTAGGGTGTTCATATTAAATTAACAGTAATGTACAAGGTAATGGCTTGCTTAGGGGTTGACACAGCAGTTAGGCAAATAGCGATGTTTTGATGGCTTTGCGGAACACTAGATGGGAGTCACTGATGTGCGCGGGTAGGGCGTTCCAATGGGCAGCAGCAATGGCTGGGAAGCTGGGGCCGCCTGCATGCACTCTGCGTGTTATAGGCTTGGTGATCATGTTGGTATAGGCTAGTCTGGACGGCCTAGCGGATGTGGGCATGGCTATGCACTGAGCCAAGTAGGGGGGTGCTAGATCATGTAGGCATTTGTGTGTGAGGGATAGGATTTTGAATATGATTCTCTGTTTTACGGGAAGCCAGTGGACTTGTCTTCTAAGGTCTGATATGTGGTCCTTTCTGGCGAAACCTGTAGCAGCTCTGAGGGCATTATTCTGGACCAATTAGATTTTGGCAATGTTTTTTCCTGAAGTCCCTCAGAGGAGAGCATTGCAGTAGTCCAGTCTTGAGCCGATAGTAGGCCTGGCAATGGTGAGGCAATTCTGAGTGGTTAGGAAGGGTCTTGCTGCATTGAGCAGTTTGGTGTAATGGGCAGATGAGGAGGCAATAGCGTTGACCTGCCTGGTCATGGTGAGATTGGAGTCTAGGTAGACTCCCAAGGTTTTGACTGTATGGGACAAAGCTATGGGTATATTGTCGATGGTGAAGGAGCAGTAGTTCTTGTCAAGGTTGCCCAGGATGGTGGGTGAGCCGATCAGCAAAAGCTCTATTTTGTTTCTGTTGAGACACAACCAGTTTTCTGCCATCCATGCATGGATGGTGCTGTAGATGGAGTTAAGGGTAGTGTTGTCTACTTTGTAATCACCCGTGAGGGGAATGAGCACCAGGGTGTCATCAGCATAATTGGTGTATGAGATGCCTAAGGAGTCAAGAAGGTTGAAAAGGGGTCTTGTGAAGAGGTTGTAGAGGGTAGGTGCAATGCAGGAGCCCTGTGGCCTTCCGCATGTGATGTGGCTTGGTGAGGCACAGGCTGAGAAAGCTTTCATGGCCCTTTCCTGTAGAAACAAGGTGATCCACTGACAGGCTTTGGGGGAGAAGTTGGCTGCAATAGAGAGGTGGTGGCAGAGGGTATTGTGGTCCACAAGGTGAAAAGCAGCCGATAAGTCGAGGAGCAATAAGAGCGCGGGTTTGCCAGCGTCTCTAATGTCATCCATTTGATTTTTTAAGTCGAGGAGGGCAGTTTCGGTCCCATGTCGTGGTCTGAAGCCAGACTGCCGAAGGCCAAGAAGGTGGTGGTCCTCGAGGAATTTTTGGACCTGCAGGTAGGCTGCTTTATCCAGAATGATGAGCAGGAAGGGGACAGTAGTGATGGGTCTATAGTTACCTGGTGCCGATGGGTGAAGGGAAGGCTTTTTGAGGAGTGGTCGTACCCAGGCCTCTTTAAGGTCAGTAGGGACAGGACCAGACTGAAAAGAAGCATTAATGAATGCTGTCAGAAATGGGGCAAGAGTCGAGCCACAATCTTTGATGAGATGAGCAGGGCATATGTTGCCCTTACAGTTGGAGGGTTTGATAGTTTTTAGAAGAGAGATGACTTCGGATTCGGTCATATCTTTGAAATTGAATAACGGCGAGGAGTTGATTTTAGTGTGCTTCTCATGGTTGTAATTCTGCGAGGCAATTAGGCGAGTGAGGGCCTCTTGGTGGGCTAGGATTTTAGTTTGCAGGGTGTTAAGTTTGTTGAGCACGGCTGATTGGATGTTATTGCACCAATTTTCATCCTTCAGGATAGTCGGTGGCGGGGTGGATGGTGTTTCCAGCTCCCTAAAGATAGCGAAAATGTCTTTGGTGTCTGATTTCGCATTGGCTATCCTTGTGTTGAAGGAGTTGGCTTTGGCGATGATTATTCCTGATTTGTATTCTTTTGAGATGGCCTTGAAGGCTAGTTTGGTTGTGTTATTAGGTTTTGCTTTCCAAGCTGTGAGGGCGGCTTGTTTTTTTGCGTGCAGCTGGAGGAGTTCTTGTGAGAACCATGCATTGGTGTGCTTGTTTTTTTTGGCTTTCCTGTGGGTGAGGGGGGCGATGGAGTCAACAGCTTGGGTAATCGCAGACTTAAAAGCTTTGGCTAAAATTTCAGGGTCATGTGAAAAGGGGGCCTGAAAGGCGGGAACTTTGAGGAAAGGAGTGATCCTTTCCACTGTGAGTTGGCGCAAGCTTCTGGTGAAGCCTTGGGCGAGAGGGATGGAGGGGTAGGAGGCTCTTTGGAGGTGTTGAGGTCAAATTGGATGTAGTGGTGGTCCGACCATGGGATGGGCGAGTTCTCAGTGATCGCTACTGGGCAATTATGGTGGGTAACGTAACCCAGTCCAGCAATCGTCCTTTAGAATGAGTAGGAATGGAGATGGCTTGAGCGAATCCTAGAGTAGATAAGGCTTTGTTTAATGCGGCTGCGTGGGTGTGTCGTAGGGATCATGGAGGCCTAAATTAAGGTCTCCTGTGAGTAGGATTTTGGAGGTCTTTTTAAGGTTATCTGAAAGAGAGTGGAGGAGGGCATCATGGAAATCTGTGACCGGGCCCGGAGGTCGGTAGACGATGTGAAGGGCCAGGGTTACGTTAGGGGAAAGGTTGATTTTGAGTGGGAGGTGGTCACAGCTGTGACCAATGTTCCCTTCTGTTCTCCGAATGCGTAGGCTTTCCTTGGCAATGAGCGCTACTCCACCGCCCCTGGTAAGGGGTCGGTCTTGTCTATAAATGGTGTAGCCGTCTGGGATGGCAAGGGCGAGGGCGAGGGTCCGAAGTTTTCTTCAACCAGGTTTCAGTGATCATGAGGAGGTCTAAATCATTCTGTAGAATGAGGTCATGGATGTCCAGGGCGAGGGCTGGGACAGAACGTGCATTATCCAGGCAACATTTCAGCGAGGTGGTAGGTGCAGCACTATGGCCTGCCATGGGGATAGTGTTGGGGCCTTGGGAGGGTACGGAGGTTTCATTGGGAATGGGGAGATGAGCGGTCATACCAGTGGGGGCTGCAAGGATGGTATCATCAGATGCAGTAGTGTCATTGAGTGCATCAGGCACCAACTGACAATTAGGCATAGGACTAGCATTGAGTGCATCAGGCACCAACTTACAATTAAGCATAGGACTGGCATTGAGAGCATCAGGCACCAACTTGCAATTAAGCATACGACTGGAATTGAGTGCATCAGGCAACAATTTACGATTAGACATAGGACTAGCATTGAGTGCATCAGGCACCAACTTATAATTAAGCATAGGACTGGCATTGAGTGCATCAGGCACCAACTGACAATTAGGCATAGGACTAGCATTGAGTGCATGATGCACCAACTCACAATTAAGCATAGGACTGGTATTGAGTACATCAGGCAACAATTTACAATTAGGCATAGGACTGGCATTGAGTGCGCCATGCAGGGGCTTGATGGTGGGGGCAGCTGGTATTTTCCTTGTATAGTTGCGAGGGTCAGCAGGCAATACTGATGCAGCATATGCTGCGGGCATTAAGGTGTAGAGATCAGCGAGAACGGCAGCAGTTGGCAGTGGCGATATACCAGCAGTTGAGGGCAGCTCTGGTGTAAGGACCTTTGCTGGATGTGCAATGGATGTTTGGGCAGGCGCAGGGTAGCAGCTCTGCACTGTGCCCTGTGTGCAGCTTGGTGCAAGGGATGTAGCCGGGATGCTTGTGTCCGGTTTACGATTATGGGCCGTGGATTGTTTGTTGACTGTTCCTCGAGGGGGGCAAGGAGGCGCTACAGGAGCGATGAGCAGAACAGTGTAGGGAGCACAGGAATAAAGCTTTTTGCGGGTGAGCATGTGCCTTTTGGGAGAGCGGGCATGGCTGAAGAATCTTTTTCCCAGCCTTCCGTGTAGGCTCGGGACGTACGAGGCAGGGGGGGGAAGGGGCGGTCTGCGAGCATAGCCACAGATTCTTCATGAAGGGTGGAAGTGGTGTAAGGTAGCGCGCAGCACAGATGGGTGCGCCAAGGCTTATTTCAGCAGCCTTAACTTGCAGTGTGTGGCTAGCGGCGCCGTCCAATGCCGTCAAGCAGCAGAGAGCAGCAGAGAGTGGAGAAGGCCTTTTCCTCCGGCCTTCTCCGCACTGCTTCGCCTGTCGGTGCACTCCCTCTACCTTTAACGCAAGAGGGGAGGCACTGGCAGGGCAGATGGGCCAATCCTGGCGAGTGTGACGCAGGGCTTCCTGCTCCAGCAAGAGCATTGCTGGTTACCGTGGCGACCAGTGTGGCCATTTCGTGGCCCACGGGGTCCTCGTGGAGCGCGGCGGGAAGGGCACACATATTGGAGGCACGGTGCTTCGCTGTTGATCCCGGTTTCTTTGTGTCAGCTGGGAACTTGCCAGCTGATGCCCGGGGGCGCAGCGGAACAGTAGAGAGTGGAGAAGGCCTTTTCCCCCAGCGCTCTCCGTTCTAGTCACCATCCTCAAACGGACGGCCAAACCGAGCGCACGAACCAGACCATGGAACAGTAGTTGCGCTGTCTATTACACCAAACAAGCCAAAGCTGGACAGAAATACTATGAATGGCAGAGTATGCTTACAACAACTCAACACATTCATCAACCCAAGCAACACCCTTCTTTACTATATATGGTCGAAACCCCAGTACTTCGGACTACGATCCGCCAGAAAACATTGAAATGCCTGCAGTAAAGAATCTGCATGCCAGCATCATGAAAGCAGCCAGAGAAGCCAGCAGGAACCTACAGCAAGCCAAAGAAAAACAGAAAAGAAATGCTGATCGCCATCGACGAAAAGCCCCAGATTATAAAGTGGGAGACTCGGTCTGGCTGGCAACTAGAAACATTGCTTTAAAGGGTCCCAAAAAATGTCAGCCTAGATACATCGGCCCGTATACAATTGAAAAAGTAATTAATCCAGCAGCCATGAGAATGGCGTTACCACAACATAGGCGTATACATCCCGTATTTCACGTGTCACTATTAAAACCAGCACACACAGGAACCCGAACCACACCTCCCACACCCATACAAGTGGGTGAAGAAGCACCAGAATAGGAGCTAAAGAACATATTAGATTCCAAACTAGTACGAAAGACCCTGTATTATTTGATTGTCTGGAAGGGGTACGGACCCCAGGAAAGATCATGGGAACCCAGCGCACATGTGCATGCCCCCCGATTGGTGCGAAAATTCCATCGGGACCATCCCGAGAAACCAAAGCCCTCATACACACCATTGGGAGGGGTCTTGAGGGGGAAGACTGTCATGGGTATCAGGCAGGTAGTTGGGGCAAGCTGGGTGGAGGCTTGGCAGGCCTGGCATAGGCACACAAAGAACCCATAGCAGATCCCTCCTTTAATTCCTTACTAGTATTTGTAGTAACTTCCTGGTTACCACCTCCTGTTGCCAAACAGGAAGTGCATGACAGTTCATGAGTTCTCTAGTGTTTGGGTGTGGCTAGCTATATAAGCCACACCCAAGATTCTACCAGTTTTTCGTGTTGCTTACTGTTAGCTGTATCAGCAACACACTTGCCGTTCTCTGGACCAGCCAGCTCTGCTTACCTGCTCTGGATCATCCTACTTCTGCTTACCTGCTCCAGATCATCCTGCTTCTGCTTACCTGCTCCGGATCATCCTACTTCTGCTTACCTGCTCCGGATCATCCTGCTTCTGCTTACCCACTCCGGATCATGCTGCTTCTGCTTACCTGCTCCGGAGGAACCTCCGTTCTTACTACACGCTGCAGCAATCTCCAGTCAAGAGGGGACTTCTACACCGGCACCTGTAAGAACAAAGAAGAACTGGGTTAACACGTGCACATCAGTAACGCTGCACATACTCATCGAATCTTCCCGCGACGCTGGAATCCAGGTCAGTTGTACGGGCGCACAAACCCCTGCGAAAGAAAGAAGAGACATTATTCATTGCACGCGCCCCAATAACGCAGATACTTATTTCGCTGCTCTCTCTCTCAACGCGGTAGATACTTACCAAAGCCTCCGTGCATACTTACCAAACTACCAAGTCTCCAGTAGCGCTGAACCCGGACTCGAGGCGCTACTACCACATAATTTCTCCTGCAAGGGAAAGGGAGAGACATTAACAGGTGTGCTCGAATTGAAGGCGCTGCGCATACCTACCAGCAGCTAGCTTCTACACGCAGCGCTACTCACCCAGACAGAAAAACACTGGCAAACAAAGACATTACGGACAATTTTGGACACTTAACATTCTCCGCGCAACGTTCACTTGTGGGAAGGACTTTCTGGCCAGTGAAGAAACTGGCGCCTTGAACACTCGGCCTCGCTGTGAAGGCATTAAACAGCGTGTGGCATCTCAACTCAGCCTACAGACATTGGCATCAATCACATGAGTGAATCGCGCCCCTGCGAATGCAAGATGAAGCGCACACCCTACTAAAGATCAAGGTATCCCTCCGGGTGAAACAGGGGCAGTGAGAACTCGGGGTCAAGGGAGGCTCATCCATCGCTCCTGCAGAGACACAGGTGAGTGTCACAGCTGATTTATAAGGGTGGCATGATTGACTGTATCAAAGGCAGAGGAAAGGTCAAGAAGGATGAGAACAGAGAGTTGGAATCGAGATTAGAGAGCAAGTCTTCACAGGTGTTCAGGAGAGCAGTTTCCTTGCCTCTGGCAGATCTGAAGCCAGACTGGTGGTCGTGGAGACAACCAACGGATTCAGTGTGATGGATAAGCTGGGCCCAGGAAGGGGGTGATGTAGATAGGGCGGTAGCTAGCCAGACAGGAAGTATCGTCAGGAGGCTTTTTGAGGGGAGTGCACAAGGGTGTGCTTGAGGAATAACAGGAAGGATCCAGTGGCAAAGGAGTGATTGCAGAAATCAGACACGGCTGGAGCAAAGGAGACAATGTTGTCCTTGATAGTTCTAGGGGAGCACTTGTTTGGATGAGACATTCATAGAGAGGACTTGTCTAGATAACTCATCAGGTGATATGGGAGCAAAGAGGAGGGTAGGAAGGAAGGGGAGAGGGACCAAGCGAGGCCTGGCAGTGGGTGAGGGAGAAGGGAATGATGCAGAGGAGAGTGAGGACAGGATGTCCTGAGTTTTAGTAATGAAGTGGGAGGCCAGTGCAGAGGGCCAGGGAAGGCAGAGGAGAAATAGAGACTGCAGTAAGATTGACAAGTTACTTGCAGATTTTTAAAAGTTCAGCCATGTTGTTAGTGCCCCCATAGATGCAGGCTTGGATATAGGCCCTCTTCTTGAAGCAGATAGAAAGCCTGTATTGCCTTTGTAGCAGGCGGCAGGCTACTTTGTCAGAGGATGTGCTCAAAGCCTGCCACTTCCGCTCAGCAGCTATGCACTTGTGTTTCAGAGAAGCCAAGTCAGAGTCATAGCAGGTGTTGCACTTGGAGGCAGGCTTCATGCGGATCTTCATGACAGGGGCAAGGATGTTAAGAGTGTTGGAGATGGAGAGTTGAAGGTTAGTAAGGCCTTGTCAGAGTGAGAGTCAGAGGCAGGATTTGGAGGGGGAATAAAGGTTACGGTAAAAGCAGCAACTGATACTTGCTAGATTAGTCAACTGACAGAGAAGGAGACTGGCAGTGCGGGTGGGGGCTTAGCCGGGGGACCCAAGAGGTCCAGGTGAGCGGACAGGAGAGCATGATCAGACCATTAGAGAGGATTAGAGTAGTGAGAGGGTTGGAGATGGGGATGTCAGCAGAGATGAGAGCATTCAATGTTTGTCCGGCTGAGTGAGTTTGGACCGGAAGGGAGAATGGATAGGGAAAAAGACACAGAGGTTGCGGAAGAGTCCTTAGGCCTCATAAGGGGAGTCAAGGTGAATATTGAATTCTCTGAGGAGGAGAAGCTTGGAGGAGGAGGACAGGAGAGAAGAGGTGAGGTCAGCCCACTCTGAGCTTAAGAGGGAGACCGGGTCAGGGTCCTGCAGATGGTAGCCAGAGTCAGCGAGAGGATAGGAGAGACACCAAGCCTGCAGACGAGGCATTCAGAGGAGGAGTAGGTCTGAGTGGGTATCATAGTAGCAGGGAACCATTCAGGGAAAATCAGAGCCACTCCACCCCCGGACCGGATGCCTGGGCTTGGAGAGGATCTTGTAGTTTTCTAGGAGGAGTGTGTCAAAACGAGTGATAGAGCTGGCCGTGAACCACATCTTGGTGAGAGTGAGGACGTTGAGGCTGAGATCTTCAAGGAGGTGGTAGATGTCAGAGGAGTGTTTGATGACAGAGTGAGAGTTGAGGGTAGCTAAGCTGGTTACCACTTTTGAAGGTCTTCCGGGACGGGGTACAGGAATGTGGTACACCCATCGGTGGTGGCAGAGGAATGAGTGGCAGGAGGAAGTTGATGAGAGATGGAAGATGCCCATCAAGGAGGAGGAGGTTGGGCTGAGAGCCCTGGACCATGACAGTGCCATTTAGGTAGACATTAATAATGGCCCTAGAGGTAAAGAAGTGTGCCAAGAGTACTCCCCAACAGGTGCCACCATTCATGGGAGAGAAAGAGAAAGGGGAGAGCACTGAGACCATATGTGGAATCCAAAGGTTCGGAGAGGGAACAACAAAGATGATGTCAGTGACAATATGCCTGGAAGAAGAGTTAACATAGTTGTCAGCGATGAGCAGGCCTGGATTGGAGACTAGGAGATTCTTCTTGAACTTCTTCCTTCCAGTCTTCAAAATAGAGATAGAATAGGTGATAGAATAGCAGTTAGAGAAGACAGGGGAGATTGAAAGCACCATGGAGGAAGAGCGCAGAGGGAAAGAGGGCGGGGGGCGATCAAGTATCCAGGATAAATGGAAATGCCTAGGATTCAGCATACACCAAAAAAGCAAGACACCAAGAAGCGAGTTTCCTGGATAGAGGAGAACAAAAATCATGGTCATGTATCATGATTCCTGGCTATAAGTAAAACATTTATGTGCCTTAGCAAACATGTTTCTTAATGAAATTACTAGTGGCATGTTTGTACTTTGACCACTATCAAAGAACAAATTACTTACCTTTGATAATATCTTTCTAATGGATTAGGCCTTCCTCCTACAGATTCCATCCATGACTACTGTCAAATGTTACCAACATTGCGGAAAAAGGCTCTCCCCTTAGCAAGTTGTCCCTGAGATCTAACCACGGGAGATCCTGCCATAACTCAGTGGAGACCTATAAAAAGGTTTGGCATGTTGCACTGAAATGGAGACCATTGACAGCGTAGCTGCCACTGGAGAGATCTCAGGCATACCTGAGGCCCAAGCACACATAAGAAGCAGGAGGCTACAAGACACAGAAGGCAGAGAAAGGCAGAGGCCAGGACCCGCTCTGGGATAGGAAACATTGCACCATCTTGATGATGATGACAACACAGCATCGGGAGGAAAAGCCATGCCCAAGTGGATGCGTAGACCTGCTTCGATACACAAAAGAGTCAGGCAGCACAATCAGGCCTTTTTCAAATGAGGGAAAAGCCCAAGCTGTGCAGTAGACCGCAAGTATAGTATAGGTGGGTTAAGACTAGGTCTGCAGTGAGTGCCCAAATGAGGCAGTGATATAGAATCCCCTAAAAAGCCTCAAAAATAACTTTTCCTACTTCCATGACCTCTCACACTCTGCTGCAGCTTCATCGTATATCCTCCATTTTTGGGAACTAGAAAAGATCACAGCCATAAGCGCATCTATAATTTTTCCTCCTCATCATTTCCTTTCCAACTCTTCTTGCTCTCACCTTTTTCTCTAGTCTAATGCTTTGCGCCTATCTATGCATAATTTGGGCTATTTTTTCGCTAAGCTAATTCTGGCTCTTCACTTGACCTTTGCCTAGCCATCTCTATGTGAGGTTTTTCACCACATGTTTCATCTTTCAATTTACTCTGTTACTGTGCCCTGTCTTTAGAACTGATATTGCCATCCATCCCCTTCTAAAAACAACCTTCAATAGACATAATCACCTCTGCTACTTTTCATCCTACATCTCTTCTTCCTGTCTGAGTAATAATTCGAGAATCTTGTCACATCCTAGCTCCAATTATTCATTGAGCACGAACGTCTTCACGCTTTCTAGCAGGGTTTCTGCCCCAGTCATAGCATTCAGTGCGTTTTTCTAGCCACCCTCGTTAGCATTCGGATGGCCACTGACACAGGCAGTGCCTCTGGCCTGGTCCTTTTCTACCTCTCTGCAGCCTTCAACACAGATCACTTTATATTGTGGTCCAGTCTCCGCACTCACAGTCTCTCAGGTTTTACCTGGATCTGGTTTTCTTTTTATATCACTCTTGGGCTGCCTCACTCATAGCTCTCAACTCACACGCTTTTGGCGGGCGTCACCCGCCTTGTAAAGGGCTGCATCACCCGCCAAGCCTCCTGCACGCCCATTCATTCCAATGGGCGCCTCACCCGCCAAAAACAAAATCGGGTGATTTCACCCGCCTTTGCAGCACAAATGGTTGAGAGCTATGCCTCACTCCACCAATTTTACTCTGCTCCTTGTTCCTTACCATGTGGTGTTGCCAAGTGCACCTTTTTCTTTACCCTATTCTGCTATTCCATCTGGGTCGGATGTGCAAGCTCAGCAGCTGCTGATCTCATTTTCAAGATGTAGTTAGCGACTGCCATTGTGGCAGACCCTCACTAGTTTTCCTTCTAGGAAAATGTCCCCTGCAAAGATGGCCATTGCCTGATGAGTTCAAAGGGCCCACCGAGACACAGAAGTGCTTTCAACCCTTCGCCCCCAGACTAACAACACTGGCCATATAACCCACACAGCTGACTACAGGAAGTGATTTTTCCGACAAACCTCGAACCACATCATCTAGAAGTGTGTCCATCTACTCCCTCTTTGTTGGATGTGCAGCTCCAGCGGTTGATCTCACCTTCATCTACATTAGGGAACTAATTACCTTACTGCCAGGTCTTCATTGAGCTTTCTTCAGGGGAAATGCCCCCTGGCAAGATGTCCGCTGCCTTTTGAACATGAAGAGCATGCCTGACAGAGATTCCCCCAATAGGCCCTCTGGGCCGCCAACGCTTCTTCCATTGCCCAGGAGCCCAGTCACGTGACTCACTCATCAACGCCCCAAACAAATACAGCTAATGCAGACTTGTCCGGGTGCCTCAGAGAAAGGATACTTGTCAAAGGAAAATGCCTCTTGCTACCTTGCCGAGATTACCCTCACTCTCCCCACAAGCTCATGCATGACTTTGTCACATAACCGTTAGGATATATAAATACTTTAGTGTGGGTCCTCCCACTGCATGCCTTCCCTGTTCTGCTCCACTCTATCCTCTGCGTCTTTGGTCTCCACCCTAATACTCCATCCCTCACTCCACAAAGTATACTATACATTACATTCCAGCATCTCTACCCCGCAGCTTTCACCCTCCTTCATCCCAAACCACTTTTGCATTTTCCCTTCTCTTCCATCTTTTAGACCTCCACAGCTGCCCAGAGTCAATTTCCTCCCATCACCTGGAACACTGCATCTTCCCCTCCTTTCCTACCTTGTTATTTGCAGACTCTTCCTTCTCCCATTCCTCCCATCATAACCTTTGCTCTACCTCCATGCATGCTTTTTCAGCATGCACCGACTAGGGTATGAGTTTTTCCCTCTTCTCTATCCTGCGTTTTCACACGCACCTCTCAAGCCCTCCCTCAATGCTCCTCTCTCTCTGCCTTGTCAGCCCTCCAGTACCTCCTCTCCCCTTCCATTCACTTCTCAATGACCCTCTCCGTGTCATCCGTTCATCTACTCCCTTCTCTCTTATCCTCCCCAACTGACCCTGGTAGTCCTGTGGGGTGAGGTGGGGGAGCACTCCCTTACCGCACTCAATACTAATTTGACACTTGATGTTTTGCTGGCCACACCTCTTCTTCCTCTTTTTTTCTGGCTCACACCACCTTTCCTATTCTCACTTGGTCTTGGTTGAACAGTTGACTCTCCTTGTACTATCCAACACAATACTGCCTAGGTATTGGCCAGCCCAATCCGTTCTGTGCTATCCATCATCTGACCTTCAGCGTTATTAACACAGCTATTTAATGTGTAATCATTACACTACTTTGATTAAGGTGATCCCTTGCAAGTGGGCATCGAGGTTCACAATCCAATGCCATGCCCACTTAAGCCCCTAAGAGGGGTTACCTGCTGTTGCCGCAAAAAATGGGTTACTTAAAAAAGAATATCATTATATATGTTGGGCCTGCCGTATGCACTGCTCATGCACACACCGAAACAACGACACGGAGCCCAGGGTCCTGTCAACTTTCTTTATTCTCTCTCTCACACTTTCTGGCCTCCCCTCCTCTGCCCCTCCCCTTCCGTCTTTCTCCCGCTCCCCTCGCCTTGGTCCTCTTAAAGGGGCCATGTCCCTTTCTCCTATACAACACCTCCCCCGTGCTTAACACGGAAGCCCAATTACATCTGTTCGATGAGTCTCATTGGCTTCTTTATTGTCCGAGGGGGTCTCCCTGGTGATTCGCGGCTCTCGCCAGTCGATTCCACTGGGGGCTCTGTTTCTTCTTCTTCGCTGTGGTCCTCAGTGGGTGTTCCTTGTGTCTCCGGTTCCTCCAAATACAGTTTCTTGAAGAATGAGGAATTGCGGGTAATGTCTCCTAGGTCCCCAGTTGCTGTGACCATGGGTCCCTTGATGGCCGTGATTATGCGCGGTTCAGGACTGTACCGGGTGTCTGTTTTCTTGCGCTGCTGTTGTTCTTTCGCTCTCCTTCTCGTGTCGGCCCATTGCTTTGCTTTCCTCTTCTTTTCGGCGTCCCGCTCTCTGATGGCTAGGTCTTCTTCGGGTGTATAATCTTCCCATCGGGGAATGCGTGTTCTGGGTTGGTATCTCACCATGAGCTCAGCTGGTGGTTTTCCTGTCGCGTCATGTTGGGTATTCCGATAGCCCCGGAGCATGCTGCAGATGGCCTTCGGATGTGGCGTCTGCTCTGCCACTGCCTTTTGTCTTGTCAGTTTGATTGTAGCCATAAATCGTTCCACCATCCCGTTGGCTTGGAGCCACAGCGGGGTGATCTTTTGGTGGTGGAATCCCAGGTGGCTTGCGAAGTTTGCGAATTCCCTTCCTTGGAATGGAGATCCGTTGTCGGTTTTGACCACATTGGGGATGCCCCATTCGCTGAACAGTTCATCCACTATGGGCGCGGTTTCCTCGAAGGATGTCGACATCGTTTGTTTGACAAAGGGGAATCTTGAATACTCATCTATTATTACTAGTAGGTAGCCCCCTTCTTCTAGGGGTCCGTAGAAGTCCATTGCGACTCTTTGCCACGGTCTTGTCGGGAGCGTTGTTAGCTGCAGAGGGTTTGGGTTCGGTCCTTGCGCTGCTAGTTGGCAGGGTCTGCAGTGCTTAAGCATGTCTTCTACTATCACATCCATGAATGGGAACCAGACGTAGTTCCGGAGGAATCGTTTGGTGTTCTCTATGCCCCTGTGGCCTTCGTGAGCTAGGGTTGCTAGGGTCTTTCTCAGGTCTCTGGGTGCTACTAGTCTCTTCCCCCGTAACAGGAGTCCTTGGTCGGTTGCTATGAGTTCTTCGTGTATCTTGGATAGCCGGTCGAGTTCTTTCTGGTCTACCTCCTCCACTTCCGTTTTCCTTGTGCGGTGCTCTCTCCATTTGTTGGAGCGGGTGAGGGAGATCGCGGCTCTGATTGTCGGGTCTGCTTTGCTCCTTTCCTCAAATGTTGTTAAGGAGATGGTGGGTGGCGTGGCGTTTGCTGACAGGTATGAGATGTATTCAGCGGCTTCGTGTTCTAGTGTGTCCTTTCCGTCCCTTAGGGGATGCCTGGATAAGTAGTCCGCTGGATTGGCACCTCCCCCTGGTTTGTGGATGATGGAGTAATCGTACTCTTGTAGTCTTATCCCCCACCGTTCAATGCGGGGCGGCATTTTCGTCCTGGGGTTTCCAAAGATTGACAGCAGGGCTTGGTGGTCCGTGACCAGAGTGAAGTTTCGACCAATGATGAAATGGTGGTACTTTTCGCATGCCCATACAGCAGCTAGGCTCTCTCTCTCCGCTTGAGAGTACGCTTTCTCAGTGTGTGACAGGGCACGGCTGGCATATGCGACTATTGCGTGATGAGTACTGTCCGAGGGGTCGGTCTGGGCTAGGATGGCTCCCAGTCCCACCGGGCTCGCATCGACTGTAATAATGGTATGCCAGTCTGGGCGAAAGTATGCCAGTTGACGGTTGTTGGAGAGGCCTTCCTTGATTGCCATGAACGCTTCCTGGCAAGGTGCGTCCCAGGTGAATGGTGTATTTTTCTTTAGGAGGTTGCGGAGCAGGTCAGTTGTCGAGGCATAGTTGGGGAGGTAGCGCGCGCAGTATCCTGCCATTCCCAACAGGGAGCGTAGCTCAGCCGCGGTCGTAGGCGCTCTGAGTTCGGTTATTGCTTTTATTTTGTCCGGGTCGGCTGTTATGACCTTGTTCGAGAAAGTGTGTCCGAAGAATTTTAAGCTTGTTTTGTTAATGTCGCACTTGGGTTCATTGAGGGTCAGTCCCGCGTCCTGTAGGATGGAGCAGACAGTTCTAAGGGCTTTGTCGTGCTGGTCCTGATCTCTCCCAAATATCAAGATGTCGTCACTGTAGTTTAGCGCATTCATTTCCGATGCTATGAGCCGTCTGATGGTCTCTTGAAAGATCTCTGCGGCTGATGATATGCCAAAATTTAACCTTTTGTATCGGAATAGGCCATCGTGCGTTGCAAATGTAGTGATGGGCCGTGACTCTGGATCCAGGACAAGTAGATGATATCCTTGGTTGAGGTCAAGCTTCGAGAAGAATCTGGCTCGGTTGAGCCTGATCAGCATGTCTTCTAAGCTCGGGCCCGGGTGCCTTTCAATTTGGATAGCGGTGTTTGGGATGCACATGTCAACGCATATGCGAAGACGGCCGTTATCTTTGGGGACGATGACTATTGGCGATACCCACGGTGTTGGACCAACTGCTTTCTCTATGATATCATTGGAGAGAAGAAGTTGTATTTCCTTTGATACTTGTTCTTGAAGGTGGAAACCCACTTTACGCGGGTGTTGTGGGACCGGTCTGACGTTGTTGTCAATGTGCAGCTCGATGCATGAGTCTTTTAACATGCCCACCCCTTTGAATAGCCTGGGGAATTGGCGTTTGAGGTCTTCTTTCAATAGGGGCTTGTCTGTTATTGATCTGATGAGTCCGTGGGGCAGTGGTAGCCCTTCTATTTCTTCTGACGGGTCGTAGTGTAGGTCAATGAGTGCGAGGGCCTTCGCTGTTCGGTAGCTGAGGAGGCAGCGGCTGTAACGCTCACCTGATTCTCGCAGAGGCGCCGGTCTTGACTGGGCGACTACCGTATCTTCAAAGGTGATGTGTAGCACCCGGTTGGCTCTTTGGGCTGCACCTCTGTGCACTGTATGCCTGACGTGTAGAGTAAGATGTCTGCAGATGGAAAATATGGGGTTAATGAACTGGGGTTATTGGGGTGTCCCTATCTCTTTCCTCTTCTCCTCTCCTGTAGACCCCCAAAGGTTAACGCTCTCACCTTAGGTAAGTGAATGCCGAGCTCTCCATCTGCCTCGGGGCAGGGTGCTGTAACCAGTTTCTTCACTGGATAGGTAGCGCAGGCCTCTTGACTTCAGAGGACTGCTGTCCGTCGTTTACTGCACGAACGGTAAGTTTCGAGTCATTCAAATGTCTTTAAAGTCTTTAGTAATGATGTCTCTTGTTTTGCAGGGTTCCGGCGATGGCGGATGACGGGCTGAAGTGAGTTGAAGATGGAGCCCGTGTGATGAATAGAAGCGCCTGGAAGCACGTAAGTAAGCGCTTGTTGCCTGCTTCACTATGCGCTCTAACTGTCTTTTTATTTTGCAGGTACGAGTTCGGAGCGGCTGCAGGGTGCCGGAATACCCACTGGGTTAGATGTGGAAAGGAGTAATGGCACGTGAGTATTAAAGTTCCCCAATGTCTTTAAACGCACCTTGTTTTGTCTTTCAGATGCGGGATGCAGCGCCGAAGGCCTCCGGAGCGTGCGAAGAGTTGGTAAACTTTTGTCTTTCAGATGCCGGAATGCAGTGTGAAGACCTCCGGAGCGCACAAAGAGTAGGTAAGCCTTTGCCTTTCAGATGCCAGAATGCTAACCTGTTCTTTCTTGTCTTTATAGGTGTTGCTGAAGACTGGATTCAGGATGGTAAGCCTTTGCCTTTCAGATGCCGGAATGCTAACCTGTTCTTTCTTGTCTTTATAGGTGTTGCTGAAGACTGGATTCAGGATGGTAAGCCTTTTTCCTTAGGCCCAGGACCGGATGCAGAAGACACGATGAGCGTTCTGCTGCAGAGGTTGCAGAATAACGCAAAGCAAGATTCATCCACCGGGTGTGGTTTAAATAGCCTCCTGTAGTGCTTAGGTGTCTCCTTCCACAGCCACGCCCAAGTAAGAAAAGAGTTCCTGGTAAGAAAAGAGTTCCTGCCTTCCAGAAGAGTTCCAGTGTTCTGAATCTAGGGAGTGGCTCCAGCCCCAC